>NC_058524.1:0-310000 GCF_904849725.1 Hordeum vulgare subsp. vulgare | reverse complement strand
AGCATGTCTTAAGAGCAGAGTTGCAGTAACAAAAATAAACTGGAAAAGCGTTTTTACGCGTTGGTAACATCATGAACTCAGGTTTATGAAAACGGTACTAGTGTTTAGTGGTTACGTTGAAGCACTGCACAACTATTAATTTCAGCACATACTTAGTAGTATCTATCTATCCTAGTGCTAAAAAGGGCAATCAATTCAACAACAAGGAGCAGATGTGCTAGCTGCAACATCTGGAGTAACTTATTATAATTAGTTGTGTTATATGTTGGGTGGTTCAGAATGTACTCAAATGTACTTCATGACAGAGTGCTGGCAACTCTGTTTTCTCATCAAGTTGTGTTTTGCTGGACCCCTGCCGACGAGGGGGGACGAGGGGGGGGGGGGGGGGCGAGTATTAATCGGATCAAATGACAACTAATCTTATTTGTTGCAATAGCTATTACACATGTATGCGTCAGGTTTTGGTGAATTCAGTGCGGACTAGCTGCAGCTGCTTGATGAAATGGCCAACAACAAGAGGGGAAACACTGAACCAGCAACACACGCCGGCTCCCCACTTTTGACGTCCAGTACATGTACACCCAGATGCAGAGCCCGGGGTCTTGTTCCTTTTCAACAAAAAAAACACACACACACATACACCCACTGCATGAACTGATGGCTGCAATAGGCCCAGCTCACCATCACCACACCCGACTGTGCAAAACACTCAACTGTTGTGATGAACAGGAGCACGTGCATGTAACATCAAGATTGATTGTAAATTTATAATACTGGGAAAAAACCCTATTAAACTGTATGAGCATATGCGCAACTCGATGAAGATATGACAAACATTGTTTCAAGACTGACAGAATTTCTGTCCATCAAATGCTACGACCGTAATTTGCTGAGAACATATAATCTAATAACAATTGTGGAGGAACTAAGGCAAGTTTTGTATGGTGTGATAACAACAGATAACTGAAGAACACGCACGAATGAACATGCTTTAGATAGATACAAGTACTTTGGGGTTTTCACATCAAGTATAGGTAGGTAGGTTATTACTCAACATAAGTACTCCCACCGTTCCTAAATATAAGTCTTTTAAGCGATTTCACTACGGGACTACATACGGAGCAAAATAAGTGAATCTACACTCTAAAGAATGTCTATATACATCCATATGTAGTATTCTAGTGAAATCTCTAAAAAGACTTATATTATGGAACGGAGGGAGTATAATTGACGGACTCAACAAATACATCAATTCTTGAACGAGGAAGGCCATCGGCCATCCCAATAAAAGTCAAGCCAAGCATTTTGCACCTGGGTCTCCGTGGAAGTCCTCAGTACCAGTAACGGTCAACCAAAACTGAGTAAGGCTCAACTTTTCTCTTTGGAATTCCTTCAACCAAATTCCAGTAAGCGCCTCCGGTTGAGAAGGCTCCCACCAAGTAATTGCATTGACAAATGAATAGTTCCTCGAGGGCTGGGAGCTGCTGCAGGAGTCCCTGAGGTAGTGTCTCTAGCACTTCACAATCAATAATTGTTAGCTTCTTGAGCTGAGGGAATGATACATGTGTTACTTGTCCTGCCATCTCTTGCCGCCATCTCTTTAGGCTACTCATGCGGTAAAGTATAAAGGTTTCCAATTTAGGAAAGAAGGGTGGTGTAGCAATGCAGGTTTCCACATCATCATTACCAACACATATACTTGTCAATCTAGGCATCTGATACAAACTCAAGTACACAAGAGAGGGTAGCCGCCATAATGGTGGAAGATCCTTGCAGTTCCTACAGCTACTCAGACGAAGATCACAAAGATGTTCTAACAGTGTTGAGTTGTGCATCCATGTTGACAATTTAGCACCGTTATAATGAGATAATGCTAAAACTTCAAGCCTTTTGTGAGGACGAAGGGCCTCTAATATTCCTTCTGTGTTAGTATCTACTTCATATCCAACAGGTATGCTTTTTTTCCAACTGAGTGATAATCGTTTCAAATTGTGTTTTGCGGAGATATTGCCTTGTTTAGCATTTTCAGCACTATGCACTTTTCGCAACCCAGTCAAAGAAAGAGAACCACTAAGATTCAAATCTTTCAATTGATCAATTCCACGACCTACATCACTATCAATGACATAATTCGTCAATGTCTGTAGAGAATTCAGCCGACTAATACCTTCTGGCATGCGCTTCAAACTGAAACATCCAACGAGGAAGATGTGTCGAAGACTGATCATATATCTCATTCCTTCGGGTAATTTCTTCAGTCTACCACAATAATTGAGCCTCAGTGTTTGCAAGTTATACAACATGGTAGTGGCTTCAGGCAGTGCGGATATATTGGAACGAGAAATATCAAGGTAGCGAAGATGCTTTGAGTTTGACATATGTGTATTGATTGAGAATATCTTCAATGCTCGCAATGACATGAATTTTGACTTGGCAATACGCAAAGAAGTCCTACTAAAGCCCTTCTCTCCTCCAACTAATATGGTGCGGGGACGGGAAGCAAGAATTTCCTTCATGGTCGCAGTAGTATTATCACTGACATACTCAAGTGACAAATGTCGAACCTCATGCTGTAATGAACTAGCATCTATGGATCCTTTCACGATTTCTTGACATGATGATTCTTGCAGAATGGAGCAGTCATTTCCGCTTACGGAATCAACAAGATCACGCATAAGATCATGCATCTTGCAAGTAGTCGGTCGATGCATGAACACTTCATCACTACATGCGTATAGACCATATGCATTTCCAAATGCGACCCTCTCCTCTTGAATCTCTACATCTTGGAGGAAACATCTCGAAACTAGCACATCAAAAATTTGCTGGCCTCTTGTTTCTGATGCAATAAAGTTATTTGCCATCCATAGCTGGATTAACATGTCTTTATCCATCGGGCTATCCTTGGGAAAAAGAGCAAATATGGAAAAACATATTTTTTCTTCTGATGACAAGTGATCATAGCTTAGCTGTAGTGCAGGTATAATCCCAGAAGTTTTGACAATTTCATCTTTCCAGACATCACTAACCAAAATAGAAAACCATTGACTGTGAGGCTTCGAACGAAGTAAAGCTGCTATGGTCTTGATAGCAAGAGGCAACCCCTTACATTTGAGGACAATACTCTCAGCCATTGAAATCAACTCCTCTTGCTTCTCCACTTCCCCTCCAAATGCGTTTCTGCGAAAAAGCTTCCATGACTGATAATCATTTAGAAGTGATATCTGATGTGGAGGATGGGTGCCCATGATTGAAGCAACTTGATTGCTGCGGCTTGTAACAATTATAGCACTGCCTGAGCCAGCATACGAGCATAACAAAGATCTCATATCATCCCACTTTTGTGTATCCTCGTTCCAAACATCATCCAACACTAGGAGATACCTTTTCTTCCCCAAAACTTGACAAAGTTCCTTCTGCATTGCCTCCATCTGAGTCAAATCACATTTCTTCATCTTGGTCACTTGTATTATAGATTGGATTATTTCTTCAATAACAAACTTGTCGGAGACACAAACCCATATGACCAACTCAAAATGATGCACCACTCTCTTATCATTGTGCACAAGTTGAGCAAGGGTGGTCTTACCAATTCCCCCCATACCAATAATGGGTAGCAACATGACCTTATTATCACCAACTTTATTATTGTTGGAGTGGTCGAGCAATATCTTCACCACTTGTTCCTTGTCAGTTTGTTTGCCCACAATCTCTGATTCGTCGACATGAGAGTGTGTCTGCGGATGAACCGCACTTGGTGCCTCGACATGTTGTAGGAAGTGAAAATTGTTCATCTCCACAACCAGTTCATCTATCATTTCAAGGGTATCCTTCATCTTCCTGCTCATGGAAAGACGGAAAACAACTCGGCTAGTGACGGTGAAGTAGCTTAGCAACTGCAATGAAAACAAATAAATTGAAATCCCATTTCGAAATTAAATCCAAACAAACAGATAAGACGTGAACATTCACATTGAAGAATAATTGGATGAATCCAACGAGTTAGTACTGGCCATCCTAGCTAAACAGAAAACAGAGCTAAGTTTTTTTTTTAGAGAAGGAGGATGACCCCCGGCCTCTGCATCTGGAAGATGCATGCAGCCATAAAAAAAAAACAGAGCTAAGTACGCAAACCTTATGTGCCGTTGAGCGGCAGCGCATGTGAAGGGCACGGCGGCGCAGGGCCTCGTAACGAAAGTCATCGAGCACATCATCGGCTTGGTAGGCAACGGTCTTGAGGTCCGTCATCCACCGGCGGACGGCGGGATTTGTACGGCTCTTGGCGTCGGCATCCAGCAGGATGCACTGGACGGCGGCGAGGTGGCGCTCCAGCTTTCGGCGGGCCTTGTCCAGCCCCCACGCCCGCAGCAGCTCGCCCACCAGCGCGTCGCCGGCCTTGGCCGCCACGCTGCCCACCAGCGGTATCAGCAGGGAACCCATCTCAATCGCCGGCGGTGGGTGAGTGAGTGAGATCTGACGATAAACTCTCCCGATGTACTAGTAGTACATGAGCAATATACGATAAACAAGATTGATTGGGTCTTAGCACATGCGATTGCAGAGGTTGTTGCACATGAGCATTACGCATATCTAAGCACACTTGGGGGTTAAGTAGTACAGCAGTATGGTCAGATGTGCGTTCAATGCACTTGCATCGAACGTCTAACTTATCTTTGGTTTTTAAAGTTCACCCACTACCTTCTATAAAAATATGGTATGTCTCGAAAAAAGAAAAACAAATTCACCCACTACCACTACTGACCCATCACGAATTTTGAACACATGCAGGTACCACTAGTGATTCATCCGTAAATTCTAAAGTTCAGTAGTTTGGTTGTACAACTCTTAGTCCACTGGTGCTCCCTTCCTGACTATCACGCACGTCTCCCTTCCTCCCTCCCTCCCAACCCTAGCCGCCTCCCCCTCCCCATCCCTTCCTCGCCGCCGCCTGAGGCAGCCACCGGGCAAGCCCGGGGCGTCAAGGATGGTGGTGGCGGGGCCTAGGCTGCCCTGCCTCTGCATGCGGAGTCCTGGATCTGGAGTGGCGGCTCCATTGGCGAGGCACGGCAGGCTAGCAGCCGTGCGGGAGGTGGATCCGGCGTCTCGGCCGCGCGGGCGGCGTGATCCGGTGGTCGCTGGCGTCTGACGGCGGCTTTTCCGGTGGTCGGTGCGCGCGATCTAGCGCCTCCCCTCCTTCCCTGTTCGGCGTGCGGGCCAGCCTGGTCGGGCCGCGCTTCCTTGGATTGTCGGTTTTGTACAGGAGGTGCTGCTGGTGGTGGGGATCTAGTTCGGGCGAAATCCCTGGTCGGCCATGGCCGGCCGCGTCGACGGCGACGCCTGAGGGCGACGTTCCCCTCCTTGGAGGCGTCGGTATGGACTGATCCCCTCACTTCCCCTTCCCCTAGGTCTCCCGAGCGAAAGCCTTAACTTTGTTGGGCGGCGGCGGCGCTCACGGCGTCGTTCCCTTCTTGCAGGCGTCGCTTTGGGAACCTTGGGGCTGGGTGGCGTTGTGTGGGTGGTGGGCAACGGCGGTGGTGCGGCCCTATCCTAGCATGGATCTACGTCCGTTGCTTGGAAATGGACTCGCGTAGGTGGAGGTCGTCGTTTGGCGTCATGATGGCGTCGATGGCGGAGGCACCTGCCAAGGCTGGTACCTCAATCTGATCTGAAGATGGACCAGCGGAAGATGGCGGCGACGACACATGTGAGTGCGTCAGACCGGTTTGTGCCCCGGACCCGGTATGTGGCTCGGTCAGGGTCTCCGGCTTTAGATGTTAGGCTTAGGTGAGAGGTCTGGGTATTTGGTCCAGCTTGCACCCCTTCATCATATGGATAGGAGTAGCGGCAGATGTTGTCAAGATGGCGGATTCAGTCATATTGTTGTACTGCTTTGTAAGGTCCTCGAGAATAATCAATAAAATGGCCGCATGCATCTTCCAGATGTAGAGGCCGGGGGTCATCCTCCTTTTCTAAAAAAAAAAACTCTTAGACTGCTCACAATAGGAGGTAACATAGGCTAAAAACATGCATATATTACTAGTCTAGGTTATTACTTCCACAATAGATAATAACATTCGACCCTTCATTTATTTATTAGCTTATAGACTCATCTTACGTTCGTATGCGTTATGTTACTCGTAGTATGAGTAACTAGCTAAGTTGCTCAATTTCTATTTCTTTTTATTAATTATTTATCACATCTTATTTTTTGCTTAGGCGACATTTATGTTACTCCCATTCTGGGTAGTCTAAGTATGGCCATAGTGGCAGTAACTTAGCTAGTTCGGCTTGGGGCTTGGGTTCGGCTTGGGGCTTGGGGCTTGGGGCAGCCCCGGCGACGGCGGCCTGATGTGATTCCCCTCTCGGCGAGGCTCCTTCGCATGGCGGAGCGGCACTGGGTAGTGTGGTTGATGGGGAACGTTGCATGGGAAACAAAAAAAATTCATACGCACACGAAGACCTATCATGGTGATGTCCATCTACGAGAGGAGATTTGGATCTACGTACCCTTGTAGATCGCACAGCAGGAAGCGTTAAGAAACGCGGTTGATGTAGTGGAACATCTTCACGTCCCTCGAACCATCCCGCGATCCGTCCCACGATCCGTTCCGATCTAATGCCGAACGGGCGGCACCTCCGCGTTCAGCACACGTATAGCTCGACGATGATCTCGGCCTTCTTGATCCAGCAAGCAAGACGAAGTAGTAGATGAGTTCTCCGGCAGCGTGACGGCGCTCCGGTGGTGGTGATAATCTACTCCTGCAGGGCTCCGCCCGAGCTCCGCAGAAATCCAATCTAGAGGTAGAACTATGTGGTCTAGGGTTGAGTTGCACGTGGCAAAAGTTGTCTTAAATCTGCCCTAAATCACCACTATATATAGGAGGGAGGGGGAGGCCTCAAGGGGTGCGCCGGTGCTAGGGAGGAGGAGGACTCCTCCTCCAATTCGGTTTGGGGAAGGAGGAGTCCTCCTCTTCCTTCCCACCTCCCCTTTTCCGTTTTTCTTTTTCTTTTCTTTTGGAATTTCTTTATGTGGCGTCATGGGCCCCTTGGGCTGACTCCACCAGCCCACTAGGGACTTGCGGCGCCACCCTAATGCCTTGGGCTCACTTCCGGGTGGGTGGGCCCCTCCCGGTGAACTTCCAGAACCCATTTGTCACTCCCGGTACACTACCGGTATTGCCCGAAACTTTCCGGTGACCAAATGAAACCATCATATATATCAATCTTCATTTCCGGACCATTCCCGGAAACCCTCATGACGTCTGTGATATCATCTGGGACTCCGAACAACATTCGGTAACCACACATATAACTCAACTATACTAAAACATCATCGAACCTTAAGTGTGCACACCCTGCGGGTTCGAGAACTATGTAGACATGCCCCGAGGCACTCCTCGGTCAATATCCAATAGCGGAACCTGAATGCCCATATTGGATCCTACATATTCTCCAAAGACCTTATCGGTTGAACCTCAGTGTCAAGGATTAGGGTTCCCGATGAAGAACATGAGTTGATGGCGGCTCCATATCATAAAAGCAATGGAACTTTCTCTCTGATTTTTTCTCGGGAATACGAAATGTATAGGCTTGGAATTAGGTCAGCCGGAGGCTCGTGGCGCCCACAAGCACCTGGGCGCCCACTGGCTTTTAGCCCAATGATGACTCCTCTCGGGTACTTCTTTGCTCCAGTATTATTTATTTATTCTATAACAAATCTCCACAAAGTTTTGTTTAATTCCGAAAACTTTTATTTCTTCACAAAAATTACACCAAGGTAGTTGTGCTGAAAATAGTCACAATACGGATTAGTTTCATTCAAATCATGCAAATTAGAGTCTAAAATAAGAGCAAATGTGTTTAGAAAAGTATATACGATGAAGGCGTATCAACTCCGCGAAGCTTAACTCATTGTTTGATCTTAAATAATTCAGTTGACAAACTGAAAGTGATAAAAGGACATTTACGAACTCATTTGCGTTTGTTGTTGTATATAAGCTTAACTTGTAATCTAGTTTTCAGCAAAAGATTATGAATGAAGCACATAAATGATAACACTTAGAATCCTTACTTACTCATGTCAATGACATAATCAACTAGCGAGCAATAATACTATATTTGAAATACCAACACCTTGTCGAAATAACCATGCCACAATATGATAGAATGGTATCTAGCTAGCATTTTCTGAGACTGAAAAACATAAATACAGAACACTTCCGAAGTTCAAGAAGCAACTAAACATTGTAATCAGGATAGAAGACATCCATTCCTGCTCGCACCCAACATTAACTAGGCCAAATGCATATACTAAGAATTACAATAGCGCTCTCAAAGGAGGTATTTGAATTAGAAGGTGATGACTCAATAATAAATTTTATCTAGTCTAAATATACTAAGAACCGATCCGATCTAGTCTAAAGAACATGAGTTTTCGAAAATTGGATCTTATCTAGTCTAAAGAACCGATCCGATCTTTGATCGAGACCGGGTGTCGCGCCCCCGAGGGGGCGGCGCGCGATGCGGTAGTGGTGCAAGTCCTAGCTAGCTAGGTTCGGCGTCGTGAGACTAACCGTTCTAATACCATGTAGAAAAGTAGATAGCTGAATATATATAATGTGTTATTGTATGATGTAATGATCTAACCCTTGTACTTTACTCGAAACCTTACTCGTGTAGCATTTCAAGCTACCGACATATAATAAAACATATAATGAGGACACACACCCAGTGGCGGAACGTGACGAGCAACCAAAGGAAAAAAAATATGAAACATAAAAGCAAGGAGGGTACCAACCAGTGTATCTCTTCTCAGGCCCGGCCGTGTGGTCTAATCAATCAATTACTTTGCATGCACAAACTTGCGTCCAACTTGCGTCTTCCTCCCTCACTTTGCGTCCAACTTGCAAACTTGCGTCAAATATGCAGCTTTTACTCCTGAAAGTTTGAAATCCAACATATATGCTTAAATATGCAGCTTTTGCTCCTGCACATAATGTAGTGTCTATAGATTTCGTTTTTCTTTAAAAGTTTACGTTTTGGGTGTTCTGATTAGTGTACTCAACTACCGTATGGTTTATATAGGTGGACACCAAAAAAGAAGAGAGGAGCCCGCGCGTCCATTTCGTCTCACAAGGTAATTGTCCCTGTGAAATTACTATTTCCTCTGTTCTAAAATAAGTGTCTCAATTTTATGCTAGCTCTAGTATAAAGCTATATTAAATTTAAAACACTTATTTTGAGACGAATGGGGTATTTATATATGATCTAAATCTGATGCTAGGTAGATAACTTGAGTACTGAATATTACTTTTTCCATCCTAAAACAAATGTCATAACTTTATACTAACTTATAATCTGTCTCCTATCTTATTTATAATCTGTCTCCTACCTTATTTTTAGGAGAGGCTTTTTGTCTTTTAGATGTGTAATTCTATATATACTCACTCATGTGACTCAATACAACATCCATCATATTTCGCATCAATCTCTCTCTCTCTCCCATCTAACATGATATAAGCGATCAGACCCTAGCCGTCACCCGTCGCTTTCGGCTCGCGCGCCGCCCCTTGGGCGATCGGCATCCATGACCGTCGTCGGGGGCCACGTCGCCCGTACCTAGGTTTCATCCTTTGATTCGGGTTTTCTTTGTTCCCGGTCGCATTGACCGGAGTTTTATTTTTGGTTTTCCAATCTAAGATCGTTTCCGTCGCCCGCCACGGTCGGCGACCCCGTGCTACTCCCACATCGGCGCGACCCGGCGGCCTCTCACGACGCGGCGGCCCCTCACGACCGCCGAGCGCGCGTCTGTTCGCCCGTAGCCCTGCGCCGATCATCGTCGCCCTTCTCCGACCGGGACTGCCTCATCATCACCCTCCTTCGTCGCATCATACGGTCGTGCACTAGCTGCCTTTGTCTGTCTCCCGGTTCCAGCCGCGTCGGCCTCGTCAGTTGTGTTGGTCCGGTTGTCGGCTCCGGACGCCTCAAGCTTGTACGCGTCTCACGCCGACCGTCATCGTTGGCTTCATCTCGGACTCTGCCGCCACCTCACATGGACCGAGCAATATCCCCAACCTCGCTCACGACCAGATTGATCATCCATCCGCTCATGATCCACCTCATCTACGTCGTGCGACTGATCTGGCCCGTCGGTTACGAGCGCCTTCAGAGGTCGCGTGAAGACTATCCCGAGTACATCGTGTCCCTCCACCGATCGAGAATCGAGTTGCCGCTGCACCGGCAATACGTATCCAACGTATCGATAATTTATGAAGTAACTATGGCGGGCGGCCCATGTCACTCGCCACTGCTAGTAGCTATGGCGGGCGACTGATAGTGACCGCCAGAGCTTATGCTCTAGCAGTGGCGGGTGTTATATACGGCCCGCTACAAATCAGCACCGCTAAGTATGGCCACGTGTTGAATGTGGTTAGTGACGGGTGCGTGAACAAAACTCACCACTGCTCAAGAAGGCAGCATTGGCGGGCGGGCCTTAGTGCTCGCCATAGTTTACTGTGTACAATAGTTCCCACCCCAAATCAAATTTGCCGCCCGCCACCCCAAAGCAGCAGCGGTGGGCCAGTTTGCCATTGTTGTCGGTCATCATTTTCCAAGACAACGACGGATCTCGACGGCATGGCGTTGTGGAGTTTCAGCAACGGGCGCGGACGAATGGATACGTGCAGGATGTTGACGCTGTTTGGCGCCATATATGTCGGTTGCCCAAAATTTTCACATATGTTTCTGCTCCAAAAACATTCGACCTTACCTAAAAAAATGACCTACCTCGCAGCGCTGACCCGCCCTTCATCGGTGTCAACCCTCCGGCAAAGGAATCCAACCGTCCCGCCACCTTCTCTTCACCCGATGGCGCTGTAATCATTTCCTAAACGTTTTTAGAGAAATGTGTCAGATGGAAGCGTTCCTACTCCTCGAGAGGAGCCGCGGTGTTTATTTATATTGGGCAAAACCCTTGCCTTGGTTTACAAGAAAGGAGTACAGATAGAATTCGGTTTAAGGAAGAGATAGAGATAGATTGAGATTACAACAATAAGATATCCCTAAGTCTAACACCCTCCCTTAATCTCAACTATCCTATATTAAGATTCCTCTTGAATTCCCCGAATGGTTTAACTGGCAAGGCTTTAGTGAACCCATCTGCAACTTGATCTCTGGAAGGAATAAACAGTATGTCCAACTTCTTCTCTGCAACCCTTTCTCTGACAAAATGAAAGTCAATTTCTATATGCTTTGTTCTGCCATGAAACACTGGATTTGCAGAGAGATATGTGGCTCCTAGATTGTCACACCACAAACATGACACACGATGTTGTTTAACTCCCAGTTCTTTTAACAATGATTCAAGCCAAATAATCTCAGCAGTTGCATTTGCTAATGACTTATATTCGGCTTCAGTACTTGACCTGGACACTGTGGCTTGTTTTCTGGCACTCCAAGATATAAGATTAGAACCAAAGAACACTTCAAAACCTCATGTTGATCTTCTATCATCACTGCACCCTGCCCAGTCAGCATCAGAGAAGGCACTAACAAGAGTGGATTTGGAGTGTTTTACCTGAAGACCCAAGCTCACACAATGTTTTATGTACCGTACAATTCTTTTGACAGCAGTCCAATGTATACTATACTAGTAGGTGCACGAAGATACTGGCAAACCTTATTAACAGCAAATGAAATATCAGGTCTTGTCAGTGTCAAGTACTGCAGTGCTCCTACTGCACTCCTATATTTTGTGATCTCTTCTTCTTTCAGTGGCTCACCTTCAAAAGCTGATAGTTTCTCTGAAGATGATAAAGGTGTGGATGAAGGCTTATAGTCCTTCATTCCCATCCGAACCAGAAGTTCAGTGGCATATTTCTCTTGATTTAACACTATGCCATCTTGAATTTTCTTAACCTCAATGCCTAAGAAGAAATGTAGATCACCAAGATCTTTTAATGCAAACTCTGAACTTAAATCATGTAGGAGAGCATTAGTGGCACTTTGTGAGGAGCTTGAAACTATGATATCATCAACATATACTAGCACAAATATAGTTGTGTTTGCCTTGTTGTAAATAAACAGAGAAGTATCAGCTTTGGATGCAACAAAACCTAAACGTTTCAACTGTGAACTTAACCTTGAGTACCATGCCCTTGGTGCTTGCTTCAGACCATAGAGTGCTTTGTCAAGCCTGCACACATAATGAGGTACCTTTTTCTCAACATACCCAGGTGGTTGTCTTATGTAAACCTCCTCTTCCAGAACACCATGCAAAAACGCATTCTGAACTTCTAGCTGTCTCAAGCTCCATCCCCTGGATACAGATATAGCTAACACGAGTCTAATAGTTGCAGCTTTAACCACATGACTAAAAGTATCCTCATAGTCCGAACCATATCGCTGTTTAAAACCTTTTGCAACTAGACGAGCTTTATACCTGTCAATGGAGCCATCTGCTTTCCTTTTTATTCTGTAAACCCATTTGCAATCAATGACATTTTTACCTCTCTTTTCTGGCACAAGATGCCAAGTCTTGTTTCTCATGAGCGCTAAGTGCTCTTCATCCATTGCATGTTTCCATTTTGGATCTCTGAGTGCATCATCCAAATTTGCTGGTTCCCCTGCTACACATAACATGCCATATGAAATAGTGCCATCAGTTCGAACCTTTGGATTTTTTATACCTCTTTGTGACCGAGTCGTGACACGAGAAGTTGCAACCGACTGGATTTTGCTTCTTCGTGTTTGCACTGGTTGAGGCACAGGAGGTGACGCAGCCGTCTCGTTTGCTGAGGATCCCGAGCCCCTGTCGAGATCGCCGTTCGCAGCAGATCCGGAGGACATCTGTGTTGCCTGCGGTGTGGCTGGTGTCCCTGAAGAAATTACCGCAGAAGATCCTTCGCTGCCAACCGCCGCATGCATGCGTGCAGGGGACAGAGATCCCGATGCGGGTCCCACCAAATCTGTCATCGCTGTCGTGCCTGGCGCGGTCGGCCCGCTCGTGGGACGCGTCGCTGTCGTGCCTGGCGTGGTCGGCCCACACGTGGGACGCGGTGTGCTCCCGCCTGACGTGGAGCTCGCTGATTGGTGCGGGGCGATGGCGGCGCTGACTGGCGTATGGGATCGCGCGTGCACAGGAGTTCTAGGTGCTGCCGCCGCCACCAGATCTTCCTCGTGTTCTGCGCCGCCTTCGTCTTCTTCTGCTGCATGCAATATGGGCGGCAAATCTGCAAAATTTTGATCATTTCCTTCACCGTTTTCTGCCCCGATTGCTGCTGTAGAATCCTGCACACATGGAGATAATTCTCTGGTAATACAATCATCAGTTGGGTTAGTACAATTGTCGCCCCCATGATCGGAAGTTTGGAGATGTGGTGGAAGGAGAAGAATGGCTTGTTTGAGAAGTGCTCCGGCGTTGGGATGGAGAGTTTTGAAAGGAAAAAGTGACTCATCGAAGACCACATCTCGTGAGATATAGACTCGGCCAGTAGAAACATGTAGGCATTTGACTCCTTTATGAATGGGACTATAGCCAAGAAAGACACATTTTTTTTGAACGAAACGCAAGTTTGGGTGTGTTGTATGGCCTAAGATTGGGCCAACAAGCGCAACCAAAGACACGAAGTGACTTATAGTCAGGGGAGATGCCAAAAAGGCGAGTGATGGGTGTCTCAAAGTTGATGACTTTGCTAGGTAGCAGATTTATCAGGTAGGTGGCGGTTAAAAAGGCTTCATCCCAGAATTTTAGTGGCATAGATGAGTTTGCAAGAAGAGCTAGTCCTACCTCGACAACATGGCGATGCTTTCTCTCGGCTGAGCCATTCTGTTGATGTGCATGAGGACATGCAACATGATGTGATATACCAAGCTCTTGGAAAAAGAGATTTAATTTTCTGTATTCACCTCCCCAATCTGTTTGCATGGCAATGATTTTGGTGTTTAGCTTGCGCTCAACAAGATTTTGAAAGTTCTTAAAGACATGAAATACTTCAGATCGTTTCTTGAGGAGATAGATCCATGTGAATTTGCTAAAATCATCAATAAAGCTAACATAATATGAGTGTCTGCCGACAGAGGTGGGGGCTGGCCCCGACACATCGGAAAACACAAGTTGTAGAGGAGCAGTGGAAATACTAGTAGAAATAGGGTATGGTAGCCGATGACTTTTAGCTTGCTGACATGGATCACAAACAGACTCAACACTAGACTCATGAGAATAAGGAAGATTGTTCTTGTTAAGAACAAATTTGACAATAACTAAGGAGGGATGACCTAGTCTACTATGCCACTTTGATGAAGAGGGCTTGACAGCAGCAAGAGCTTGTTATTGGATGGTGTTGATGAAGATATGAGCGGGTAGAGACCTCCCACCCATTTGCCCCTAAGAAGTATTTTCCTCGTGTCCAAGTCCTTTACCAAAAAGAAATAAGGATAGAACTCAATGAGAACACGATTATCAAGAGTAAACCTATGAACAGAAAGAAGATTTTTTGATGTTGTGGGCACATATAGGACTTTGTTAAGATGTAGGTTTTTCATGGGGGTTTTAACAACTGAACTTCCAACGTGAGTGATTTTCATACCAGATCCGCTTGCGGTGTGGACTTGATCATGGCCACGGTACTTGTCTCTGATCGTCAGCTTGTCCAACTCGCCTGTGATGTGGTTGGTGGCGCCGGAGTCGGCATACCAGTTGGTGTCGATGTCGTAGGAGTCTGAGGCAATATTGGCCTCCTTGTCCTCATATTCATCTTCCTCGTAGCGATCCCAGCATTCACGGGCACCCCCGCGATGATGCTTGAGACAGATCTGGCACTCGGGGTAGTCTCGGTGCGGTGGACGCTGCTGTTGTTGCTGAGACCGACCGCCTATCCTGCCGTTGCCGTTTGGAGAGGATGACGAGGGTGAGCGTCTCCCTCGACCACGGCCTCTGCTGCCGCGCCCGCGTCCTCTGCCACGGGACTGGCCACGCCCCCTGTAGGCCATATTTGCAGAGGTGTTGTAGCCAGTTTCTGGTCCATCGCCGAGCATCTCCACCCTTTGATCGAAGGCGGAGATTTGAGCGAAGAGCTCGTCGACGGTGATGGAGGTTTTGACAGCACCGATTGCTGCCACAACCGGGTCGTAGTCGCGATCTAGACCAGCAAGGACATAGTCCACCATCTCTGGATCAGAGACAGGTCGGCCTGCAGCAGCGAGTTCATCGCCTAGGCTCTTCATCCTGGCGATGTAGGAGGTGCTCGACATGGAGCCCTTCTTGGTGGTGGGCGATGGCAATTCTCAAATTTGTAATTCAAGATTGGGACTGCGAAGCAAACATGGTGATGATGGCAGTCCACAAATCAAAGGTATTTTCTTTACTCACAACTTGGGCGAGGATTTCCTTTGATAAGGAGTTGAGGAGATGGCTGAGAACTTGTTGGTCTTTGGACAGCCACGGTGCATAAAGCGGATTAGGCACCGTGATCATCGTCTTGTCCGTCTGCTGCTGCTCCACTGTTTCTGCGGGCGCTGCATCGGATCCATCCAGGAGGCCGATGACCTGCGCTCCTCGCAGGCCTGGCATTACCTGGGCTTTCCATAGGAGGAAATTCACCTTGGTTAGCTTCTCGGCGGGCGGCGCTCCAAGGTTCAGGGCGACGGTGGCCGAAGAAGAGGACATGGCGATCGGTGTTGTCGATCGATGGGTTTCTGGTGTGGCTAGATAGATGGGAAGAGGTTGGCTCTGTATACCATGTCAGATGGAAGCGTTCCTACTCCTCGAGAGGAGCCGCGGTGTTTATTTATATTGGGCAAAACCCTTGCCTTGGTTTACAAGAAACGAGTACAGATAGAATTCGGTTTAAGGAAGAGATAGAGATAGATTGAGATTACAATAATAAGATATCTCTAAATCTAACAAAATGAAATGGGAAGAAGGTTTTGTACTTCTAGGATAGCGGGTCTCTTAGAGATGCGCTAGGCTACTATTTCCTTCGTCCCATGATGTAAGACGTTTTTTGATATTATGCATTATGAGATGAAGGGAGTACCTACTACTGGAATTCCTAACCTAGCTTCTTAGATTAGATCTGGATCTGTGTAAACTCTACATTGCTCAATAAACCTTAATATGTAGGACATAATAAGGGCTTTTACCCATTCGAGGCCTCACACTAGGTAAAAGCACTGTGGCACCTTTATTGTCGTCGATATCCTTCCTCATGACTTCTGGTAGTACATTGTAGATCGACGGTGCAGTAATTGTTGGCATAGTGGCTGATGACACTGTACTACTTTTCATGGAATTGCATAAAGTATAGTATATCCTATGCACTTGCAGGACATGAAACATTTTTGTGGTGGAGCATGCATGGTGCTTGGTCATTACCATTCCATTCACATAACAACGCTTTGTAATGTAATTACCCTGTGGCCAGACTGACGATTGCGGCCTCCTTGAGGAAGCTAGGCTTCATCGTGGTTGCTCTTAATTTGTCCTTGCTAGCTAGGTGAAAATCTTGATCCTTTGGATAGGACGGTGTTCTGTTCTGTTTCGGGCAGGGAGATGCACCAACCGATCGATGAAACATTTAGCAGACACTCAAGGTTAACAACTACAGTAACTGTTTATTTTACACACAGTCAAGGTCTTCTTACAGCATACGAGTATTGTATTAAAATACTACAGTCTGCAGCCTCTTCTTTAACCCAAACATTTTTCAACAAGTATTCTAGGAAAAAACTTCAGTATTAAATACTTTGAGGTATTTTTTGATACTGCAGCCTATTAATTGTTACTTCTGTTTACTGGAAGCCACGATAAGTGCAAGAAACAGAAACTCTTTGGTTTCCTCCAAACTGAAAACAAAATGGAAATGTATTGAATGATGACAAAAAAAAGGGACAAAAAGAAGAAAAACAAAAAAATGGAGGTGCGGGGAATCGAACCCCGTGCCTCTCGCATGCGAAGCGAGCGCTCTACCATATGAGCTACACCCCCCAATTACGTTTGCATCGGGACGCGTGACCAATTAGCCGGTATAATTATGTTTGCATTGGGACGCGTGACTAATTATTAGACGTGATTAGTCCTGACACTTTCTATATTATATAGTAATATATGGAGGAAACATAGAGAACCCAACATGTTGGATACTAAAAGAGTATCCCAGATGTTGGTTAATGTCATTACCCCTTTTTTTAGACTAACTAATTATATACCCCCTCCGTCTCAAAAATTCTTGTCCTAAATTTATTCAGAAATGGATGTATGTAAATACTAAAACAGAGAGAGTACATGGCAATGATGCGTTATCGCGGTACTGATGTATATACGTACTACTCCCTTCCCTTCGTTCCTAAATATATTTTTTTAAAAATATTTTACTAGGAGACTACATACATAATAAATGAGTGAATCTATATTCTAAAATATGCATTCTTGAGAAAATCGTTAACTGGTAACTGCTCGGTTGGCTGACGAGTAGGGGATTAATAGGCTAATCGACAAGTTAATCGACCATTTAATTCATTAATCGGCCGATTTATCACTTAATCGGCTACTCGGTGACCCTGTGAGTAGGGATTAATCGGCAAGTTAACTGGTTATTCGAACAAATTCTTAAACAGAAAAAATATGTTTATAAACATTCGTATGTAGTTCTTTAATAAAATCTATAAAAAACATGTATTTAGAAACGAAGGAAGTAGCAAATATTCATGTGGGTCGAAATGGAAGAAAATACCATGCTTTGGCTCTAGACCCCTCCCCCTCTCCCCGCTACACCCACCCATTCCGGCACACCAAAAGCAAAATGGTAAGTGGGGTCGCACAAAAACATAAGTCTGCAATGATTTCCTAAGTAAAATGAAGGTGTGTGCAATTTAGAGCATCTATAGCCTGACCCCTCAAACCCTCCTCAAACGTCCGGACAAGCCGTTCGGTCACAAAAAATCAATTCAGGCGGACCTCTCAAACCGGTCTCAAACGCCCAGGCTGACAGGCATCCCCATTTCTAGTCCAAATATGGGGCGGATATGGGGGAGCTTGGGCACGCTCGGCACGTCGGACTGACGGCTTGGCCCCACGCAGACTCGTCGAGAAACCCTACTGTCCGACGGGTGCCTCAACCGTCAGTGCGGTGTGAACACTGCGTGGCGCCGCATCAGCTCCCCGCCTGAGGTCGGGGCCGGCTATTTAAGTCGTCCGACGACCCCAGCCCTAGCACATCCGCCTCCTCATTCTCTTCGCCGCCACCCGAGCCTGTCTGTCTCATTTCGCAGTTCCCTCTTCGCCAGGATGGTCCGGCGGCTCATCACCACCTACGTGCAGCTCACTCCGAAGCGGCGCCTTCAAATCGAGGTGGAGATCCAGGCTCGCCGCGCCACCCTCATCGCTGCGGGTCTCCCTATGAACTCATCGGAGACGGATGAGGAGGACGACGAGCAGCAGTAGTGAGAGGTGCAGCCAGAGACCATGGAGGAGGAGGCTCCCGACTTGAGCATGGCGGAGGCGGAGGCGGAGTTCTCCCTCCCCCAGAGTAGTAGGCCATCCTGGATTCCATCCGGAATGAGACCGAAGTGAGAGAGATGATCCAGTATCTGTCGGCGAAGGTATGGCGTGGTGCAGTCCTTGTCCAAGGTGGATCTGCGTCGGCGATCTGGTAGATTTTTTCTATGGATTCGTCGGGTCAGAGATGATGATGAACGTGTGGGATCCATATCAGTGTCTCTCACGGTTTGTCGAGGTGGAGTGGGAGCCCTTCTCCTAGGCTCCAGTGGTGGCACACTCAGGCAGTGCCGGTGTGCCAGGGCGCCTACGGTGGCAGTGCTGTCGTGGATGGTCACCGGATCTAGGCGACTAGATCTAGGGCTTTGATGGCGGTCGGGACGGTGCACAGGTTGTCGAGTGGGTTTTTTGGGACTGGTCCGGCTGAAAACCTTGTCTTCGACCGGTGGCCCGATCCGGTGACGATGCCCTTTGTTGGAGATATGCCCTAGAGGCAATCATGTATGATGATATTTTCTATGTGTTTATGAATAAAGATAGTCCTTGAACATTATCAATTATGTATATTAACAAGTGTGTGACTTGTTTGTGAGACTATACATTGTATGGTAAGTGTCCTAAATCGTCCCTAGTCGAAAGGGTTGTGTGGACGCGCAACCAGTCAGACTAGAATATGACAAGGTGGATGGTCCGGTCTCACTGACCATGTAGCATTGGATGCTAGCCAGATAACATGAACTCGAAAAGATCTGGTCGGATTCGCGTAGTCGGATCCGAGTCGAAATAATGTTTGAGTTGGACAGGCTCAACTATGAGACACAACGATCGATCATCTATGAGTCTCTAATACAACATATGTTCTATGCTCTAAGACCTGAGCTGGCGCATGTACTTGAGATGGTGAGAGACTTTCTTTCGACCGATCAAACGCTACTCCATGACTGGGTAGTTACAAAGATAGGTTTCGGACTAGTCCATACCCATGTTGTGAGACATGGTCGAGCAAGATGAGATTTGACCCTCCGATTAGGATATATATATATATATATATATATATATATATATATATATATATATATATATATATATATATATATTCTGGGCCCCTCGGATGATTTGACCTGGATAAACGATGAGAATTATGAGATAATTCAAATGTTGATCGAATTCACCAAAATGAGAAAGAGATCGTGCTGCAACAAGGATGACCATATCGCCTTGCTGCAAACAAAAAATAAATCTTTTCCTAATAACAAAGCACGGATCGTTTCTGCCGTACGTCCTCGGTCATTTTACATTAAAAAAACCTACGTTTTCCCCAAATCAACCGCAGTCCGGATATAAGTGACACCAACGAAACCTTTTTTATAGTTTTGCAAAAAGACCCTTCTGTTTTCATGGAATCAACCCGCAATCCGTCTTTAAATGAATCTGAACCGTTTTGTCCGCATTTTATAGAAAAAACCCTAACTTTTACGATAAATAACCCACAGTCTATCTTTTAGTCAAAACAAATTATTTTTTATACTCTCACATAAACACCTTTAACATATGTGTTAATAACTTCGAAGTCTATTTAGAATAAATATGTATTTTTAAATAACAATAGTTTTAAAACGTGAATCCAATTTAAACATGTTAAATATGAATTTTGATTAGAAAAATGTGTAGAGTTTGAATATGTTGTTATTTTACATGTTAAATATTTTTTAAATAGTATATAAGATACAATGTTAATCAATATTTATCTTTATTTCATATCGACGATGTGTATTATAACATGTAAACTTAAGCGTCAATATTTAGAAAATGTTATAATCCTTGGGCATAATGTACTTGCACTGGGTTCTCTCTTTGCACATATTTCATGACCTAAGACTTTACGTACGTGTCTTTTCTTGATAGAATTCACGCGCGTTTTTACCAACGAACTACACTTTTTTTAGTGAATACACAAATAGTTTTTATAGGATGTACATGCACTTACAAAATTGACGAACAACATAAGTACATGAAAGTTTATTTTTTTTAAAATATCATAAGTACTATTCATCTGATAATAATGAATGTTAACCATTTTATTTTTTTAGGTTTCATCTATTACATGTGATGGCTATACATATATGATTTTTTAAATATACTTAATTTATAAACGCAACCTCCTCAGTGTCGAATTACGTTTGCATCGGGACACGTGAGTAATTATTAGATGTGATTAATCCCGACGGAACGTATTACTTAAAAACATCTTCTTTCCGATTAATATGGAAAAAAAATATAGAGAGCACACAACATGATTCATGTGGGTTGCATAACGATATGTGAATCGCCATTGGCATCTCCAACTTTGTTTACGAACATTCCTGAAGATACATGAATGTAAACAAATTACAATCAGAACCAAGCAAATTCATCAAAAACAGATTTATTGGAGACACACCTTCATACGCTCACTGATGATGCTAAACGCATCACCGGGATGAAGGCTAGATGAGAAGAACCTTATTTCATCTTCAGGGAACGTCGTTATATCATCTTTCTGAATAGGACACAAACCCTAACAAAACATGAAAGAATATATGAAAATAGGGCCCTCCACCAACAAGAATCGGGATCCATCGTGCCGCCATGACCCTAAGGTCATCGAAGACAAAGCGGACTAACATTGACGCCGATGGGAGGCGAAGGAACCCTAACTTTTTCTCGGAAGAGTTTTTAGCTAGTACTTTAGCAATACTAGATAATGATGAATATTCTATGCGTCGTATTCCTATAACCCAAGACGCTTCTGCTAGTGCATATCAACTTGTGAGTCACTTATTGACTAAGCCCGAGACGGCTATTCAAACGAATCTCATTCACGAGAAAGAAATAGAAAATGATGGTCGTACTATAACACCTGAGAATCGAATAGACGATATTTATGATTCCATGCTCCGCCATGTGTCGGAACAAATCAAACAAATCTTTGACTTATTAAGACATGAATTAAGATACAAATATTTTTATGTTTGACTTATTTTTATTCCAATTTTAAAGACACGAATTGTTTTTGAATTTATTTGAAACTTATTAAGATACAAATATTTTTATGTTTTGAACAAAATTTTAAAAGCGCGAACATGTACTGAATTTTTTAAAAACAAACTAAAAGCATAAGCATTTTTGGGAAAGAAAAGATAATCAAAAATGGAAAACTCAAAAAGAAAGAAAACATGAGCAGCAAAAAAAATAGAAAATAGATCAAGAATTTGAAAAAAAAGGACCTAGGTTTGGAAAAAGTTCACGGGTTTTCAAAATATAGTTGCCAATAAATCATAAATTTCATGGATTAGCCCAAAATTTAGTAGTTCTTGCTAACTACAGAAAAACAATGTTCACTGATTTGGATAAAGTTCGTGACATTTGAAGAAAAGTTCGTGAAGTTGAAAAAGAATCAGAAATTTGAGAAAAGTTCATGTATTTTGAAAAAAACAAATTTCAAAAAAAACATGGATTTGTAGAAATCAGAAAAATTAAAAAAGGAAAATAAAATAAAAACCCGAAGCAAAAACTGTCCAAAACAGCCTGATAGAAAACTTTCACGAATTTGGAAAATTTCGTGAAATTTGAAGAAAAGTTCATGAAGTTGAAAAAGATTCACAACTTTGAGAAAATATCATAAATTTTGTTAAAAAAAGTCAAATTTCAAAAAAATCATGTATTGGTAAAAATTAGAAGTAAAGAAAAAAGAAAAAGAAAATAAAAACCCAAAGAAAAAACCATCCAAAAGAGCCTGATAGAAAAAAGTTCACGAATTTGGAAAAAGTTCATGAAATTTGAAGAAAAGTTCGGAAATTGAAAAGGATTCACAAATTTGAGAAAAATTCATAAGTTTTGCGATGAAAATTAAATTTCGAAAAAATGATGTATTTGTGAAAATCAAAAGTATAGAAAAAAGGAAAAGAAAATTAAATTTCGAAAAAATGATGTATTTGTGAAAATCAAAAGTATAGAAAAAAATGCATGGATTTGATAAAAGTTTGTGAAACCGAAAAACGTATTCTCGTTTTAAAAAAAGTTCACGGGTTTAAGGAAATGCAAACTAAAGATTTAAAAGAAGTTAACGGGTTTAAATTCACAGGTTCAAGAGGTTGTTATTGTTGCTATTTTTTATTAATTGATTATCATTTTTTTTCATGTGTTCCTCTTCATGCATACACCCTCCTTGAGATATCAGAGTAGAAAAAAAAAATCTTGAATCACCACTTAGCGGGATTATTAGGACTTGGGTCTCTTTCGTGGACGGGACACCAAATTCATGTATCTTTATCAATTAACCAATTTCTTGATGTTGGGGTGGATCCTAAAAAGATACCATTTTCTCATGGATTTATCTTGAATCAGGACATTGTGGCTCACTTTATCCTAGTTTTGACAAAGGGGCATCCCCTTTTTTCACATCAAATTGGTCCAAATACACATAATTTCACCGCTACTGACTGAATCCACAGCTCTGAAATGAATGAAAGACATCCATAGCTAGCTCTTGAATCAAAGTAGTAAGCTATGTATGTCCAGGATACACAACAACAGTGAAGATATACAGCAGAGTAGAAAGATGTTTTCACTGCATTCATTCATTCATATGAACCATGTCCACAAAATAGACAAACCTCCAATCCAAACACCAACAAAAAAACAAGTTATAATGTAGTAGTAGCTCCTACTACTAGTGAAAGCCAGTGGCACTCTCTCTATCTGTCTCAACAACAAGAACCGTTGTACTACTCATCCTTCCATCCCTCCCTCCCTCCCTATGCAGAAATTAGATAGGATTCCATCCACTCCACCATCCCATCAGGATGATTAGGGGCTGTCGGTGATGATCCCCGACATCATATTATTTATCTGCCAAAAACACACCCACACATTATTTTCATTACCAAATTGACGACCACAAAACCATCCATCACCTAAACACAAGCTTGCAATACCCAGGGAATGAAGAAATACATGTATATCACAAAATTCTATGTGAACAGTGATGAAATATTTGACAAACAAACTATTCTGTTGTGCAAGTACCAGTTAGTAAAACTGGGACAGTATAAACCAACCAAATATATATATCAATAATATCGATGAATGTATGCATGCAGTAAAGTGTCAGTACCTCCCTTTTGTTCATCCCAATCACATCCCTGAGATCGTCTATCTGCAAAACCATGCAACAGGGACGGATTAGCTCATAAATAACTCCGCCATTAGTTTCTGTGATTACTTGTATCTTCCTACTCAATTACAACCACCTACCCCTTTGAACAGCTCCGGCGAATGCTCGCGAAGCTTAATTATGTAATTGGCTCTTTTCTCTCCGATGCCCTGCACATTCACAGCGTGTTACTGAAAAGAACAAAAAAACAATCCTGATAGGTAACTGCAACAACAATCACTAAGATCCAGAGCGAGAGCAAACCTTCAAGCTCTTTAATTGCTCCCTGCGATGGACATGGAAACATGCAGTATTAGATAAGAAGAAATAGTTCCCAAATGGTTTATTGGTTAAGTAGGATCGTACTCACTTGTTAGCGCTGTTGAGAAAATTCATGCACTCCTGAACTATGGATCTCTGTGTTGAGAAGAAAAAAAAAGTCTTCGTCAAAAAGTCAATGATGTAGAGATATGATAAGGATGTAGCAGCAAGGTGTGAACTTGTAACCTTTATCCCGGTGCTTGGAGTCTTGAATGAACTGGCTGGATGATCTGCTGCTTGCTCAAACTTGAGGTGTATCCCAGGAGCCTTTGTATCTGCTGCTTGCTCAAGCTTGAGGTGCAAAGCAGGCGTCTTTGGTTCAGCTGCAGCATCTATGTTGGTCACACCCTGGACATTTTCCATGACCACTTCTTTTGTTGTTTCAACAGCCACTTCTTGTGTCGTTTTAATGGCAACTTCTTCTCTCGTGTTAATGGAAACTTCTTCTGTTGTTTCAACAGCCACTTCTTGTGTCGTTTCAACAGCCACTTCTTGTGTCGTTTCAATGACAACTTCTTGTGTTGTTTCTACACCCACTGCTTGTGTTGTTTCAACAGCCACTTCTTGTGTCGTCTCCATGCCCACTTCTTGTGTAGTCTCCATGCCCACTTCTTGTGTCCTTTCCTTACTCACTTCTTGTGTCGTCTCCATGTCCACTTCTTGTGCCGTTTTCATGCCCACTTCTTGTGCTGGTTCCATGGCCACTTTCTGTGTCTTCTCCATGCCCTGTTCTTGTGTCTTTTCCATGGCTATTTTCTGTGGCATTACGCTCAATGGACGAGCATTAAGAAGCTTCAGTGAGTTTGATATCTCTCTCAGCTTGTCGCTAATCTTTGGAGTGTTCATAATTGTTTTGACTAGAGTCTTCTCGACAAGGGCATCTGTGAGCGATAGTTAATTGTCAGCTATGCGTACATCCAAAAAATTGCCAAGAAAATAATACCCATATTTGTGTTATTACCAGGAATGTTTGGAGAGCAGATTTCGCCCAAGTCAATAGTACACGAACTAGCTGCATCCAGAGCTGACGACGAATAGTCCTGAATAAAAAAAGAGAAAAGGTTTGTGTTTGTTTATGAGAAACAGAGCTACTAAAACAGAAGCAAGTCAGGTATCCTTCATGTGCACAGGGCTAGGGCTATGTACCTCTTCCTCCATACCACTTGAGACCACCTTGTGTATTTCAGATGATGCAGTATCCAGAGCATCGCTTGTTTTATCAAATCCCTGCAATATTGTGTCCAACCACACGGCAGCCATTACTAACAAGTTTAACAATCTACCTAGTGACACTATACTACCGGAAAGAAACCAAAGTACCTCATCTGTAGATGGGGCATCGATTGCCATTCCACTTGAGACCACCTTCTGTACTTCAGATGGCACAGTATCTAAAGCATCGCTTGTTTTATCAAATCCCTGCATATTGTGTCAAGCATATGGCAACCATTATTATTAACACAAGGTTATCAATCTACCTAGTGACACTACACTACAGGGAAGAAACCAATGTACCTCATCTGCTGATGGAGCATCAATTTCCACGCCTTGTGACGATAGTACCTCCTGTAGAATAGTGAGTGGAAACAATTTAAATAAAGTAAGTGATAGCCAATCAATCATGCACAAGTTCAATCCGTGCACTAACCTCAACTTTTGTTACTGTTGCTGGTGCAATGTCTTCCTACAAAATTCATAGGTTGGAATCGATTAGTTAGAAACATGAGAGTGGCAACTCTTGCTCTTAACACCTGCATATTAACCTGCCCGCGATACTGCAACATTTTGAGATATATTTTTACCTTTGCTGAATTGGTGCTTGGGCATAACAAGGCACTGCACAACAGAAGACACAGGTTATTCATGCAAGGAGAAGTTGCACAAGCAATTCCCTGGAGTTAATGAATGGTGTGGTACCTTCCACTCATTGTAGGTTTAGCATCCTTTTGCTTCCATTTGGTAGAAGTAGATAGCGAGCTGTCAGTTTTCTTTGCTGAGCGCATGATTACTTGAGACCTTTTACGGCATAAACAAAATATGCACAATTTTAGTCAGGTGCCAAGCTCAAATCCATCACCAGCCTTTTGTAGGGTTAACGAACGAACGGTATAGTACCTTCCACTCATTGCGGGTTTACCATCCTTTTGTTTCATTTTGGTTGGAGGAGAGACTGTGCTTTCAGGTTTTTTGGCTGAATGCATGATTGGTTGAGACCTTGTAAGAAGTTATAAAAAGCAAACATTATTAACACAATATAAATCAATTGCCAAGCTCAAATCAATTTGCAGCCTTCTGAAATGAATGGTGCGGTACCTTCCACTCATTGTGGGCGTAGCATCCTTTTGGGTAATCTTGATAGGAGTGGTGAGCGAGTTTTCAGATTTTTTTGCTGAATGCATGATTGGTTGAGACCTTGTAAGAAGTTAAAAAAGCAAACATTATCAACACAATATAAATCAATTGCCAAGCTCAAATCAATTTGCAGCCTTCTGAAATGAATGGTGCGGTACCTTCCACTCATTGTGGGCGTAGCATCCTTTTGGGTAATCTTGATAGGAGTGGCGAGCGAGTTGTCAGATTTTTTTGCTGAATGCATGATTGGTTGAGACCTTGTAAAAAATTAAAAGCAAACATTATCAACACAATATAAATCAATTGCCAAGCTGAAATCAATTTGCAGCCTTCTGAAATGAATGGTGGGGTACCTTCCACTCATTGTGGGCGTAGCATCCTTTTGGGTAATCTTGATAGGAGTGGCGAGCGAGTTTTCAGATTTTTTTGCTGAATGCATGATTGGTTGAGACCTTGTAAAAAATTAAAAGCAAACATTATCAACACAATATAAATCAATTGCCAAGCTCAAATCAATTTGCAGCCTTCTGAAATTAATGGTGCGGTACCTTCCACTCATTGTGGGCGTAGCATCCTTTTGGGTAATTTTGATAGGAGTGGCGAGCGAGTTTTCAGATTTTTTTGCTGAATGCATGATTGGTCGAGACCTTTAAAAAAAATTAAAACAAATATCAGTAACCATGATGTGAGTCAAATGTCATATTACAGCCAGATAGAATGCTACCGCTTGTTGGGAACGGGAGTTCGAGATGCTTTTACGGCGCTCATATTCCATTGGGGCCGATCCTGCTTCTCTACCACAGGATTTGGCAGGTTCATTGAAGAAAGAATTGGCCTTGAGGAGCTTTTAGCAACTGCAGATAAGTTAGCATCTGCCCTTTTGAAACTTGTAATAATCGCAGATCTGCGGCATTGTTCATTAGCCACTTGAGTGGCCACTTGACTGGAGCGAGCAGCCAAGCTGAGAGTAGAAACTGCGTCTTGGCAGGAAACTTCTTCCTGCATCAACCATGAAGCGATAAAGGAAGATTGAAATTAGATAGTTATTATAACTGATAGGTATATTAATATTAATCCCAACAAGTAGGTAAGCTAGTGAAACATAAAGGATTAGATAGCAAACAGTCACAAGTAACGGTAGTTGCTTAATATTTGTTGTACTATGTGCTCTGTTTACTACCAGCAACTAAGAATTTATCAGATCTGAATGTACAAAGGTTGCACCCTAAACCCCTACTGGCCAAGAATGTGGGTGCTGCTATAAAAGATAAAATTATTTTTTCTAGCAACTTGAACACTTTGCCATGCATACATACATATTGAGTTCTGCAAGGTTGGCAGTCAAGAAACATGAAGGAGTAATAAAGTTCAGTTAACCTCTTCATCTAATTCATGTCGGCTTCTGGGGGTGCTTACAAAGAGCTAGAACTTACATTCCAGTACTAGGCTGGCATACAGATATGGAACATGCAAACACTAGTTATTATCTTTTCCTGCCTCTTTCAATGAACAAAACAACACCACGCGAGTCGAAGATGTTGAGTATATAGCTTACCAAGCACGCGATCACCACAGCGCCGCTCGTCTTGCACAAAGAGTCTTGCAGGATACGAGTAACTTTGCTCTGCCTATATGGCACAAAGCTCTGGTTGCTATTCAGCGCTTGCACGACATTCATCAAGGTGTACATGGACTTGTTGCCGCTGGATAGAGCGGCCCCTCCACTGCCGATCTTGTGCTTGGGGTCCACATAGTCTGACAAGAAGAAGCAAACATGATAAGGCAGATGACACGTAGTAGTAGTGTCGGCGAGGCGGTGCACGCAGGAGAAGGCCCCAAACCAACCTGTGAGGCTGAGAAAGTTGATCTTGGCCACGGCACGCTCTTTGCCGTCCTGGTCAGAGGTGGATACGTGAATGATGAGCCCTTGGTGCCCCCTGGTGGGTAGCTGGGTGGAAGAAGATTTAGCGGGTTGCTGCTGGGTAGAGAAGGGTTTAGCGAGCTGCTGCTGCTGCTTGTCCTGGTTGTCATCAAAGTAACCCAAGCGCACGAAATCGTCGATGGACCTGACATGAACCTGCAAAGGAAGACAAATAAAAAGCACTTGAGGCCTTGTTCGGTTATTCCTCCTCCAAAGGGGATTGGAGCTGCCAAATCCCTTTCACTTCCCTGTTAGTAGAGCGAAATCACCACAGTGTTAAGATGGTTAGCAAATCTTCTTCTACGTGTATTTTATTATTCTCTGTTTAAAACTAGAAAAGAGGCTGCTGTGTCCAGAAAGGCAATCT
This sequence comes from Hordeum vulgare subsp. vulgare, assembly GCF_904849725.1. Taxonomy (NCBI): domain Eukaryota; kingdom Viridiplantae; phylum Streptophyta; class Magnoliopsida; order Poales; family Poaceae; genus Hordeum; species Hordeum vulgare. The sequence continues at coordinate 281,352 of NC_058524.1, read as the reverse complement.
AAATCTTTTTTGTTAGTACTCTGTGTTTGAAGCAATTTGATGAAAAGAGGCTGCATTGTATTGTGATTGTGAGAGCAGAGTATTGTAAGGCATTTATTTATTTATTTATTTATATGTAAATATACTAGAGTAGTACCTTGGAGAGGCCCTTGAGGTGTGTCTTGCCCTGGGCATCCTCCAGCACCAAGACCTCCTGCTCCTTGGGCTCCAGCAGGTCCAAGACGTGGGTGTCCTGCACCACCTGGTAGAAGGAGACCCTGACGGAGCCGCCGATGGACGCGGCGAACCCGAGGATCTCCTCCATGGCGATGGTGACCAGGCCCGGCTGCTCCTGCGACCCCTGTGCAGAAATTCGAAATTAGAGTTGCATCTGAATATGTGATGCATATGCTGGGTCTCTCTGAAATGGCAGGCAAGAATGGTGGGCGCCTTGTGTTTGGTACCTTGAAGAGGTGGTCCTTGGCGGCGGCGGCGCCGCAGGCCACGACGCACGCGTTGCTGCTGCCGGCGTTGGTGTTTTGGTTTTGGTGCAGTTGGTGGTGGAGGATGGGGTGGAGCTCGTGGAGGAAGACTTGGTGGTTGGTGTCGTCGTGCAGGTAGCACCAGTCGAGCCTGTGCTCCTCCTTGCGCTGCCCGCCGGCGGCCCTCCTGCAGCACGAGTAAGTAATAAGTAATAAGGGTTAACAAAACAAAAACAAAAAAAAAATGGCAGGCAGGCAGGCAGTATGGGGAATGAAATTCAAACTGAGGAAAGAATTACCCTTGCGACGAAGATGAGGGGGTCGGAGCTGCGGCGGCGGGGGTGAAGGAGAGGACGGCGCCGGCGCCGGGCCCGGATGCGCGGGGGCGACGGCCACGCGAGGCCGCGACCTGGAACCCGGCGGCAGGAGCGGTAGGAGCGGGGCAGATCCTGGCGACGACCCTGACGCCGCCGTCGCCTCCCGATGTGACCGCCTCCTCCTCCATCGAAATCAGATCTACCGCCGCCTCCTCCTCCATCGAAATCAGGTTGGGGAGCTCGGGGTTGAATCAATGGAGAATCTTTTTGTAGATGAAGGAGAGAGAGAGAGAGAGCCGTTGTAGAGAGAGAGAGAGAGACGGCGATGGAGAATTCGAAATGGCAGACGGCGATGGATGGGGAGCGGCGTACATACACAAGAAGATGGGATGGATGGAGCGTCGCTCGCTAGCCGGGCCTCCACCACAGCCCGGCCCAGTACTGTACAAACACAGGCCACAAGCCCACACAAAGCCTAGCCTAGTCTCCCACTATCCTTCCTTTCCTTTGCCGCCGCCGCCGCCGCCGACGGATGGACGAGGCGCCGGTGGTGATGGGCGCGTACGGTGGCCCGGCTCGCCGCGTGGAGAGCGGGGCGTCGGAGACGATGCTACTCTGGGGACTGCTCCAGCCGGCGTCGCACCGCCAGAACGCCTTCGCGCGGCAGGGCTTGCCCACCTTCCCCATCGACGCGTGCGGCCGCCGCCTCTCCCTCCACCAGCAGCCGTCCTCCTTCCGGGGAGCCTCCGGCGTCACGGGCGCAGTGGTGTGGGACAGCGGCGTCGTGCTCGCCAAGTTCCTCGAGCACGCGGCCGACAGCGGCCTCCTGCCGGTGCTCAGGGGCGCGCGCGCCGTGGACCTCGGCGCCGGGTGCGGGCTCGTGTCCGTCGTGGCGGCGCTGCTCGGCGCGCGGGTGGTGGCCACCGACCTGCCCGACCGCGTCCGGCTGCTGCGCAAGAACCTCGAGGAGAACGTCGGGGATGGGGATGGCGGGTCGGCGACGGTGGCGGAGCTGGTGTGGGGCGACGAGTACGAGCTGGACCCGGCGCCGGAGCTGGTGCTGGGGTCGGACGTGGTGTACAGCGAGGAGGCCGTGGGCGACCTGGTGGCGACGCTCACCCGGCTCGCCGGGCCGGGCACCACCGTGCTGCTCGCCGGAGAGCTACGCAACGGTGAGTAAGTATTGATTGATGAAGCATTTTTGTTTTTGTTACAAACTGAACGAACCAAGGAGCAGACGTGGTGGTGGAGTGCTTCTTGGAGGCAGCCATGGCAGCGGGGTTCGAGATCGGGTGCGTGGAGCAGGACCAGTGGCACCCCGACTTCCGCACCAACCGCGTCGCCGTCTTCATCCTCGTCAACAAGACGCCGCATCGCCATCGCCATACCTGAATGCGAATCACCAGCCTCTGTCTCTGTCAGTGCAGTCTGCAGACTCATTCTTGTAACATTATTCAGCATAGATTTCGTGGGTAATTTTTGGACCTTGGCTTGATTAAGGTGGATGGGGTAGGCATTATTCAGCATAGCTCTGAGTTGTACCTGCCCCTATCGTGGCTTGGACGAGCACTCGAAGCACCAACTAGTTTTGGCGGATGTATGTTTTGATTTGCATTTCATAGCTTCATTTGAGGATAGTTTTAATCGGATTTGCTTTTCTTGTTTTAGTTGCCAGATGAATGTGAGCGGGTAGTTTGGGTTGACCCACCACCTTCCAAGAGCTTCATGTGTTACAATTTCGAGAAGAGAGCATTTGATCTTGCCAAGAATAATCGGGTGTTGAACAAGGAACTGAAGAAAATGAAAGAAATGATGTGTGTATGGACAATGTTGTTTCCTATCATCGCTCAATGGTTGTTTGTGCACAAAATGCACATTAGTTTGTGCTAGTTTAAGATCTATGTTCGGCAGACGTGCTGGTGGAGTGTTTCTTGGAGGCTGTCATGCCAACACAGTTCGAGATCGGGTGTGTGGAGCAGGAGTAGTGACACCCGGTTGATGTAGTCGAACGTCCTTACGATCCAAATTGCAATCTGTCCCACGAACCCCGTTCCGATCTAGCGCCGAACGGACGACACCTCCGCGTCCAGCACATGTACAGGTTGATGAAAATCTTCGCCTTCTTGATCCAGCAAGAGGGGCGAAGAGGTAGATGAGTTCTCCGGTACCACGATGGCGTGACGGTGATGATGGCAGAGCTACCCCGACGGGGCTTCGCCGTACCGTACCGAACTAGCTACGGGGTGTCACGAGGTGGTGGAGGGAGAGAGGGTTGCGCCGTGGCTTGAGGTGCAAAAAGCCTCTCTACCCTCCACTATATATAAGAGTGAGGGGAGGGGTGGTGCCCTAGGGACTTGCCATAGGGTTCGGCCGACGCAAGGAGGAGGGAGGAGTCCTCCTGCAATACGGTTTGGAGGAGGAGAACTCCTCTCCAATTCGGTTTGGCCCCACCTCCCTTTCCTTCTCCACTTCGGTTGAATAGGCCCTTTTGGGCTGGCCACCAGCCCACCAGGGGCTTGTGCGCCACCCTTGGGCCTGTTTGGTCCCCTCCCGGGTGGGTGGCTCCTCCCGATGGAACTCCGGAACCCATTCGTCACTCCCGGTACTTTACCGCTAATGCCTGAATCCTTCCGAAAGTCAAATGGATACTCCCTATATATCAATCTTCGTCTTGGACCATTCCGGAAACCCTCGTGACGTCCGGGATCTCATTCGAGACTCCAAACAACATTCGGTTACCAACATCAATAATTCAACTATACCAAAACGTCACCGAACCTTAAGTGTGCAAACCTTACGGGTTCGAGAACTACGTAGACATGACCGAGACACTCTCCGATCAATATCTATTAGCGGGACCTGGATGTCCATATTGGATCCTACTTATTCTACGAAGATCTTTAATCGGTTGAACCTCTATGTCAAGGATTCAGTTAATCCCGTATCACATTCCCTTTGTCCTTCGGTATGTTACTTGCTCGAGATTCAATCGTCGGTATCTCTATACCTATTTGAATCTCGTTACTGGCAAGTCTCTTTACTCGTTTCATAATACAAAATCTTGTGGCTAACTCTTTAGTCACAATGCTTGCAAGGCTTGAACGAGGAAATATAATAACAACTATTTATTATTGCCTCTAGGGCTATAATACGTTAGTGGGGGCGGGGGAGGGGAAGGAGGGTTCTCACCGTTGTACTATGCAGGCTAATGATACCTCTTTTTTGGTCTTCGGGTTCTCCTTGAATTTTTTGCAGTTTGATTTTAGTTAATCATGCTGGCAATGAATTGAAAAGAAAAAGTATTTTTCTTCTTCTAGATGAAGACAAATAAGTCTTGATAGAAAATGATGCAGTGTGAGGAAACTGTCTTGCCTTGCCTAGGAGAAGAAGAGCATTCTCGATCCTTGAGGACTCCACGCAGTACCCCTTTTCTTTTCCTTTTTGTTTTCCTTTTGTAGTAATAAAATGACTTTTGTAAATTTGTGGTTCCGGTCCAGTATTCCTATTGCATCTTCACAAAAAAGTTTGGCAGTTAGCTGAGAATGTTTGGAAATTTTTATAAATAAAAAGAGGATTTAATGATTGATTTGGCCTATGCCATAGTTATTTGAGGCACCAAAAAACTTGATAAAAGGTTGGTTCATATTTTATAATTAGTAGGTGAATATTTGCAAAGCAACCATGGTTTTAGATTTCATGTTTGGCAAAATATGTAATCCACTTGTTATTTGAATTTTGAATTTCAAAAGAGAATTTGAAATGAGATATGACTCTAAGATTCCCACCGTTGTGGTGTGCAGGTTGATGTGACCTCTTTTTTCATCCTAGGGTTGGGTTTTGTCCTCGAATTTTTGCATATTTGATTTTAGAGAATGGTGGTGGGCAATGTATTGAAAAGCAAAGTTTGTTTTTCTTCTAGATGAAGAAAAGGAAGTCTTTGTAGAAAATGATGCAAATGTGAGGAAACTGCCTTTGCCTTGCCTAGCAGAGGAGGAGCATTCTGGATCCTTGACCTTGAGGAGTCCACGCGGGGCCCCACTGTCAGCCGCACACCTTCCCTTCCCTGGGAGCAGAGCAGAGTGGATATAAAAGTCATTCAATCGAAATTCGGGCGAAAGAAAAACAGAAAACGAATTCCCCCAAATCGCTTCCGTTACGAATCCCCCCCAAATCAATCAATCCTCCCCGCCGGATCGATCGCCGCCATGTCGTCGACGGAGCAGCGCTACTACTGCCACCAGTGCGACCGCGACGTCGCCATCGCCGCCCCGGCCTCGCCCGACGACGAGGTCTTCTGCCCGCTCTGCGCCGGGGGGTTCGTCGAGGAGCTCCTCGACGACGACCAGCCCCCAAACCCTAGCACCCCCCACCACCACCAGATGCCGCAGGCCCCCTTCTTCCCCTTCTCCAGCTTCCTCGACCTCCGCAACCCCAGCGACCTCGCCGGGGTCCTCGGCCCGCCATCCCCATCCGCGCCCCGCGCCGCCTCCGCCGCCACCAACAACAACCAGTTCGACGTCACCGACTTCCTCCACGGCCACCTCGGCGGCCTCCTCTCCGGCGGGGCCACCATCCAGATCGTCCTCGAGGGCTCCTCCTTCCCCGCCGGATTCGCCTCCTTCCCCGCCGCCGCCGGGGTCAGCCTCGGCGACTACTTCATGGGCTCAGGCCTCGAGCAGCTCATCCAGCAGCTCGCCGAGAACGACCCCAGCCGCTACGGCACCCCGCCCGCCGCCAAGGCCGCCGTCGCCGCCCTGCCCGACGTTGCCGTCTCCGCAGACATGATGGCCGCCGACGGGGGCGCCCAGTGCGCCGTCTGTATGGACGACTTCCTGCTAGGTGCCGCCGCCAAGCAGCTCCCCTGCAACCACGTCTTCCACAAGGACTGCATCCTGCCATGGCTCGACCTCCACAGCTCATGCCCCGTCTGCCGCCATGAGATGCCCACCGATGACCCTGACTATGACAACCACCAGCGCCAGGCAGCTGCCGCTGCCCCTGCCCCTGCCGCCGCGGCGCCTGCGTCTCCCGGTGGCGGCCCTTCGCCCAGGGTCATGGAGAGGAGGTTCAGGATCTCCCTGCCGTGGCCTCTCAGGGCCGCTTTTGCAGCGCAGCAGGCCGAGAGCAGCGACCAGGACGCTGCTGACTACAACAACGATCCGAATGCGAGCGGTCGCTCGTACGATGATCTCGACTGAAGCACTTGCAAGGAAGAGGGGAACAGGGGGTGAGGAGGTATAACCTTTCGCATCACACTTTTACTGCCTTACATATTTTTCATTATTATTATGGTTACTTGCATAAGACGATTGCCACCGCACGTGTTGCCAGATTGACCTAGAACATATGTTGTATGTCCAATGTCTCGATTTAGATTTCGGTATTTAATTTATCTATCTTGTAATGCAATGATCAGTCATGCTAGTTGCACACTAGGAAAATGTTCTGTTAATCAAATGCTCAGCCTGCAGTTGAGGTTTTCATCTATTTGTATGGGTTCGCCGATGCCACGTGCAACATAGCTAGTTGTATGGTTAATCTTTTCTACGAGCCATGCTAGTTGGACCACAGGAAAATTGCTCTATTAATTAAGTGTTCACCCTGCAGTTCAGGTTTTCATTTATTTGTCTGGGTTGGCATATGCCACGTGTAATAGTGAAACGTTTTAGGTTCACCAGGTATAACCTTTCACATCGCACTTGTTACCGCCTTTACATATTTTTCATTATTACTACGGTTGCTTGCATAAGACGAATGCCACCACACGTGCTGCCAGGTCGACCGAAAACATACCTTGTACAGCTTTCTGTTATCACCAAATACTCCAATATTTCTATTTAGATTTTAGTAATATTTACTTTATCTATCTTCAATGCAATGATGAGCTATAGAGTGGTGATTCTCGATGGGAGGTGTAGGAAAATGCTCTGTTGATTAAGTGTTCAGGCTGCAGTTTAGGTTTTCATTTATTTGTCTGGGTTGGCCTATGCCACATGCAACACGGCTAGCTACATGGTTAAAAAAATTGTATGAGCCATGCTAGGTGGATTGTAGGAAAATGTTCTATTCCTCCGTTCCAAAATTCTTGTCTTAGATTTGTTTAGAAATGGATGTATCTAAATACTAAGATGTGACTAGATACATTCATATATAGATAATTCTAAGACAAGAATTTTGGGACGGAGGAAGTATTAATTAAGCTTTCAGCCTCAAGTCCTGGCTTCTATTTATTTGCCTGGGTTCCCTGGTGCCACATGTAGAAGTAAAATGGCTAGAGAATGGTCAATATCTCAATTTAGATGTTAGTAGTATTTGCCTTATTTTATTGCGATGAGCTGGACAGTGGTAAATGTCAATGCGGTGCTGACGGTTATGTTTTTTCTATCAGACATGCTAGTTTCACTGTTGGAAAATTCTTCTATTAAGCGTTCAGCCTGTAGTTCAGGTTTTCTTTTATTTATCTGGCTTTGGCCAATGGCATGTGTAAAAATAAAACGGCTAGTTGTATGGTTACATCATGTTTATCTATACTAGATGTTATATAGGAGCGAGTAAGAGCAAACAAAAGTTCAGTAGTGTGGATAAATCAGTACTGATTCATTTGCTGATCTAGATGTTTGATAGTTTTCCTCTTGTTGATTGTTTGGTCTAAGCTGGCATGTTCTAATCAGGTAGACACAGCTGTATAGGCTTGTTCAAAATATAAGGGTAGGAGCACAGTAGCAGCTGTCAGTAGTTACGCACTTACACTGCATTTATGATAACGTATGCTATATTTCCTATTCGGCTATTTTCTTAGTTTCGATGTGAAACAAAGGAAAATATATCTGGCAGTTGTATTTGGTCTTGCGACGTGATAGGGTTTTCGCATCCTCCACACAAACAAGTGTTATCTATACATCCAGTAGAAATTGGATAATATCTGAAATAAGTCTCTGTGTTTTGGATGACGATGTTGTGTTGTAGTTGAATTATGATACTGTCTGGAGATGGATATACGTATTCCCACTTTCTGGTTTACACTTTGACGTGTTGTGTCCTAGCTTGATTAATTAATTCTATTGTTAGTTTCTTTAGTTCAGTCATTCCCTTGCCAGGGCCAGGTTGTTTGGAACTTTTGATGGTGAAAGTATACCATAGAATGTGAATCCTGTTTTTTGTTTTCTTTTGGTTGGCACCCAAATAGGCAGGTGTGCGAGTTTGGAGGATAAGCTGCGAATTTGACTAATTCAGCTACGCGACACAGAGTAGAATCTGTGCAGCATCATATCCAGCGGTTTCACCTCCTCACAGGCCACATATTTTCCATGTTGCGATGGAGGCTTTTGTAACACGTGGTTAGAATAAATAATCAACCGTGCCATGCTCTTGCGCTTTGCCACCACCTGTTTTTTGTCTGGCGCGCATTGCCACTGCTATATTTGCATTCATTTGCCCTGCTGCTGCATATGATGCAGCGTGAGGCTACACCCTTATATGTGTGCTTTCTTTGCATCCCAAATACTCCGTATAAGAGTGTTTTGATAACTAAAATAGTGATATAAACGCTCTTATATTTCTTTACAGAGGTAGTACTTACTAGTAATTGGTAGCTGAAGTGAGAAGCTGACTGGTGGTTTGCTGTTTGTGTGTGTGCATCAGGTAGGGGCAACGGAGTGGCTGGAAGAAGGAAGAGAATTTGAATGCAAGCAAGTGAAGACTTATGTTGTTGTTGTTGATCCGAATTGGAAGCTTTTTTGGTGACGAAGAGTGGCGCCGTCTATTGATCTCCGTTGCTTCCTCTCCCCTCCCCTCTTTGCTGGTGGTATGTAGAAAGAGAGAAAAAAGTAGAGAGAGTTGAAACTATTCTTTTGTTGCCTGGTTTGGTCTGGTCTGGTTGGTGGGTTGACTTAAATTGAATATACCTTCTTGTGGGAAGGAAGAAGCTCCCTCCCTCCTTGTGTGTCTGTGTTAGTAGAAGAAGTGCCTGCCTGCGTCGTCGATGAATCTTTCTTTCATGTGGGATGGGATGGGATGGGAAGAAAGAAGAAAGGGAACCCAATGATGCGATCCTCGTATACATACATGCATACATAATGTGTTATACATGACTCAGTAGAGTTTGAATGAATGTTTAAGGGAAATGAATGGTGTCTGGAAATGATCCTCCCAGTATTTTGTTGCTTTGTGTTAGATGCAGGCAGAGGCATAATGTCTCTTTTCTGTGGGTTGGGTTGGGTTGGGTGGCAACTATAATGGTTAGGCACCATCCTTGTGTGTCTGTTGATAAGAGTGGATGGACAAGAAGATGATGCATCATCCTTGTGTGTGCAAACAAGGATGCATTTATTTACAATTTACAACAAGCAAGCATGCAAGCTTATATTGGAATTTCAGAGACGAAATGATCTTGTCTGTAACAGAAACCAACACCACACTTTTTATAACAAAAAGAAAGCACTGACAAGTGATAAGGATCAGGATCATCTTCCAGCTGAGAAGCTGGAGCTGGAGGTGATTCCATTCCTGCTGCTAACCGTGGCACTCAGTGATGCGTAGTCGCTGAAACCATCATTCTGCAGCACCCCCATCATGCTATAGCTCAAGGTTGTGGGCATCAGCTCCGGCACCGGCGTCTCGCCGTCCAGGTACTTCATCACTTGCCGCATGCTCGGCCTTACATTACCGAACGGATGCGCACACAGCAATCCTATCTTCAACGCCAAACATACCTCATCGGGGTCGCTGCTGCTCCCTCGCAGCCTCATGTCCACTGTCTCCATGAGCGACCCTTTGCGGCAATGCTCCACAACCCAGTCAACCAGTATCTCTGAACCATCATCCTCTTCCACACCCTTGTCAACAATTGGCCTCCGTCCGCAGGTCACCTCCAGGATGAAGATGCCGAACGCGTAAACGTCCGTTAGAGGCGTCGCCTTACCGGTGCGCGCTAGCTCCGGGGCGAAATACCCCATGGTGCCCACCACGCGTGTCGTTTGCGGATCGGTGCCATGCTCATACAACCTTGAAAGCCCAAAGTCACCTAGCCGCCCATTCATTTCACCATCAACAAGCACATTGCTTGCTTTGATGTCTCGGTGGACGACGACTTTCTCCCACCTCTCATGAAGGTAGAATAAGCCGGACGCGACGCCTTTGATGATTTCAAACCTCCGACCCCAATCTAGAGTGGGCGCGTCCTCTTCTTCTTGGACGTACAAGTACCTGTCAAGGCTGCCATTTGACATATACTCATACACCAACAAGAGCTCACCTTTTCTCCTACAATAACCAAGTAACTGGACGATGTTGCGGTGGCGGATACGGCCGATACTCACAATCTCGGCGATGAACTCCTTTATTCCTTGCTTTGACTCGTGGGACACCCTCTTCACCGCAACCTCCAGTTTAGAGACCGGGAGCACGCCCTTATACACCTTCCCGAATCCTCCATGACCGAGTAGGTTCTTATTGTGGAACCCTTGAGTAGCATGGAATAAATCCTTGTACGAGAAGCGGTGTGGCCCATACTCGTCCTCCCAATCTTCGTGTAGCTCGGCATACTTCCTACGCCTCCGCACCAATAGGACTATGCTTGTTCCTACAAGAAATATGAATGTGGCGCTGGCTATTGGTAGGACGATCTCCATAGCTTTTGGCCGAGGTTTGGGGCCAATCCGAGGCAGCTTTGGCAGCTTGGTCATGTCAATGTCCGGTGCAGCACGGTTTATGCCCAAGCTCCACCCAAGCACACAGTACAGTGAGTTGATCGGACCGGTTGAAGCCGAGAACCCGAGGTAGGACTTATCTCGTAGCACCGTTGAGAGGTTGTAGGTGGTTGAGACCAGTGGCCTCGACGGTTTGGCTACCTTGAGGGGAGCCAAGGTCACAGTGATCTTTGTGGTATCTGCATCATAATCCACCCACACCTGCATTTCTTTGCGGCTAACGAGGGTCAGGTTGTTGAAGGCACCGCCCTTCTTGTCATCATAGAAGCCAGCCGGTCGGACTTGGGTGGAGGTGAGGCTATTGATGTCGATGCCGACATGGTTGTCATCGATGTCGTCGAACTCTGTATTCTGGCTGCTATCAAGCTCGACTGCAAAAATCTGGTTGCTTGGCTTGCCATCGGTTGTTTTGTTGAGGAGGCCCAAGTATTGAGAGTGTTGTGCACCTGAGAAATCCTTGGTGGGAGAGATCAGGAAAGTCATGCCATCGGTGCATTGATCCGAGTAGACGGGGACCATGCAGAACACGAAGGTGACCGAGAAGGATTGCACGGCCCCGTTGGGCGACTTGCGGAATCGGCATGGGGTTGGGTAGAAAGCATGACCCTTGAGGTGAAGAGTGCCATTGGTGAGCTTGAGAACCCCATCTGGTGTAACCGTGGCTGTGCCATCAAGGGTGAGGCCGAGGCCGGTACCCCCACCGCCGGAGAAGCCCGAGTAGACAAATTGGTCCTCCTCCTCCTCCTGACCCTGAGTGATGGTGGTGGTGGTGGTGGTGAGGAATGCAAGGCTTAGGACAAAGGAGAGAAAGATTTGAAGTTGTAAGGAGAAACGAAGGGTGGGTGGATGTTCCATGTTTGTGAATCTAGCTGACAAATGTGCAACTGTAAAAGCATCTACAAGATGCATAAATGGTGGCTTGTGGTCTAGCTGAATATATATAGCAGCAGAGCAGCCCATGACTTGTCTATTTATTCATTTCGTCTGGAACTGTTGGAAACTTGGATTATCCTACATTGTCGGTATAGCAGCCGGCCATGACTTGAGCGTACAAATGAGTCCTTCCTTACATTACATCAGTTGCCTATTCTTCCATTAGTTGCCTGGATTCTGGAACTGTTGGTATATAGAAGAAATAATACTTGCATAGTAGTAGTAGTAGGAGTAGGAGTACTAGATGGTGATGTGCCCATTCCATTCCTTGCATTGACTTTGCCGTCATTGGTGTATTTTTGTTCCAGTTTCTAATGGAAATTAATGTATTCTCGCCCAAAAGACTTGACTTGCTCACCATCCACTTCACTTATGATGTGATGTGTAGTTTGATTATCAGGACGGCAGAATGATTCTGCATGCACACCTCATATACAAGAATTAAGGCATGTTTGGTTCATGACTAACTCTATCACAATTAACCTTAGCCAAAGTGTAGGCTGTCACTAAAAGTGTGGCTAACAAAATGACTATCATAAGTATGACAAGATTTGACAAAAAAAATTTCACATATGGATCATATAACTAAAAAAATGTATCGAGTCATAAATATGACAATGAACCAAACACATATCTAAAATGTTATGACATGACTAAGATTAGACGTGGAAATCATATACAGCGAACAAACAGACCATAAGCTTTAATACAAACCAGATTGATTGATATGGATGGATTGATTGATTGATTGATTGATGTAAACCAGACCAGCCGGCTGCTAACTGCTATAGTATATATACATGAGAGATGAAACCAGACCAGACCAGCTGGGCATGCATATGTTGCTGTCACAGATAATAATAAGATAGTTGACCCTGCAAATAATAATAATAATAATAAAACACTTGAATAAAACAATAGAAGGTACACACTTTACTGTATACATACATTGTTTTTCCAGGGTATTTCTATTTTATAAAAAAATCCAGCAAGCAGCAGAGAAGGTCTCTTATATTATATATACATGTAGACGAAGAGAAGAAGCGTCCGGAGACTATACATATATATATATATCCTTTTATATACTTCTAGATGTATGTACTTTCACATTTAAAATACCTCACATACGAGTGTATTATACCCCTTCTTTATTTTTTATATACCTCATTAATTATTTTAAGATACCTTTGTACAAGTAGTGTGAAAAAATATCAGTAGAATTATCAGTTTTTTCAATATACCATTTTTACGTATAAAAAAGAAGTATATGTGCAAGTACTATAAAATATTGATATTCAAATGAGATTTTTCACATAACACAATTCGGGGTATCTACTATTCAATAATAAAGTATATTAAAAAGATAAAGAGGTATAATCGGGTCATCTATGTGGTATATTAAACGTGAGAGTACGTACACCCAGGAATATGGAGCCGTTTATATACATATATATGGTAAGCAGTGGAGCAGAGGAGACTATTTAATCACACAAATGCTTTGTTTAGAACAAAAGCTAATCTCCTGCTCTATATATCAGAAAACCTACAGCAGGTTTGACTGGAAACTAAACAAAATCAATCCCTGAGGTGAGGCTTGACATCTTCTGGTACACGCGTGTTTTTCTAACCTTGGCTTCTCTACAGCTGCAACGCACCAAGGTTAATTATTCAAGAGGATACAAAATAAAATGAGCACACATCCGGCCTTTACACCACTAACATGCATACTGTTAGGAATAAGCAACTTGTATTACTATGAGGCCATAGGCCGATATATATACATGTACAGGTGTTGGATTATATGCAGGAAACCCCTTATAGAATGAGATAAATACAAAGAGGTACATTACTTATATTATAACTCTAACACCCCCCCCCTAAACTCATGGTGGATGAACAACACTGAGTTTGAAGAGATAAAAGCCATGCTGTGCTCTAGTCTGGGCCTTCGTCAAGAAATCCGCAAGCTGTAACTCGGAAGGGACATACTGAAGAGCAATAACCTGATCCTGCACACCAGCGCGCACATAGAAAGCATCAACACCAATATGCTTGGTGAGCTCATGCTTCACAGGATCGCGCGCAATGCTAATAGCACCTGTACTTTCAGATAATAGCAGAGTCGATGTAGTGAAAGAAACACCAAAATCCTGTAGTAACCACCGTAACCAAGTCACCTCTGCTGTCAAAAGAGCCATCGCTCGCAACTCAGCCTCTGCACTCGAACGGGAAACTGCAACCTGTTTCTTCGTCTTCCAGGCAATGAGAGAACCACCAAGAAAAATACAGTAAGCAGAAAGTGAGCGGCGATCTGAAGGATCACCAGCCCACGTAGCATCCGAATAGGCCTGAAGCTGTAGAGAACTGGAGCGAGGAAAGAATAGACGATGAGAGATCGTGCCCCGAAGATATCGGAGAACACGAAGGAGATGACTATAGTGAATCGATGTGGGAGCGGAGACAAACTGACTCAGAATATGAACTGGATAAGAGATGTCCGAACGAGTGACAGCAAGATACACAAGACTGCCAACAAGATGATGATAACGCGTCGGATCAGGTAGGGGATCACCATCAGTAGCACGGAGGTGAACATTGAGCTCCATAGGAGTCTCAACAATGCGCTCGTCAGTAAGAGCAGCCCGAGCAAGAAGATCCTGGATATACTTTTTCTGGGATATAAAAAAGCCATCAGAGGTAGAAGAGACTTCAATCCCAATAAAGTAGCGAAGAGGTCCAAGATCAGACATAAGGAACTGCTCACTAAGACGGGCCTTGACAAAGTCAATAAACTCGGGGTCATCCCCAGTGATGATCATATCATCAACATAGAGAAGAAGAAGAGTCCGACCACGAGGAGAAAGATGAATAAACAAGGCTGGATCATGAGCACTGACTGAGAAACGAGCGGCAGTAACCACAGAGGCAAAACGCTCAAACCAGGCACAGGGGGCTTGCTTAAGGCCATAGAGAGAGCGACGAAGACGACATACCATGCCATCGGGAACTGAATACCTAGGTGGTGGGTGCATGTACACCTCCTCTCGCAGCTCACCTTTAAGAAAAGCATTTTTAACATCAAGCTGAGAGATAGACCAGTGGCGTGCAGAGGTCACAACAAGAAGTGTACGAACAGCGGTCATATGGGGCACACGAGCAAATGTCTCCTCATAATCACGACCATGCTTCTGCTGAAAGCCACGAGCCACAGGACGAGCTTTGTGACGCTCAAGAGAACCATCGGAGCGAGTCTTAACCTTGTAGACCCACTTACAAGTGATGGGACGGACTCCGGGAGGAAGGGAAACAAGATCCCACGTACCAGTGCGTTCAAGAGCAGCAATCTCCTCTGCCATCGCAAACTGCCAGTTAGGATGAACAACAGCCTCTCGATAAGAAGTTGGCTCAAGAACAGCAGCACCAGCGGAGGGAAAGCCAAAGCGATCAACAGGCGGACGAGGACGAGAACGCAAGCCATAAGTAGGCTGAGACGAGGATGATGGCACATCCACAGGTCATGAACTACGAGTGTAATGCTGAGGAAAAGATGGAACAATGGGAGGAGGAATCAACAAGGTAGAATCGGGGGGTGGCGATGCAGAAGGCACCGGAGAAGAAGGTGTAGAAACCGGTGAGAAATGAGGCGAGGAGCCCGTGGAAGATGGTGGCGACAAATCGAATGGAGGTAGAGAAGCAGAGGGAGCGGAACGAATAGGCAAGGGCTCAGCGGATGTGATAGGTGTATCAGGAAAAGTGAGGAAAGAGATATCCTCCACTGAAAAGGTCGAGGAAGACGGGCGTGGGTAGAAAGGACGAGACTCATCGAAAGTCACATCCGAGAGATACGCATCCGACGACCGATAGGATCCCAACAACGATAGCCCTTATGCTCATCACTATAGCCTAAGAACACACACTCAACAGACTGAGCGGTCAGCTTAGTGCGTTCGCGGGGAGCAAGAAGAACATAGCAAACACAACCAAACAAGCGAAGCATGGAATAATTGGGAGAACGATCAAAAAGTTGCTCGAAAGGAACACCACCCTGTAGAGCAGCGGAAGGCTGGAGATTGATGAGATAGGTGAATGTGGAGACAGCCTCAACCCAAAAAATGAGGCGGGAGAGAGGCAGCAATCATCAATGCACGAGCCGTCTCAAGAAGATGACGATGTTTGCGCTCAGCCACGCCATTCTGAGTGTGAGCACCAGGGCAAGAGAATTGAGAGAGAGTCCCTTGCTCAGCAAGGACACCACACAACAGTTTGGAGATATACTTGCCAGCGGAGTCAGCACGAATGATACGAATGTGAGAAGAGAACTGAGTACGAACCATGGCAGCAAAACGCTTATAAATAGACAAGACCTCACTACGAGAAGTCATGAAGTAAAGCCATGTGTAACGAGAGAAGTCATCAATGAAAATAATATAGTATTTATGACCCCCTTTCGAAGCGAAGGGAGCTGGACCCCATACATCGGAATGAACTAAATCAAAATGACGCTTAGACACTGACCCACTATGTGGATATGGTAACTGAATCTGCTTGCCAAGACGACAACCCTAACACTCTAAAGAGACATCTCCTGAGACAGTCCCTAGAAGACCTCGACGAACTAATGACGACAAACGAGAACCACACAGATGACCAAGTCGATGATGCCACTGCTGGAAGGAACCAGTAGCCGAGGTGACCAAGGCGGAAGAACTGGCGATGGAGTGGGCAGCGGAAGGAACATGAAGCCAGTCCAACTCCCAAAGACCCTGAGAATCACGGCAGCGAGGACCAGCCCCAACCAGAGTACGCGTGCGATGGTCCTGGACAGAACAAGAGTCAGGGTCAAGAATGACGCGACAACCAGAATCAGCAAGTTGACCAGCGGAAAACAGATTCATGGTAAGTCGAGGAACATGAGCAACATCAGAAACAGAATAAGGAGTGGTAAGATGGCCTCTACTAACGACAGGAAGGGGAGTACCATCAGCGGTGATGACATGAACAGGAGAATCAAGCGGTCGAAGGGAGGACAGAGTGGAAGAATTAGAAGACATATGAAAGGAAGCTCCAGAGTCCATAACCCATGGGGATGTACCTGAATGTGTAGAAGGTGGTTGCTCAGTGCGGGAAACCTCAGTCACAGAACCAGCAGTACCCATCGAGGAAGAACCTGAAGCAGCGAGTAGACGCTTAAGTCTCAGAATATCCTGCTCACTGAAGGCGATGGCTGAAGTTGTCGCGGTAGATGAAGAAGTCTCTGAAGATGATGATTGCGCCTTGCGCCTTGCGTCTCTGAATATAAGGGGCAATACATGAGAGTCCTTGAAGAAAAGTAAACGAGTTGTACTCGTACGCGTCGGTACCAACGCAAAGGCCTACACCGTTTGTAATACATCTAGTTTAATACGGTAGAATTTGAATCATAATTTAACACTCACACTAGCCGGGAATAATAGTGGAGAGGGTTGACTCACACACATCTCACAACACACATTGTAGCTCTCGAGCATACAACAATATCAACCACCTAAGGCAGGCACGAGTAGGGTATTATATCTTTACGGTGGCCTGAACCTGGAGCCTCTGTTTCTCATCCCCCGACGATCGATGACTTAGGAAACTTGGTGCGTTCAGTCTCTCTTGTCCAACTCACAAAGGCTTTGTAGCAGACAACCCAACCAATGTAACTGTAGGAAGGATTCTTGGACATGGACAAGTAAGCTCCTCTTTAATCTTCTTTCTTCCTTGTCCCTTCTATTCTACACAACGATATCTTGATTCAAGATAATCTCTACAAGAAAAAGATGCATGTCAATGTTATGGTTCCATTCAGGCGATCGGTTCGTAGTTTCGTCGACTGTAAATGCTCAATTTCCTGTTGATGTTTTAAGCTATTTTGGCAAAATTTTGTCAAATTCTCTGTGCATGGTTGATTGTTTGAAATTTCCTTTCACCAGTGGCTTCATATCATAGTCCCACAAATACTTTCATGTTGCAAGTTTTCCGTTTCGACGATTGTAGACGACAAGATCTACATCTTCCTGGTGAATGTACACATGCATATATGTGGTCTGATTTAACATTTCTTTAGGCTGGCATGGTTACTCTCGATCTCTCCTAGATCTTGCTGTAGTGGTGTCACCGTCGTCGTCATTCATCTCGACCACCTCTCCTGGATCCTACTGCACTAACGCCGCCATGGCGCACACAATATATTTCTTTCCTTCTGTCCTATACCACACAACCGTTGCCCGTTTCTCTTGACCTCCTTGCCGGCGTCCTACTACACTAGAGTCGTCTTTGGAGTCGTTCATCTTGGTCTCCTTTTCCTCGACCTATTGAACTGACGATGTCATGGCATACATACTGCATTTCTCCTCCTCTATCCTTTGTCTCCGCGTGGACTTTCTCTCTGGCAACGATGCTAGCAACTAGTTCTTCGTACTGCCAACGGTGTCGCTCACCCACAGCTCTGCGACCGTCTTGCTAGACGTGGGGCCACATTCATCCCCCATTACAGTTGGCATGGTCTGACAAGCACTTCATTTCTTCTCCCCTGTCTTGTGCGTCAGCACCCCTCCGCACATACTTTCACTTTGGCGACAACACTAGCAACTAGTTCGTCATGGTGTAGGCAGGAACGCTTGCCCGCGACTCCATGCTCATCGTGTCGGGTGTGCGCCGCGGTCATCGTCCACACTCTCATGTAACTCGGTGTGTTAATTGCAAATGCTAGCTCTTAATCATACCCCTTGCATGCAACGAAATAGCATGTAGTTGTGTGAGTTGAGACAATGAATTGATCCCCTAATGCAAGAAGTCTAGATGCGGGCGACCAAACGAGGTGCATATATTGGCTTTTTATCTATTTTCGAGCAATCAAGCTCAAACGAGATATGTGTGCAATGCAGACAAAAGTTACTACGTCAATTAAACACTCGAGATAACAAATAAGGTCTCAAGAAGCCGGATGGAAAAATACAAAAGAGAGGAAATGTCAGATAGTAGACTTGTTTTCCCAAAACAAAACCGTAAGAGGAAAATGGAGGAATGGGGGGGGGGGGGGGGCGGGGCAGGAGTATATTTGGTTTGCTCCAAACAAAAAACAATAAAGAAACTAATGGAATGAAAAAGAATTAAGGGACAGATCCAACATATTACGCATCATATATACTCATTCATGAGATTCAATACAACATCGATCATATTCCGCATCAATCCCCCTCTCTCCCTTCTAACATGATATCAGGCTAAGCGATCAAACCCTAGCTGTCACCCGTCGCTTTCGGCCCGCGCGCCGCCCCTCGGGCGATCGGCATCCATGACCGTCATCGGGTGCCACGCCGCCCGTACCTACAGTCCGTCCTTTGATTCGGCTTTTCTTTGTTGCGCCGGTCACATTGATCGGAGTTTTCTTTTTGATTTTCGATCTAAGATCGTTTGCGTCAACCGCCACGGTCGGCGACCCCGTGCTAATCCCACATCGGCGTGACCCGGGGGCCTCTCACAACGCGGCGGCCCCTCACGGCCGCCGAACGCGCGTCTGCTCGCCCGTAGCCCTGCGCCGATCATCGCCGCCCTTTTCCGATCGGGACTGCCCCATCATCACCCTCCTTCGTCGTGTCGTACGGTCATGCACCGGCTGCCTTGGTCCATAAGCGATGGCTGCGGCAGCGACATGCGATGGTGGAGACAGCAGGAGTAGGCATCTGGGAGGGATGGATTTTTTACTCATAAGTGGCAACTAAATTTGAGAGAATCCGGCTCAATTTAGGCGGGGAGGGGAGAAGGATAAATAAATCACTCTTACTATTTGGTGGTCGCTTAGGTTGGATTAGCTCCCAGCTTGGTACGATTTACTCTTTAAAATGAGAAGTTGTATGGGTTCGATTGGAAATGTTCTTACATATTGTTAGATAGTAACAAGAAAAAAAAAGTCGAGTACCAAAGTCACTACTTCCTTTCTATTTAAAATTATTTAGGGAAGGGAGTATATGGATGAAGAAGTATTCTCTTCGTTTTAGATTATATTTTTTTACAGAAGGAGTACAATAGAGTGGAGATGTCAGATAGATTTGTTCCTTGAAGAAAAACAAAAGAGGAAAATGAAGGAACGAAGACAGAAAAAGGTTTCCTCCAAACTGAAAACAAAAAGGAAATGTATTGAATGATGAAAAAAAAGGGACAAAAAGAACGTATGCGAAGCGAGCGCTCTACCATATGAGCTACACCCCCGATTCACAACCTACGTCGAGACACATGATCAATTACTAGTAATTGCGTTTTGCTAAATTGATGGGATGCTTATCCTAGCTAATTTCATGTCGTACTCTGTGGGAGCAGCAGGTCCGAATGTATGCATGTGTAGTTAATTTGTGGATCTATATATGCGAGGACGCAACGCACCCCATCTATCTATCTATATATCCAGTAATGCCGGCCGGGTTGGTCCAAGTAGCTCGCACATGCTTGCATGAAGATTCATCAAACCCTAGATCTAGATCGATTGACCGGATGTACGTCTCGCCATCATAAATAAAGGACAACTTACGTGTTAAGTTTTTCGTTTTTCTTTTCAAACAGGCTTTCGTCCCGCTTTTATATGAAGAGCAACGGCGTGCTGAGCTTTCCTCGCCAACAGCATCACATCTTGCTCACCCCTGCAGGAACTCACATGACATCTGTTGTGTGTCGTTGTGATGCAAGATGCAATGTCTCAAGAATAAGACCTGTTGTGTATGGCCCATGCATCAAGACATGTTTTGATTTTGCAAGATGGATTGCGTGCGTGCGTGCTGTGAGCGAGCATTCATCCACAAGATGGACATGCATGCAACAATGAGGTTGGACGGATGACCTCATATCGCAATATCTTTCCAAGCACGATCGCTCTCCTCTTCTCCTATGGCCGCAGTTGCGACGTCACCTCCCATGACTTGATCGGGACCTGCGTTCATCCACATCGGCACAATCACGATGGAGGCCCAGCTCTTGATTGTTTTAAGGTTTTAGCGTTTAGGGTTTTAAAGATCATGGATGGCTGGAGCCGCCGATACGACACCATCTTCCACGTCTAAAAATGTCAAGATCCTAGCTAGTCAGGACTCTCAAATCTTACATTGAACTTATACATATCATTCAATAATAAACAAGTTCAAGTAGCTTAATTAGTTATCAACTTGTATTGCGTACATCGCCAAAAAAAAACTGTGTTAAGTGTTTTGCTCCCCTAGCATGGATATGGTTTGACCGAGGAGTCAGATCGCGTGAGTACAAAAAAAAGGGAAATACTCGTTGATTCGGGTCAACTGAAACACTTCTCATTGGTGCTGAATCAAAAAATTGTGATTCTAGAGACCTTGTAATTAATGTCTACCATCAACTTAACTACTACATCCGTCACGGTTTAGAAGGCACAGTTAAATTTATGTGCATTTCCGCAATAGACAAGGTTTAAGACGCATTGCATCTACTTCTATCTTCTAATTAGTACTCCGTTGTACTATTTTTATATGCATGAGTAGTGTGAATGCTATTTTTAACTTATTTCACAACCAATCAATAACCACCTAGGTTCTAAAGAATTTGCATGCATGCCTACTAAACCGTAACGCAGGGAGTAGGAGAAGTTTGTATCCGAGGATTCTCCCATTGGCACCCGTCATCAGCGCACGAGGAGAACCACGACTCATAGTATAGAGTATGGTCCATAGCGAAGCTCGGGCATTGTGCTAGATAATGATGTTCTCACAAAGGCTATTATTGACACCAAATGGGATCATATGCTAAAGGTTACAATAGCACATGATCATCCTCTCTATTTCACATATTGCACAATAACCAACCCCTACATATGTGCACGAACGTGTTGATTACGGGCTTATGTCTTGAAACGATGCTTATCAAAGATTTTCTTTCAGATATCGATGTTGTTATGCCACCTTAAACATTTGGCCGAGATGTCTAATATGTTTGCAACCAATTAAGTCTTGACTCGGGTTACGGTGGCAACTACATATATCAATAAGGCAAAGACAGTGCTCTCATACCTTCTAAAAGATTAATGCTCTTATGTACTGCTATATCATTAATTTGGCATATCCGACAAACGCCAGTAAGGAATGAAGAGATGCTCACAATAAGGTATATAATTATCTCGACGATCTCCGTGCCCTCCGGCGGATAAATGGCCGCCTGCCGCAGCTCCCACTCCCCTCTGCGGCCTCCTCCGCCTCAATCTCCACGTCCAACTAGTCGAAGAGGGCGTCGGCCTCCGCCTGCCTCTGCTGGATGGGCCGGCGGTTGGCCTCCAGCTTATCTCATTCCGGATGGAATCCAGAATGGCCTACTACTCCGCCATCTCCTACGATTGGGCGACGGCGAACTCCGCCTCCGCCATGCTCAAGCCAGGAGCCTCCTCCTCCATGGCCTTCGACTGCTGCTGCACGTCATCGTCATCCTCCTCTTCCTCCATCTCTGACGAGTTCGTAGGGAGACCCGCAGCGATGAGGGTGACACGGCGAGCCTGGATCTCCCCCTCGATTTGAAGGCGCCGCTCCGGAGTGAGATGCACGTAGGTGGTGATGATCCGCCGGACCATCCTGGCGGACAGGGAACTGCGAAATGAGATGGGCAGGCTCGGGTGGCGGCGAAGAGAAGGAGGAGGAGGATGTGGTAGGGCCGGGGTCGCCGAACGGCTTAAATAGCCGGCCCCGACCTCGGGCGGGGAGCCAGAGCGGTGCCATTGAGCGTTCACACCATGCCGACGGTTGAGGCACCCGTCGGATAGTCTGGTTTCCCAGCGAGTCCGTGTGGGGCCAAGCCGTCAGTCCGACGTAGCGAGCATGCATGCCCAGGCTCCCCATATCCGTCCCATATTTGGGCTAGAAATGGGGATGCCGGTCAACCTGGGCGTTTGAGACCAATTTCAAAGGTCTGTCTGGATTGATTTTTTGTGACCGGGCGGCCTGTCACGACGTTTGAGGAGGGTTTGAGGGGTCCGGTTATAGATGCTCTAAATTGCACACACCTTCATTGTACTTAGGAAATCATTGCAGACTTATGTTTTTGTGCGACCCCACTTGCCATTTTGCTTTTGGTGTGCCGGAATGGGTGAGTGTAGCGGGGAGAGGGGTCTAGAGCCGAAGCGTGGTATTTTCTCCCATTTCGACGCACATGAATATTTGGTACTTCTTCCGTTCCTAAATATAAGTTTTTTATAATTTTATAAAGAAGTAAATACGAATGTATATACTATATAGACATACTTTATAATATAGATTTACTCATTTGTTTTGTATGTAGTCTTTTAATGAAATATTTAAAAGATTTATTATTTAAGAACTGAGGGGATATTATATATACTCCCTCCGTCCCAAAATAACTGTCTCAACTTTATACTAGCTCTAATACAAAGTTGTACTAAGCTTAAGACACTTATTTTGGGACGGAGGGAATACATGAGTATCGCGATAACGTATCATTGTCGAGTGAACAATTCAGCGAGTTAGTCCTAAACAAGGTGCTAGTCGCATTAACCAACATCGGGGATACTCCTTTAGTATTGTGATGAATGATATATTGGTATGCCACCATATGCAACATGTTGGGTTCTCCATATTTCCTCCATACTGTATAATAAGAATGTGCCAGGACTAATTATGCCGGCTAATTGGTCACGCGTCCCAATGCAAACGTAATTGGGGGGTGTAGCTCATATGGTAGAGCGCTCGCTTCGCATGCGAGAGGCACGGGGTTCGATTCCCCGCACCTCCATTTCTTTTTATTCATCAATTTCTTTTTTTGTTTGCAACAAACCTAATGTTCTTTTTTGTATTTCTTCATTGGCTTATGTTTTACTCTGAAGACATTTGGACCGTAGTGTTTGGATTATTTCTTTGCCATCCAACTCAGATTTGTATATCCCTTTATCAGTCTGGATGTACATATCCCGACAAAGTAAAGACAAACATGGAGAAGCTTTGCGCTAGTTCATACATACACTTGACCAATCACATACATGTCCATCTCTTCGCTCTCTCCTCCCATCCACACATGCATTGCCCCCCTCTTCTCTTTTTCCTTCTAACTGAACACTAAATCACAAGTATTTTCACCACATGCATAAGCTTCATCAATTTTTTCAGCTCCCGACCAAATACTTTATAATTAAAGTTGAATGACTCCCTTCCATATCATGTTCACGGACAACATCCGGACAGAAAAACAAACATATGTTGAAGTAATTTGTGGGTCGACGTTGAACATGCCCTTAGATCGATGCTTTTCGATCCCGTAAAAAAAATCCTTGTGTCCGAAAAGATTGTTGCTAACTAGAACGCAACTTTTGGTTTGAGAGGAATATTTCGAGACGAGACTACAGTAGAGTTGCTAAAATAGTGGTCCATCCTTCTGAGTGTAGAAAATAATTGCAGGGCCAGCTTCTTTTGAGCCTCGATCCTTTGTTGAATCTCATGCACCGGAGCAATCGAGAGCTTGGGGCGGAGACACGCTGCACATGCATCCTATATATACCTCCATCCACAAGGCAACCACCTGACAAGCTCACCGTCGTCGTCATCAAAATCATATCTATACACGCCGCCTTTAAAGGCAAAGTAGGCGCTGTTGTCGCCCATGCCGCCTTTAAACTATAAAGGACCAAAAATGATTCACACGCGTGGATCCGAAAAACCTCCCTCATTACGGACAACCAAGATCGTCGACGAAAGGAAGCCGCAAAGAACAACGCTGAAAGTTGGCTAGGATTCCAACCGCCAAGGACAAAGAAAACCCCGTCGCTGCGACTGTCCTTCGATGTGAAGGTCGACTGGCAAAGCCCAAAGAACAACGCACACACACGCGTGAACCATGTAAGAAATCTAGCACGACAACAAAAGGCACATCTATATCTATATCTATACTACTCCCTCTGTTACTAAATACTTTTTGTTGAGGAAACTTGTTGGAAATATGCCCTAGAGGTAATAATAAATACTTCCTCCGTCCGGAAATACTTGTCCTAAAAATGTATAAAATGGATGTATCTATAACTAAAATAAGTCTAGATACATCTACTTTTAGGACAAGTATTTTCGGACGGAGGGAGTAGTTATTATTATGTTTTCTGTTTCAAGATAATCGTTTATTATCCATGCTATAATTGTATTGAATGGAAACATAAATGCATGTGTGGGTATATAGATAAAACAATGTTTCTAGTAAGCCTCTAGTTGACTGGCATGTTGATCAAGGATGGTTAAGATTTCCTAGCCATGAACAAGTGTTGGCACTTGATAACGGGATCACATCATTAGGAGAATGATGTGATGGACAAGACCCAAATTATAAACGTAGCATGTGATCGTGTCATTTTGTTGCTATTGTTTTCTACATGTCAAGTATTTATTCCTATGACCATGAGATCATGTAACTCACTGACACCGGAAGAATGCCTTATGTGTATCAAACGTCATTAACGTTGCTGGGTGACTATAAAGGTGCTCTACAGGTATCTCCGAAGGTGTCCGTTGAGTTAGCATGGATCAAGACTAAGATTTGTCACTCCGTATGACATAGAGGTATTTCGGGGCCCACTCGGTAATACAACATCACATATAAGCCTTGCAAGGAATGTGACTAAAGAGTTAATCACAAGATCTTGTATTACGGAACGAGTAAAGAGAGTTGCCGGTAACGAGATTGAAATAGGTATGAGGATACCGACGATCAAATCTCGGGCAAGTAACATACCGAAGGATAAATGGAATGATATACGGGATTATGTGAATCCTTGACATAGAGGTTCAACCGATAAGATCTTCGTAGAATATGTAGGATCCATTATGGACATCCAGGTCCCGCTATTGAATATTGATCAGGGAGTGTCTCAGATCATGTCTAGATAGTTCTCGAACCCGTATGGTCTGCACACTTAAGATTCAGTGACGTTTCGATATAGTTGAGTTATAGGTGTTGATGACCGAAGGTTCTTTGGAGTCCATGATGAGATCACGGACGTCACGAGGGTTTCCGGAATGGTCCGGAAACGAAGATTGATATATAGGATGGTTTTATTTGGTCACCAGAAAGATTTCGGGCATTACCGGCAGTGTATCGAAAGTGATGAACGGGTTCCGGGTTTTCACCGGGAGGGGCCCACCCACCCGGGAGTGAGCCCAATAGTCCTAAGGTGGCGCACCAGCCCTTAGTGGTCTGGTGAGGCCAGCCCAAGTGGGCTATGGCGCTAGGAAAGAAAACCAAAAAAAAAAGAAAAAAGGAGGAAGGTGGGAAGGGAGAGGAGGACTCCTCCTTCCCCTAACCGAATTGTAGTTGGAGTCCTCCTCTCCACTTCGACCGGTGCTCTAGGGGCTCCCTTGAGACCCAAGGCTAGCCCCTCCCCTCCTCCTCCTATATATATATACTAAAGGTTTTAGGGTTTTTGAGACAACTTTTGCCACGTGCAAACTCAGACCTCTACATCATAGTTCTTCCTCTAGAACGTATTTCTGCCGTGCTTAGGCGAAGCCCTACCGGAGTAGATCATCACCATCACCGGCGCACCATCACGTTGCCGAAGAACTCATCTACTTCCCAGTCTCTCTTGCTGGATTAAGAAGGCGGAGATCGTCATCGAGCTGTACGTGTGCTGAACGCGGTGGTGCCGTCCGTTTGGTGCTAGATCAGAGCGGTTTGTGGGCTGCGGTGATTTGAATCATGGAGAGTGTTCCACTACATCGACCGTGTTTATTAACGCTTCCCGCTTAGTGATCTAAAAGGGTATATAGATCTAATCTCCCTCTCGTAGATGATCATCACCATGATAGATCTTCGTGTGCGTATGATTTTTTTTGTTTCCCATAGGACGTTCCTCATCAAAACTAAACTAGTTCCCTACAACAATAAGTATTGTGGTACAGAGGGAGTACTATTAAAAGAGCGAACTAGAATTTGTCTACAACCACCCAAAAAAATGTACACAAAACAACCGTAACCATTAGATCTAATCCATTCAGTCAAATCTAAGAGCACATAATGATTTGGTAGTCTGTCAGCTAATTGAACGGTTGTGTTTGAATGTTTTGGTGCAGCAGACGACGTTGTGCACGCCCTCCTGATCAATCTGAGCGGTAATTTAGGATATACTCCCTCTGTACCGGAACATAGGTCGCTGGAGTAGCTACTCCAGCGACCTGTATTCTGGTACAGAGGTCCAGCGACCTATATTCCGGTACAGAGGGAGTATATCCAACTAAGTATGGTTTAATCGGATAAATTTTTCTGCTTTGTTCCTGCTTCTACCACCCTATCTTGCCCACGCAGGATCAACGTCTACCCCTCCATGCATCCCCTTACAGACCGTCGTCCTCACTGCCGGCACTCCACGCAATGCCGCAACTTCCCGACTGTACCTCCCCACGTGTGGAGGCGCTGACTGCCAAACCCGGCACCAACGCCGACTGCTCCATCTTTGTAGTGTCGCCACCGACCAAATTAAGGGATATGGGTTTCCGCTGAAGCATCAAACAAAACGAAGAGGAGCCACGATGACGCCTTCAAAAAGGAGAAGACACCCATATATGTCGCCACCATCGACCTGGCAGGTCTAGAATGGGTTTTCACCCTGGCAAGCCCTCTTCGTCATCTAGATGGGGGTACACGAAGCATGGTCACCGCACCATCGACACACCCTGAACACCACGCCGCCCACACGACCATGGAAGCCCATCCACACCTGATCCACGAGCACCGTCCACGAGCACCATGGCTCCCATCACCAAGGTCACCGTCTCGACATCAAAGACCACGACATCACTCCACCTGAGATGTGCAGGTACGACGAGCGAAGAGATGAGCAAAAAAGGGGCGGCCCCAGCCTCAAAATCCACCCCTGAGATGGGTCGGCTAGAACCGGCCACCATCGTCCCTCCTTGGCCTTCCTCGGCATAGAGCAAGCTCCTTGATGGAACGCCATCACCGATCGACGATGACTTGGCGGCGAAATCATCCCTCAACGGTGGGCGTCGACTCGGAGCCTTCCGGCATAGGAAGCCCACGCACTACGTACGAGAGGTAGGAGCCAAGGACGAACTGATCCATGAGCAGACGGGCCTGTGAAGGGCAAAGCAGACTCGACAAGTCATCCGAGTCGAGACCGTGACCGTGTCGTGTATCCGACACGTCGAAAGGAGGACACCACACCCAGATGGCAGTACCACATCATATAGCAAACATGCATACCAACCAGCAACAGATAGCAACAGATAACAGATAGCAACAGATAGCAACAGATACCATGCAACATCAGTTCATACAGGCAGCACCAGCAACAGTTCATCCAACCAGCACCAGAAATATAGCTTACATGCATACCAAAAGTAGTTCTAACTTATATGCTGACATATAGCAGGATACCTAACCCTACTTCTAACTTATATGCTGAAATATAGCAGCATACCTAACCAGTAGTACTTCTAACAGCCCCTGACGGCGCACTTCAGTTGTTCTTGAGGTTCTTCAGGCGCTCTGAGCGGCGCACCACACCCACCACATGCTTCTTTGGCTCCCTTTTCTTCTTCTTGTTTCCGCCAGTGATGACTGGCGGAATGATCTGCACTTCAGGGTCGAGGACGGCGGCCGGCAGCACGAGGACATCATCGGTCACCCTCTCCGTCCTCGAGGCAAGACCAGTAGGATCCGACTGCGGTGCCGTCATCCTGGATGAGCGGTACATCCACCACCTTGCACGCTGCGTCGGGTCAGTGGTACGCTGCACCTACCTCATCGCCCAAAGGATGACTGCGGAAGGTGGGACGCAGTAGCCGGGGGGGGGGGGAGGCACGGAGCTTCTCGTCCTCTCGCATCACCTTGATCAGGCCACGGTCGTGGTTCCGCATCATCTCGATGCTTGGGAACCAGCCCGTGATTTCACGAAGCTGCTCACGGATCTCTTGGTTGTCGCCGGCGAGATCTTGCACGGCCTTCTGCCAGGCAATGCTCTGGTCCATGGCGCCTGCGGTTGCGTCATGTGGGAGAGAGGAGATGGGGGAGAGAGCGAAGAGACGGAGGGTGGCGGTTTCTGTGTAGGAGGAGATGGGGGAGTGGTGCGAAGAGACGGTGGGTTGGTGTGTGGTCTTTTCATCATTGACAACAGCCTGCCTCGGAAACCAAAACGGCCACCGCTTGCAAACAACACGGCCGCACGCACGCACGCTAACACTAAATACAGAAGTAGTAGTAACATGACAAGTTCATATTACTATCCCATTGGCATTGCTCGCAGCATTTCTACCCGAGGTGCTGTGTTCGAGCCCCAGGCCTCCCTTTTTTTGGTATTTTTTAAAAATCAATTGGCCTACATCAAATTTATCTTAAACAAACCAGCAATCTTAGGAAGCACATCACAATCTTAGTAGCACATCAGACCAGCAATCTTAGTAAGCACATCACAATCTTAGTAGCACATCACATCACAATCTTAGTAGCACATCACAATCTTAGTACAAACCAAAAATAATACATCAAATGGGATAGTAACACAATGTTAGTACAATTCATAACAAAACATAGTTTCAATGGTTTCCACTTGCATTGAAATAGGCTTCAAACCTGCTAGTAGGTTTCCTCTTCCTCTTGCCTGATAATATCACAACAGCTCTAGTGGATGTTCTAGGTGCACTGAATCCCCTTCTTGATGCCCTTGATGTTGATGCTGGTGCTCTTGGAGCTGCTGTTGATGTTGGTGCTCTTAGAGCTGCTGTTGAAACTGTTGATGCTGTTGCTCTTGGAGCTGCTGTTTTTTCTTTCTCATTGTGTTAGGACCAAGTGGTGGAGCAGATGAGGCTGGGATGTGTGAACTTTGGTCTTGATGTGCTCTTTCTGGAGGTAATTGGGTAGCACTAGAGGAATGATACGTCTCAAACGTATCTATAATTTTTTATGGTTTCATGCTGTTATCTTGTCAAATTTGGATGTTTTATATACCTTTTTTATCTTTTTTGGGACTAACTTATTAATTCAGTGCCAAGTGCCAGTTCCTGTTTTTTCTGTGTTTTTGACTCTTTTCAGATCTGATTTTGGAACGGAGTCCAAACGGAATAAAATCCCCGAAATAAAATTTTCCAGAACAGAAGAAGATCGGGGGACTTGAGGGCCAAGGCACGAGAGCCACAGGGAGCCCACAAGCCCTGTAGCCGCCGCCAGGGGGGGGGGGGTCGGCGGCTACCAGGCTTGTGGCCCCCCTGGAGCTCCCCTGCCCTAGCTCTTTCGCCTATATATTCCCTAAAATCCCAGAAAAAATCAGGGCATCCACGAAAACACTTTTCCGCCGCCGCAAGCTTCCGTTTCCGCGAGATCTCATCTGGAGACCCTTCCTGGTGCCCCGCGGGAGGGGACTTTGGAGTTGGAGGGCTTCTACATCAACATCATCGCCTCTCCAATGACTCGTGAGTAGTCCACTTCAGACCTACGGGTCCGTAGTTAGTAGCTAGATGGCTTCTTCTCTCTCTTGGATCTTCAATACAAAGTTCTCCATGATCTTCATGAAGATCTATCCGATGTAATCCTTTTTGGCGGTGTGTTTGTCGAGATCCGATGAATTGTGGATTTGTGATCAGATTATCTATGAATTATATTTGAGTCTTTGCTGATTTCTTATATGCGTGATTTGATATCCTTGTAAGTCTCTCCGAGTCTTGGGTTTTGTTTGGACAACTAGATCTATGATTCTTGCAATGGGAGAAGTGCTTGGTTTTGGGTTCATACCGTTCGGTGACCTTTCCCAGTGACAGAAGGGGCAGCAAAGCACGCATCGTGTTGTTGCCATCAAGGGTAACAAGATGGGCTTTCATCATAGATTTGAGATTGTTCATCTACATCATGTCATCTTGCTTAAGGCGTTACTCTGTTCTTTTGGACTTAATACACTAGATGCATGCTGGATAGCGGTCGACGTGTGGAGTAATAGTAGTAGATGCAGAAAGTATCGGTCTACTTGTTTTGGACGTGATGCCTATAGATATAATCATTGCCATAGATAACGTCACGACTTTGCGCAGTTCTATCAATTGCTCGACAGTAATTCGTTCACCCACCGTCTACTTGCTTTCATGAGAGAAGCCACTAGTGAACACTACGTCCCCTGGGTCTATTCACAACTATCGTCTCCACTTTCACTTTTACTTTGCTTTGTTTTCCTTTTTTGCTTTCAGTTCTCAGTTTGTAAACAATCTATAAGGGATTGACAACCCCTTCATAGCATTGGGTGCAAGCTCTTTGTGTTTGTGCAGGTACTTGTGACTTGACGCGATCCTCCCACTGGATCGATACCTTGGTTCTTAAACTGAGGGAAATACTTACCACCGCGGTGCTACATCACCCTTTCCTCTTCAAGGAAACACCAACGCAAGGCTCCAAGGCCGCGGGGAAATCCTTTGCATATTTGCCAAGGAAGTCCCTATAGGCGTAGCCGTAGCAGCAGGATTCGTGGCGCCGTTACCAGGGAAGGTCTGTTGTCGCAGTAGCAAGGAACCATTGAAAATTGCTCTATTCTCCTGCAAAATAAAAACAATTATTGATTAGACCACAACTAACCTAAATTCAGGAAACATATAATGCAAAATGTGAAATGACCTGGTGTAAGTTCTTTCTCATCTGCAGACTTGGTTTCAGAGCTTTCCCACAGTTTGTAAATCTATGGCCTTGTAGACCACAATTGCGGCATGTAATTGTTCCCATCCTTCTTGTGTCCTTTGGTGCAGGCTCCTCAAACTGTCCCTTCCTCCTAGCTGTCTGTTTCCTGCCTAATTTTTCTTTGAACACTGGGGGCTCAATATCCTGGGTTTGGGTGTCAGGCCAGAGTTCAGGACCAGGGACAGGGTACACAATGTCTTTGTATGCTTCAATATAAAGTGGTTTTTTGAAAAATTCATGCACAAAGTCCTCTGGGTGCATATGAACCTTGCTCATTGTTGCTATTGCATGACTGCATGTCACACCTGTCATGTCCCACCTCCTGCAATCACATGATTTAGTAGCAAGGTTCACACAGTACTGTTTCTCACCACTAGACACTTGCCAAATGTCAGGACCAGCCTTATGTGCCTCACAATATTTGGCATACTTCTTATTCTCCTCCAGTTTCTCCGAATAGTTGGGTGTGATCATCCACCTGCTGTACTCTGTCTTTTCCCTAGTCTTTTGCCTTTTGATCATCTGTTTACTCCTGATTCCTTCAAACATTGTCCTATTTGGTTTGGCCCTAACATCAAGGATCATTTTGTTGAAAA
The DNA here is from genome assembly GCF_904849725.1 of Hordeum vulgare subsp. vulgare. NCBI lineage: Eukaryota > Viridiplantae > Streptophyta > Magnoliopsida > Poales > Poaceae > Hordeum > Hordeum vulgare. The sequence continues at coordinate 249,652 of NC_058524.1, read as the reverse complement.
CCTCACTAAGGTTGTTCACAACAAGATCAGTTTTGCAATTATAATCCATTGCATACCTACACCAAGTCTCCTTTGGAATTTATCAAGCCACTTCCAAGCACCCTCACACTCTGCTTTCAGCAATGTCATTCCTAATTCATGGCCATGTTTGGTGAATGAGTAGCTAGCCTTATCTACTAGCTTCTTTAGTTCTGCTGCTCTAAAGCCAACAGACTGAAAATTTGCATATATGTGCCTAAGGCAGTATCTCTGAGGGGAATCAGGGAACACCTCATTTATAGCCTTAAGAAGACCCTATTTATAAATTAGTAACTATCAGAATCTTCCTTGTCAACCACTACTAGAAATATTTTTGAACTACTACAAGAGATAGGTGCATACCTTTTGCCTGTCAAAAATAGTGGTGTAGGTTCCAAATTTGCTTCCACTTCCAATGCAGCATCTTAGCTGGGTTAGGAACCATGCCCAACTATCACCATCTTCCTTTTCAACAACACCAAAGGCTATGGGGTAGATGTTGTTGTTGCCATCTCTTCCTGTGGCTGCAAGAATTTTTTGTCCAGTGGTTAGCTTGATGAAGCAACCATCAAGCCCTGCATCCATAACCAAATTAGATACCATAAATTTTCTCTAAGAAGACATTTTCAAAAAATACAGTTTGTAAATATACCTATAAAGGGCCTGCATCCATTAAGAAATCCTTGCTTTGATGCATGCAAGCAGTAGAACATGTACTTAAATCTAGGAGTTGGTGCAGGGTTTTCTGGGTCCTCAAATGTTGTAACTATACACCTGCTACGAGGGTTTGTATCAATAACTGCTTGTAGGTAGTCCCTCAGTCTATAATATTGCTCCTTCTGGTCACGTTGCACAACCTTAATAGCCTTCCTCCTTGCCCTATATGCCACACTCCTTGATACATCTACTGAAAAAATGACTTTGCTATTTTTAATAAGTGCATCCACAGGTGCTCTTGGATCTGCTCTAAGAGAAGGCTCAATTGCTTTGGCAAGCCACTTAGTAGTAACCTTTGTGTTCTCAGCTGATGATGGACAAGTGTGCTCCATGTTACACTTCTTAATGCAAAAAGTTCTTTCATGAGCTATCCTGGAGGCACACATGTAAAATTCACACCCATGCTCTCTCTGTGAGCACCAAACAATAATTCTGGTTGGGGAGTTCCTGTGGTAGTGAAAAGACCTCAAAGTCCTTATATGAAAATCCCTTAATGCTTCTCTGAACTGGTAAACACTCTCAAAACACAAGCTCTTGCACAACAGTAAATGTGAATTGGGAATTGAGGGGTCAAACCATACCCTATCCTTCATCTTTTTCTTATTACTCTTTGGCTTCTTCAGGATGTATGGTAGGTCAACTTCATCTTCTTCTTCCTCATCACTTATGCCTAAATCACCAGCAAAACAAAACTCATCTGGTTTTTCTTTATGCTCTACATCATTGTGACATCTGCTAGTTGGACCAGGATTCTTCACATATTTCACTAAAGTAGTTAATTCCAATGGTCTTTCCTCTTCAGAGGCAGAATCTATTTCCATTTGAATAGCTTCATTAGCACTCCCATCAGAATGAACTGAATTATCAGAACAAAATTCACACACTTCAGTGTCTCCTTCAAAGTGGTTCAAATCTGACTCTCTTTCAATCCTGCTCCTCTCAAGTTGAGCCTTTCTATCATTTATCTTTGTGATCAGATTATCTATGAATTATATGTGAGTCTTTGCTGTTTTCTTATATGCGTGATTTCATATCCTTGTAAGTCTCTCCGAGTCTTGGGTTTTGTTTGGACAACTAGATCTATGATTCTTGCAATGGGAGAAGTGTTTGGTTTTGGGTTCATACCGTTCGGTGACCTTTCCCAGTGACAGAAGGGGCAGCAAGGCACGCATCATGTTGTTGCCATCAAGGATAACAAGATGGGCTTTCATCATAGATTTGAGATTGTTCATCTACATCATGTCATCTTGCTTAAGGCGTTACTCTGTTCTTTTGGACTTAATACACTAGATGCATGCTGGATAGCGGTCGACGTGTGGAGTAATAGTAGTAGATGCAGAAAGTATCGGTCTACTTGTTTTGGACGTGATGCCTATAGATATAATCATTGCCATAGATAACGTCACGACTTTGCGCAGTTCTATCAATTGCTCGACAATAATTCGTTCACCCACCGTCTACTTGCTTTCATGAGAGAAGCCACTAGTGAACACTATGTCCCCCGGGTCTATTCACAACTATCGTCTCCACTTTCACTTTTACTTTGCTTTGTTTTCCTTTTTTGCTTTCAGTTCTCACTTTGTAAACAATCTATAAGGGATTGACAACCCCTTCATAGCGTTGGGTGCAAGCTCTTTGTGTTTGTGCAGGTACTTGTGACTTGACGCGATCCTCCCACTGAATCGATACCTTGGTTCTTAAACTGAGGGAAATACTTACCACCGCTGTGCTACATCACCCTTTACTCTTCAAGGAAACACCAACGCAAGGCTCCAAGGCCGCGGGGAAATCCTTTGCATATTTGCCAAGGAAGTCCCTATAGGCGTAGCCGTAGCAGCAGGATTCGTGGCGCCGTTACCAGGGAAGGTCTGTTGTCGCAGTAGCAAGGAACCATTGAAAATTGCTCTATTCTCCTGCAAAATAAAAACAATTATTGATTAGACCACAACTAACCTAAATTCAGGAAACATATAATGCAAAATGTGAAATGACCTGGTGTAAGTTCTTTCTCATCTGCAGACTTGGTTTCAGAGCTTTCCCACAGTTTGTAAATCTATGGCCTTGTAGACCACAATTGCGGCATGTAATTGTTCCCATCCTTCTTGTGTCCTTTGGTGCAGGTGTTGGAATTGTGCCCTAGAGGCAATACTAAATATAGTTATTATTATAATTCCTGTATCAAGATAATCGTTTATTATCCATGCTATAATTGTATTGAATGAAGACTCATTTACATGTGTGGATACATAGACAAGACACCGTCCCTAGCATGCCTCTAGTTGGCTAGCCAGTTGATCGATGATAGTCAGTGTCTTCTGATTATGAACAAGGTGTTGTTGCTTGATAACGGGATCACGTCATTAGGAGAATCACGTGATGGACTAGACCCAAACTAATAGACATAGCATGTTGATTGTGTCATTTTGTTGCTACTGTTTTCTGCGTGTCAAGTATTTATTCCTATGACCATGAAGATCATATAACTCACTGACACCGGAGGAATGCTTTGTGTGTATCAAACGTCGCAACGTAACTGGGTGACTATAAAGGTGCTCTACAGGTATCTCCAAAGGTGTTAGTTGAGTTAGTATGGATCAAGACTGGGATTTGTCACTCCGTGTGACTGAGAGGTATCTCGGGGCCCACTCGGTAATACAACATCACACACAAGCCTTGCAAGCAATGTAACTTAGTGTAAGTTGCGGGATCTTGTATTACGGAACTTGTAAAGAGACTTGCCGGTAAACGAGATTGAAATAAGTATACGGATACTGACGATCGAATCTCGGGCAAGTAACATACCGAAGGACAAAGGGAATGACATACGGGATTATATGAATCCTTGGCACTGAGGTTCAAACGATAAGATCTTCGTAGAATATGTAGGATCCAATATGGGCATCCAGGTCCCGCTATTGGATATTGACCGAGGAGTCTCTCAGGTCATGTCTACATAGTTCTCGAACCCGCAGGGTCTGCACACTTAAGGTTCGACGTTGTTTTATGCGTATTTGAGTTATATGGTTGGTTACCGAATGTTGTTCGGAGTCCCGGATGAGATCACGGACGTCACGAGGGTTTCCGGAATGGTCCGGAAACGAAGATTGATATATAGGATGACCTCATTTGATTACCGGAAGGTTTTCGGAGTTACCGGGAATGTACCGGGAATGACGAATGGGTTCCAGGAGTTCACCGGGGGGGGGGGGGCAACGCACCCCGGGGAAGCCCATAGGCCTTGGGGGTGACACACCAGCCCTTAGTGGGCAGGTGGGACAGCCCAAAAGGGTCTATGCGCCAAGGAGAAGAAAATCAAGAGAGAAAGAAAAAAAAGGAGGAGGTGGGAAGGAAGGGGGACTCCCTCCCACCAAACCTAGTCCAACTCGGTTTGGGGGGGGGGGGGAGAGTCCTCCCTCTTGGACTCGGCCGACCCCCTTGGGGCTCCTTGAGCCCCAAGGCAAGGTCCCCTCCCTCCCACCTATATATACGGAGGTTTTAGGGCTTATTTGAGACGACTTTTCCACGGCAGCCCGACCACATACCTCCACGGTTTTTCCTCTAGATCGCGTTTCTGCGGAGCTCGGGCGGAGCCCTGCTGAGACAAGGTCATCACCAACCTCCGGAGCGCCGTCACGCTGCCGGAGAACTCTTCTACCTCTCCGTCTCTCTTGCTGGATCAAGAAGGCCGAGATCATCGTCGAGCTGTACGTGTGCTGAACGCGGAGGTGCCGTCCGTTCGGTACTAGATCGTGGGACTGATCGCGGGGCGGATCGAGGGACGTGAGGACGTTCCACTACATCAACCGCGTTCTCTAACGCTTCTGCTGTACGGTCTACGAGGGTACGTAGATCACTCATCCCCTCTCGTAGATGGACATCACCATGATAGGTCTTCGTGTGCGTAGGAAATTTTTTGTTTCCCGTGCGACGTTCCCCAACAGTGGCATCATGAGCTAGGTTCATGCGTAAATGTCTTCTCGAGTAGAACACAGAAGTTTTTGTGGGCGGTGATGTGCGTTTTGCTGCCCTCCTTAGTCTTTTCTTGATTCCGCGGTATTGTTGGATTGAAGCGGCTTGGACCGACATTACTCGTACGCTTACGAGAGACTGGTTTCATCGTTACGAGTAACCCCCTTTGCTCAAAGATGACTGGCAAGTGTCGGTTTCTCCAACTTTAGTTGAATCGGATTTGACCGAGGAGGTCCTTGGATGAGGTTAAATAGCAACTCATATATCTCCGTTGTGGTGTTTGCGTAAGTAAGATGCGATCCTACTAGATACCCATGGTCACCATGTAAAACATGCAACAACAAAATTAGAGGACGTCTAACTTGTTTTTGCAGGGTATGATTGTGATGTGATATGGCCAACGATGTGATGTGATATATTGGATGTATGAGATGATCATGTTGTAATAGAAATATTGACTTGCACGTCGATGGTACGACAACCGGCAGGAGCCATAGGGTTGTCTTTATACTAACGTTTGTGCTTGCAGATGCGTTTACTATTTTGCTAGGATGTAGCTTTAGTAGTAATAGCATGAGTAGCACGACAACCCCGATGGCAACACGTTGATGGATGATCATGGTGTGGCGCCGGTGACAAGAAGATCGTGCCGGTGCTTTGGTGATGGAGATCAAGAAGCACGTGATGATGGCCATATCATGTCACTTATGAATTGCATGTGATGTTAATCCTTTTATGCACCTTATTTTGCTTAGAACGACGGTAGCATTATGAGGTGATCTCTCACTAAAATTTCAAGACGAAATTGTGTTCTCCCCGACTGTGCAGCGTTGCTACAGTTCGTCGTTTCGAGACACCACGTGATGATCCGGTGTGATAGACTCAACGTTCACATACAACGTGTGCAAAACAGTTGCGCACGCGGAACACTCGGGTTAAGCTTGACGAGCCTAGCATGTGCAGACATGGCCTCGGAACACATGAGACCGAAAGGTCGATCATGAATCATATAGATGATATGATTAGCATAGGGATGCTTACCACTGAAACTATACTCAACTCACGTGATGATCGGACTTGGGATAGTGTAAGTGGATCATGAACCACTCAAATGACTAGAGAGATGTACTTTTTGAGTGGGAGTTTAGCATATAATTTGATTAAGTTAAACTCTAATTAGCTTGAACATAGTCTAAGTCCACTTTGAATATATTTGTGTTGTAGATCATGGCTCACGCGAGAGTCATCCTGAATTTTAATACGTTCCTAGAGAAAGCTAAGTTGAAAGATGATGGAAGCAACTTTGTAGACTGGGCTCGTAATCTTAAGCTAATCTTACAAGCTGGGAAGAAGGATTATGTCCTTAATGCTGCGCTAGGAGATGAACCACCCGCTACGGCTGATCAGGATGTTAAGAACGCTTGGTTAGCACGTAAGGAGGACTACTCAATAGTTCAATGTGCAGGCTTGTATGGCTTAGAACCGGGACTTCAACGTCGCTTTGAGCGTCATGGAGCATTTGAGATGTTCCAGGAGTTGAAGTTTATCTTTCAGAAGAACGCCCGGATCGAGAGGTATGAGACCTCCGATAAATTCTATGCTTGCAAGATGGAGGAAAACTCGTCTGTCAGTGAACATGTGCTCAAAATGTCTGGGTACTCAAACCGTCTAGCTGAGCTGGGGATTGAACTCCCGCAAGAGGCTATCACTGATAGAATCCTTCAATCACTGCCGCCAAGCTATAAAGGCTTTGTGTTGAACTACAACATGCAAGGGATGAACAAGTCTCCCGGCGAGTTGTTTGCGATGCTGAAAGTCGCAGAGTCTGAACTCCGTAAAGAGCATCAAGTGTTGATGGTGAATAAGACCACTAGTTTCAAGAGAAATGACAAAGGCAAGAAGGGCAATTCGAAGAAGAGCGGCAAGCCTGTTGCCAATCCGCCGAAGAAACCCAAAGCTGGACCTAAGCCTGAAACGGAGTGTTACTATTGCAAGGGTATGGGTCACTAGAAGCGCAATTGCCCCAAGTATCTGGCAGATAAGAAGGCGGGCAATGAAAAATCAGGTATATTTGATATACATGTTAGTGATGTGTACTTAACCGGCTCTCGTAGTAGTGCCTGGGTATTCGATACCGGTTCTGTTGCTCATATTTGCAACTCGAAACAGGAACTGCGGAATAGACGAAGGCTGGCAAAAGATGAAGTGACGATGCGCGTAGGAAATGGTTCCAAGGTTGATGCAATCGTCGTCGGCACAGTGTCACTTCAGCTACCGCCGGGATTAGTGATGAACTTAAATCATTGTTATTTAGTGCCTGCGTTGAGCATGAACATTATATCTGGATCTTGTTTATTGCGAGACGGTTACTCTTTTAAGTCAGAGAATAATGGTTGTTCTATTTCTATGAGTAACATCTTTTATGGTCATGCACCGAATGTGAGAGGATTGTTCATATTGAATCTTGATAGCGATACGCATATACATAACATTGAGACCAAAAGAGTTAGAGTAAACAATGATAGCGCCATATTTTTGTGGCACTGCCGCTTAGGTCATATTGGTGTAAAGCGCATGAAGAAACTCCATGCTGATGGACTTTTGGAGTCACTTGACTTTGATTCACTTCACACGTGCGAACCATGCCTCATGGGAAAGATGACTAAGACTCCGTTCTCCGGAACAATGGAGCGTGCAAGTGACTTATTGGAAATCATACATACCGATGTGTGTGGTCCGACGAGCGTGGAGGCACGCGGCGGATATCGTTATTTTCTCACCTTCACTGACGATTTGAGTAGGTATGGCTATGTCTACTTGATGAAGCACAAGTCTGAAACATTTGAAAAGTTCAAGCAATTTCAGAGTGAAGTGGAAAATCATCGTAACAAGAAGATCATGTTCCTACGGTCTGATCGTGGGGGTGAATATCTGAGTTTCGAGTTTGGTGCTCACTTAAGACAATGTGGAATTGTTTCACAGTTGACACCGCCTGGAACACCACAGCGTAATGGTGTGTCCGAACGTCGTAATCGTACTTTATTAGAGATGGTGCGATCTATGATGTCTCTTACCGATTTGCCGTTATCATTTTGGGGTTATGCATTAGAAACTGCTGCATTCACTTTAAATAGGGCACCATCAAAATCCGTTGAGACAACACCATATGAACTGTGGTATGGCAAAAGGCCAAAGTTGTCATTTCTTAAAGTTTGGGGATGTGATGCTTATGTCAAAAAGCTTCAGCCTGAAAAGCTGGAACCCAAAGCGGAAAAGTGCGTCTTCATAGGTTACCCAAAAGAGACAGTTGGGTACACCTTCTATCTCAAATCCGAGGGCAAAGTGTTTGTTGCTAAAAACGGAGCTTTTCTCGAGAAGGAGTTTCTCTCGAGAGAATTGAGTGGGAGGAAGATAGAACTTGACGAGGTTGTCGAACCTCTCATCCCTCTGGATGGTGGCGCAGGACAAGGGGAAACCTCTGTCGTTGCGACGCTGGTTGAGGAGGAAGTTAATGATGATGATCATGAAACTCCGGTTCAAGTTTATGTCGAACCACGCAGATCGACGAGACCACGTGCTGCTCCAGAGTGGTACGGCAATCCCGTCTTACCGATCATGTTGTTAGACAACAATGAACCTGCAAATTATGAAGAAGCAATGGTGGGCCCAGATTCCAACAAATGGCTAGAAGCCATGAAGTCCGAGATAGGATCCATGTATGAGAAAAAAGTGTGGACTTTGGAAGTACTGCCCGAGGGCCGCAAGGCTATTCAGAACAAATGGATCTTTAAGAGGAAGACGGACGCTGAGGGAAATGTAACCGTTTATAAAGCTGGACTTGTGGCAAAGGGTTTTTCACAAGTTCAAGGAGTTGACTACGATGAGACATTCTCACCCATAGCGATGCTTAAGTCCGTCAGAATCATGTGAGCAATAGCTGCATTTTTCGATTATGAAATCTGGCAGATGGATGTCAAAACGGCGTTCCTTAACGGTTTCCTTAAGGAAGAGTTGTATATGATGCAACCCGAAGGTTTTGTCGATCCTAAGAATGCTAACAAGGTGTGCAAGCTCCAGCGATCCATTTATGGACTGGTGCAAGCATCTCGGAGTTGGAACAAACGCTTTGATGATGTGATCAAAGCATTTGGGTTTATACAAGTGGTTGGAGAATCTTGTATTTACAAGAAAGTGAGTGGGAGCTATGTGGCGTTTCTAATATTATATGTGGATGACATATTGCTGATTGGAAACAACGTGGAGTTTTTGGAGAGCATAAAGGATCGGATTACTTAAATAAAAGTTTCTCTATGAAGGACCTAGGAGAAGCTGCTTACATTCTAGGCATTAAGATCTACAGGGATAGATGAAAACGCGTGATAGGACTTTCACAAAGCACATACCTTGATAAAGTTTTGAAGAGGTTCATAATGGAACAGTCCAAGAAAGGGTTCTTGCCAGTTTTACAAGGTACGAGATTGAGTAAGACTCAGTGCCCAGCAACTGATGAAGATAGAGAGCATATGCGCTCCGTCCCCTATGCTTCAGCCATAGGTTCTATCATGTATGCGATGTTGTGCACTAGACCGGACGTTAGCCTGGCCATAAGTATGGCAGGTAGGTTCCAGAGTAATCCAGGAGTGGATCACTGGACAGCGGTCAAGAATATCCTGAAGTACCTGAAAAGGACTAAGGAGATGTTTGTCGTATATGGAGGTGACGAAGAGCTCGCCGTAAAAGGTTACGTCGATGCAAGGTTTGACACAGATCCAAACGACTCTAAGTCGCAAACCGGATACGTATTTATTCTTAATGGGGGTGCAGTAAGCTGGTGCAGTTCCAAGCAAAGCGTCGTAGCAGATTCTACATGTGAAGCGGAGTACATGGCTGCCTCGGAGGCGGCTAAGGAGGGTGTCTGGATGAAGCAGTTCATGACGGATCTTGGAGTGGTACCAAGCGCACTGAATCCAATAACCTTGTTCTGTGACAACACGGGTGCCATTGCCTTAGCAAAGGAACCACGGTTTCACAAGAAGACCAGACACATCAAACGACGCTTCAACCTCATCCGCGACTACGTCGAGGAAGAGGACGTAAATATATGCAAAGTGCACACGGATCTGAATGTAGCAGACCCGCTGACTAAACCTCTTCCACGGCCAAAACATGATCGACACCAGAACTGTATGGGTGTTAGATTTATTACAATGTAATTCACATGGTGATCTGAGGGCTAGATTATTGACTCTAGTGCAAGTGGGAGACTGTTGGAATTGTGCCCTAGAGGCAATAATAAATATAGTTATTATTATAATTCCTGTATCAAGATAATCGTTTATTATCCATACTATAATTGTATTGAATGAAGACTCATTTACACGTGTGGATACATAGACAAAACACCGTCCCTAGCATGCCTCTAGTTGGCTAGCCAGTTGATCGATGATAGTCAGTGTCTTCTGATTATGAACAAGGTGTTGTTGCTTGATAACTGGATCACGTCATTAGGAGAATCACGTGATGGACTAGACCCAAACTAATAGACGTAGCATGTTGATCGTGTCATTTTGTTGCTACTGTTTTCTGCGTGTCAAGTATTTATTCCTATGACCATGAAGATCATATAACTCACTGACACCGGAGGAATGCTTTGTGTGTATCAAACGTCGCAACGTAACTCGGTGACTATAAAGGTGCTCTACAGGTATCTCCAAAGGTGTTAGTTGAGTTAGTATGGATCAAGACTGGGATTTGTCACTCCGTGTGACGGAGAGGTATCTCGGGGCCCACTCGGTAATACAACATCACACACAAGCCTTGCAAGCAATGTAACTTAGTATAAGTTGCGGGATCTTGTATTACGGAACGAGTAAAGAGACTTGCCGGTAAACGAGATTGAAATAGGTATACAGATACTGACGATCGAATCTCGGGCAAGTAACATACCGAAGGACAAAGGGAATGACATACGGGATTATATGAATCCTTGGCACTGAGGTTCAAACGATAAGATCTTCGTAGAATATGTAGGATCCAATATGGGCATCCAGGTCCCGCTATTGGATATTGACCGAGGAGTCTCTCGGGTCATGTCTACATAGTTCTCGAACCCGCAGGGTCTGCACACTTAAGGTTCGACGTTGTTTTATGCGTATTTGAGTTATATGGTTGGTTACCGAATGTTGTTCGGAGTCCCGGATGAGATCACGGACGTCACGAGGGTTTCCGGAATGGTCCGAAAACGAAGATTGATATATAGGATGACCTCATTTGATTACCGGAAGGTTTTCGGAGTTACCGGGAATGTACCGGGAATGACGAATGGGTTCCGGGAGTTCACCGGGGGGGGGGGGGGCAAACCACCCCGGAGAAGCCCATAGGCCATGAGGGTGGCACACCAGCCCTTAGTGGGCTGGTGGGACAGCCCAAAGGGGCCCTATGCGCCTAAGAAAGAAAAATCAAAGAGAAAGAAAAAAAAGGAGGTGGGAAGGGAAGGAAGGACTCCCACCCACCAAACCAAGTCCAACTCGGTTTGGGGGCGGGGAGCCTTCCCCCCTTGGCTCGGCCGACCCCCTTGGGGCTCCTTGAGCCCCAAGGCAAGGTCCCCTCCCTCCCACCTATATATACGGAGGTTTTAGGGCTGATTTGAGACGACTTTTCCGCGGCAGCCCGACCACATACCTCCACGGTTTTTCCTCTAGATCGCATTTCTGCGGAGCCCGGGCGGAGCCCTGCTGAGACGAGATCATCACCAACCTCCGAAGCACCGTCACGCTGCCGGAGAACTCTTGTACCTCTCCGTCTCTCTTGCTGGATCAAGAAGGCCGAGATCATCGTCGAGCTGTACGTGTGCTGAACGCGGAGGTGCCGTCCGTTCGGTACTAGATCATGGGACTGATCGCGGGATTGTTTGCGGGGCGGATCGAGGGACGTGAGGACGTTCCACTACATCAACCGCGTTCATTAACGCTTCTGCTGTACGGTCTACAAGGGTACGTAGATCACTCATCCCCTCTCGTAGATGGACATCACCATGATAGGTCTTCGTGCGCGTAGGAAATTTTTTGTTTCCCATGCGACGTTCTCAACAATAAGATCAGAAAAGATGACCCTGGTGATATTGAGGGCGAGCCACCCAGGAAGAGGGTTCCTGGCAAGGTGATGTGGTATGCTCCTATAATACCATGGTTGAAACGTCTGTTCAGAAATAAAGATCATGCGAAGTTGTTGCGATGGGACATGGAAGATCGTATGAAAGACGATAAGTTGAGGCACACCGCTGATGGTCGGCAGTGGAGAAAAATCGAGAGAGAGTTCTCGAGATTTGCAGCTGACGCAAGGAACTTATGGTTAGGTCTGAGTACAGATGGCATGAATCCTTTTGGGGAGCAGAGTTACAGTCACAACACCTGGCCCGTTACTCTATGTATCTACAACCTTCCTCCTTGGTTGTGCATGAAGCGGAAGTTCATTATGATGCCAGTGCTTATCCAAGGTCCAAAGCAACCCGGCAACGATATTGATGTGTACCTAAGGCCATTAGTTGATGAACTTTTATAGCTGTGGGCCGAACCAGGTGTACGTGTGTGGGACGAGCACAAACAAGAGGAATTTGACCTTCGAGCGTTGCTTTTCGTAACCATCAATGATTGGCCTGCTCTTAGTAACATTTCAGGATAGTCAAACAAGGGATACAATGCATGCACACACTGTTTGGATCAGACAGAAAGTATATATCTGGACAAATGTAGGAAGAATGTGTACCCGTACAATCGTCGTTTTCTTCCGCCCAAGCATCCCTTAAGGAAAAAAGGCAAGCATTTCACTGGCAAGGTAGAACCCCGGGGGAAGCCTGTCATCCGTACTCGTGCTGAAGTATTTGATATGGTCAAAGATTTAAAAGTAATCTTTGGAAAGGGTCCTGGCAGCCAACCTGTTCCTAACGGCCCTGATAAGCGCGTACCCATGTGGAAGAAGAAATCTATATTTTGGGAGCTACCCTACTGGGAAGTCCATGAGGTCCGCTCGGCAATCGACGTGATGCACCTGATGAAGAATCTCTACGTGAATATTCTAGGCTTCCTGGGCTTGTATGGGAAGTCAAAAGATACACCAGAAGCACGGGAGGACCAGGAACGTCATAAAGGAAAAGATGGCATGCATCTAGGGCAGTTTCAAGGGCGTGCCAGCTACGCTCTTACTAAGGAAGAGAAGGAAATATTCTTTGAAGTCCTTTTCAGTATCAAGGTCCCGACTGGCTTCTCGTCGAATATAAAGGGAATCATAAATATGAAAGACAAAAAATTCCAAAACCTAAAGTCTCATGACTGCCACGTGCTTATGACGCAATTGCTTCCGGTTGCATTGAGGGGAATTCTACCGAAAATGTTCGCCTGGCAATTGTGAAGGTATGTGCATTCCTCAATGCAATTTCTCAGAAGGTAATCGATCGAGAAAGTCTATCAGGGTTACAGATTGATGTGGTCCAATGTCTGGTCAGCTTTGAGTTGTTGTTCCCGCCATCCTTCTTCAATATAATGACACACCTCCTAGTTCACCTAGTCGAAGAGATTAGAATTCTCGGTCCTGTGTTTCTACACAATATGTTCCCCTTCGAGAGGTTCATGGGAGTCTTAAAGAAATATGTTCGTAACCGTGCTAGGCCAGAAGGAAGCATCTCCAAGGGCTATGGAACAGAGGAGGTCATTGAGTTTTGTGTAGACTTTCTTCCTGACCTTAAGCCGATTGGTGTTCCTGAATCTCGGTATGAGGGTAGGCTGACAGGAAAAGGCACACTAGGAAGGAAAGCAAAAGTATGTATGGACGGGCATTCTTTCTCTCAAGCACACTACATAGTTCTACACAATTCCACCGTGGTGGCTCCGTATATCGTGAGACACAAGAATATTCTATGCTCCAAAAACCCGGGGAAGGCTGACTCTTGGATTAAAGGGGAACACGAGAAGACTTTCGGCAGTTGGTTGCTGACACATCTCATGAATGACGACACCGTTGGAGATCAGCTGTATTGTTTGGCCAGGCCACCATCTTCGACTATATGTACTTTCCAAGGGTATGAGATAAATGGGAATACATTTTACACGGTTGCCCAAGATAAAAAGAGCACCAACCAAAATAGTGGTGTCCGCTTTGATGCAACAGACGAGAATGGGCACTGTTTGGAAACATATTACGGGTACATAGAGGAGATATGGGAACTTTACTATGGACCTACTTTTAAGATCCCTTTGTTTCGGTGCAAATGGGTGAAGCTGACAGGAGGCGGGGTAGTTGTAGACCAAAAGTACGGCATGACAATAGTGGATCTCAACAATCTTGCATACATGGACGAACCATTTGTCCTAGCCAATGATGTCGCTCAGGTTTTCTATGTGAAGGACATGTCTACAAAAACGAGAAAAAGAAATCAGCAAAAGAAGATATCGTCCGATGAGCCAAAACGCCACATAGTTCTTTCAGGGAAAAGAAACATCGTGGGAGTAGATGACAAGACAGACATGTCAGAAGATTATAATAAGTTTCATGAAATTCCGCCCTTCAAAGTGAAAACTGACCGAAGCATCCTACTGAATGATGAAGATTCTCCATGGCTACGACCCAGAAGAAAACAGAAATAATAGATAGGAATATTGGTGCAATAATGTAATAATGTATTAAACCTTTTATGTAATGCATGTATGGAATGTACTAAATTTCAAACACTTTTCATTTTCATAGTTTTGTCAAATTCTCAAATACGCAAAAAGAATTTTAATAAACCTTTGTAAGAGATGAGTTCTCGTTCGAAACCCTGATACTTCGAGAGAGATTGTCCGTTTTGTACAGGAAGTGCATCCAGTTTTTGTCGTAGCCCTCTCAACTTTTTAACACGTGCTATGTGGGTGAAATGATGATAGCATGCCAACTTTCAACATTTTCAGAGTTCATTTGTAGTGCTTTTCAATTTCAGGGTCAACTAGCTCAAAAAAAATAAGTAAATGCACGAAGAATACCAAATGAAGTCAGAAATTGTTGAAATTTTGTGATGTGCCTTTGAATGGTGCATTTTGAACACACAAAAAGTATGGAGTTCAAATAAGTTCAAAAAATGAAATCCCTTTGTAAGAGATGAGTTCTCGTTCGAAACCCTGATACTTCGAGAGAGATTGTCCGTTTTGTACACGAAGTGCATCCAGTTTTTGTCGTAGCCCTCTCAATTTTTTAACACATTTTATGTGGGTGAAATGATGATAACATGCCAACTTTCAACATTCTCACAGTTCATTTGTAGTGCTTTTCAATTTCAGGGTCAACTAGCTCAAAAAAAGTAAATGCAGGAAGAATACCAAATGAAGTCAGAAATTGTTGAAATTTTGTGATGTGCCTTTGAATGGTGCTTCCAGGCTCGGCCCCAAGGACAACACCGCCTCCGAGTCATCGCAGGTCACCTACACCTCCATTACCTCCAAGGCCTCCACATGACGTCGGCCAGCACAACACGATTCCATCTCGATCACCGCCGACGGACTTGGGTCGTCCGTCTCCGCCGCCGCCCGCTCCGGATACTAAGCGGAAGCGTGCCAGCAAGAACGCTCCGCCGACGATTTCTAAGCGACGGAGCCCCCCAAAGCGCAAACTGTCGCCCCTCCCAAAGGTACCTCATGCTAATCTTCCTATCAGACCTTATGATCGTACCCCCGAGGAAAATGCCAGGATAACAAAGGAACATCATGATGCGCAGATGAAAAAGAAGGAACCCGAGCCCCGCCCGGAATACACCGAGAAGCAAATAGCATTTGCAAAATACTTCACGAACCTTCCATCACAGTATGACTTACACCATAAGCCTGATGACTATACACGCACATTGCAGAAGGAAGTGAAAAAGAGCAGATCACGTGCAAGTGCAAGTGGGAGCAAATCAAGTTCAACTACAAGCAAGAAAAAATCAGACGTTCCTCAGCTTGGACAACAGGCCAAACAGTCGATCACACCCCTCAGGGTGTTACGCGAGAATGTCCCCCCTCCGGTGCAGGGGCAAGATTTGGAATTAGCAAAGAAGTGGGCGGATGTGTTGGAAATATGCCCTAGAGGCAATAATAAATTAGTTATTATTATATTTCTTTGTTCATGATAATCATTTATTATCCATGCTATAATTGTATTGATTGGAAACACAGTGCATGTGTGGATACATAGACAAAACATTGTCCCTAGTAAGCCTCTAGTTGACTAGCTCGTTGATCAAAGATGGTCAAGGTTTCCTGACCATAGGCAAGTGTTGTCACTTGATAACGGGATCACATCATTAGGAGAATCATGTGATGGACTAGACCCAAACTAATAGACGTAGCATGTTGATCGTGTCATTTTGTTGCTACTGTTTTCTGCGTGTCAAGTATTTGTTCCTATGACCATGAGATCATATAACTCACTGACACCGGAGGAATGCTTTGTGTGTATCAAACGTCGCAACATAACTGGCTGACTATAAAGATGCTCTACAGGTATCTCCGAAGGTGTTCGTTGAGTTAGTATGGATCGAGACTGGGATTTGTCACTCTATGTGACGGAGAGGTATCTCGGGGCCCACTCGGTAATACAACATCACACACAAGCCTTGCAAGCAATGTGACTTAGTGTATGTTGCGGGATCTTGTATTACGAAACGAGTAAAGGGACTTGCCGGTAAACGAGATTGAAATAGGTATGCGGATACTGACGATCGAATCTCGGGCAAGTAACATACCCAAGGACAAAGGGAATGACATACGGGATTATATGAATCCTTGACACTGAGGTTCAACCGATAAGATCTTCGGAGAATATGTAGGATCCAATATGGGCATCCAGGTCCTGCTATTGGATATTGATCGAGGAGTCACTCGGGTCATGTCTACATAGTTCTCGAACCCGCAGGGTCTGCACACTTAAGGTTCGACGTTGTTTTATGCGTATTTGAGTTATATGGTTGGTTACCGAATGTTGTTCGGAGTCCTGGATGAGATCGAGTATGTCACGAGGAGCTCCGGAATGGTCCGGAGGTAAAGATTGATATATAGGAAGTCCTGTTTTGGTCACTGGAAAAGTTTCGGGCTCATCGGTAGTGTACCGGGAGTGCCGGGAGGGGTGCCGGGGACCATTGGGAGGGGTGTCACGCCCCAAGGGGTCTCATGGGCTATGGGAAGAGATAAACCAGCCCCTAGTGGGCTGGAATAAGTTCCCACTAAGGCCCATAAGGTTTGAGAAGGAAAAAACACAAGGTGGAAAGAGTTTCCAAGTGGGAAGGTGGAATCCTACTCCAAGTAGGATTGGAGTAGGACTCCTCCACCTCCAATTTCGGCCAAACCTTGAGGGTTTGAGGCTGCCTCTTCCCTCCCCCTCCCTCTTATATATACTGAGGTATTAGGGCTGATTTGAGACAACTTTTGCCACGGCAGCCCGACCACATACCTCCACGGTTTTACCTCTAGATCACGTTTCTGCGGAGCTCGGGCGGAGCCCTGCTGAGATTAGATCACCACCAACCTCCGGAGCGTCGTCACGCTGCCGGAGAACTCATCTACCTCTCCGTCTCTCTTGCTGGATCAAGAAGGCCGAGATCATCGTCGAGCTGTACGTGTGCTGAACGCGGAGGTGCCGTCCGTTCGGCACTAGATCGGATCGGATCGTGGGACGGATCGCGGGACGGTTCATGGGACGGTCCGTGGGGCGGATCGAGGGACGTGAGGACGTTCCACTACATCAACCGCGTTCACTTACGCTTCTGCTGTGCGATCTACAAGGGTACGTAGATCGGAAATCCCCTCTCTTAGATGGACATCACCATGACAGGTCTTCGTGCGCGTAGGAAATTTTTTGTTTCCCATGCAACGTTCCCCAACAGTGGTATCAGAGCTAGGTTCATGCGTAGATGTCTTCTTGAGTAGAACACAAAAGTTTTTGTGGGCGGTGATGTGTGTTTTGCTGCCCTCCTTAGTCTTTTGTTGATTCCGCGGTATTGTTGGATCGAAGCGGCTCGGACCGACATTACTCGTACGCTTACGAGGGACTGGTTTCATCGCTACGAGTAACTCCATTGCTCAAAGATGACCGGGGAGTGTCGGTTTCTCCAACTTTAGTTGAATTGGATTTGACCGAGGAGGTGTTGGAATTATGCCCTAGAGGCAATAATAAATATAGTTATTATTATAATTCCTGTATCAAGATAATCGTTTATTATCCATGCTATAATTGTATTGAATAAAGACTTATATACATGTGTGGATACATAGACAAAACACTGTCCCTAGCAAGCCTCTAGTTGGCTAGCCAGTTGATCAAAGATAGTCAGTGTCTTCTGATTATGAACAAGGTGTTGTTGCTTGATAACTGGATCACGTCATTAGGAGAATCACGTGATGGACTAGACCCAAACTAATAGACGTAGCATGTTGATCGTGTCATTTTATTGCTACTGTTTTCTGCCTGTCAAGTATTTGTTCCTATGACCATGAGATCATATAACTTACTAACACCGGAGGAATACTTTGTGTGTATCAAACGTCGCAACGTAACTGGGTGACTATAAAGATGCTCTACAGGTATCTCCGAAGGTGTTCGTTGAGTTAGTATGGATCGAGACTGGGATTTGTCACTCCGTGTGACGGAGAGGTATCTCGGGACCCACTCGGTAATACAACATCACACACAAGACTTGCAAGCAATGTGACTTAGTGTAAGTTGCGGGATCTTGTATTACGGAACGAGTAAAGAGACGTGCCGGTAAACGAGATTGAAATAGGTATACGGATACTGACGATCGAATCTCGGGCAAGTAACATACCGAAGGATAAAGGGAATGACATACGGGATTATATGAATCCTTGGCACTGAGGTTCAAACGATAAGATCTTCGTAGAATATGTAGGATCCAATATGGGCATCCAGGTCCCGCTATTGGATATTGACCGAGGAGTCTCTCGGGTCATGTCTACATAGTTCTCGAACCCGCAGGGTCTGCACACTTAAGGTTCGACGTTGTTTTATGTGTATTTGAGTTATATGGTTGGTTACCGAATGTTGTTCGGAGTCCCGGATGAGATCACGGACGTCACGAGGGTTTCCGGAATGGTCCGGAAACGAAGATTGATATATAGGATGACCTCATTTGATTACCGGAAGGTTTTCGGAGTTACCGGGAATGTACCGGGAATGACGAATGGGTTCCGGGAGTTCACCGGGGGGGGGGGGGCAACCCATCCCAGGGAAGCCCATAGGTATTGAGGGTGGCGCACCAGCCCTTAGTGGGCTGGTGGGACAGCCCAAAAGAGCCCTATGCGCATTGGAAGAAAAATCAAAGAGAAAAGAAAAAAAAGGAGGAGGTGGGAAAGGGAAGAAGGACTCCACCTTCCAAACCAAGTAGGACTTGGTTTGCGGGGGGGAGACCTTCCCCCTTGGCTCGGCCGAAGCCCTTAGGGGTCCTTGGACCCCAAGGCATGGCTCCCCCTCTTCCTCCTATATATAGTGGGGTTTTAGGGCTGATTTGAGATAACTTTGCCACGGTAGCCCGACCACATATCTCCACGGTTTTACCTCTAGATCGCGTTTCGGCGGAGCTCGGGCGGAGCCCTGCTGACACGAGATCATCACCAACCTCCGGAGCGCCGTCACGCTGCCGGAGAACTCTTCTACCTCTCCGTCTCTCTTGCTGGATCAAGAAGGCCGAGATCATCGTCGAGCTGTACGTGTGCTGAACGCGGAGGTGCCGTCCGTTCGGCACTAGATCGTGGGACTGATCGCGGGATAGTTCGCGGGGCGGATCGAGGGACGTGAGGACGTTCCACTACATCAACCACGTTCACTAACGCTTCTGCTGTACGGTCTACAAGGGTACGTAGATCACACATCCCCTCTCGTAGATGGACATCACCATGATAGGTCTTCGTGCGCGTAGGAAATTTTTTGTTTCCCATGCGACGTTCCCCAACAGGAGGTCCTTGGATGAGGTTAAATAGCAATTCATATATCTCCGTTGTGGTGTTTGCGTAAGTAAGATGCGATCCTACTAGATACCCATGGTCACCACGTAAAACATGCAACAACAATTAGAGGACGTCTAACTTGTTTTTGCAGGGTATGCTTGTGATGTGATATGGCCTACGATGTGATGTGACATATTGGATGTATGAGATGATCATGTTGTAATAGTTAATATCGACTTGCACGTCGATGGTACGGCACCCGGCAGGAGCCATAAGGTTGTCTTTAAACTAACGTTTGTGCTTGCAGATGCGTTTACTATATTGCTAGGACGTAGCTTTAGTAGTAATAGCATGAGTAGCACGACAACCCCGATGGCGACATGATGATGGAGATCATGGTGTGACGCCGGTGACAAGAAGATCGTGCCGGTGCTTTGGTGATGGAGATCAAGAAGCACATGATGATGGCCATATCATGTCACTTATCAATTGCATGTGATGTTAATCCTTTATGCACCTTATCTTGCTTAGAACGACGGTAGCATTATGAGGTGATCTCTCACTAAAATTTCAAGACGAAATTGTGTTCTCCCTGACTGTGCACCGTGGAGATAGTTCTTCGTTTCGAGACACCGCGTGATGATCGGGTGTGATAGACTCAACGTTCACATACAACGGGTGCAAAACAGTTGCACACGCGGAACACTCGGGTTAAGCTTGACGAGCCTAGCATGTGCAGACATGGCCTCAGAACACATGAGACCGAAAGGTCGAGCATGAATCGTATAGTTGATATGATTAGCATAGATATGCTTACCACTAAAACTATTCTCGACTCACGTGATGATCGGACTTGAGACAGTGGATTTGGATCATGTACCACTCAAGTGACTAGAGAGATGTACTTTTTGAGTGGGAGTTCTTAAGTAATATGATTAATTGAACTAATTGTCATGAACATAGTCTAATGGTCTTTGCGAATTACGATGTAGCTTGCGCTATAGCTCTACTGTTTTTATATGTTCCTAGAGAAAATTTAGTTGAAAGTTGATAGTAGCAAACTTTGCAGACTGAGTCTGTAAAACTGAGGATTGTCCTCGTTGCTGCGCAGAAGGCTTATGTCCTTAATGCACCACTCGGTGTGCTGTACCTCGAGTGTCGTCTGTAGATGTTGTAAACATCCGACATACACGTTTCGGATGACTACACGATAGTTCAGTACAAAATACTTAATGGCTTCGAAGCAAGGCGCCGAAGACGTTTTTGAAACGTCATGGAACATAAGAGATGTTCTAAAGAGATGAAATTCTGATTTCATGCTTGTGCCCTTGTTAAGAGGTATGAGACCTCCGACAAGATTCTTTGTCCACGAAGTAAAGGAGAAAAGCTAAATCGTTGAGCGTGTTCTTAGATTATCTGAGTATGACAATCGCTTGAATCAAGTGGGAGTTGATCTTCGAGATAAGATAGTGATGGTTCTCCAAAGTCACTGCCACCAAGCTGTGAGAGCTTCATGATGAACTATAACATATCAAGGATAGATACAACGATCCTTGAGCGATTCACGATGTTTGACACTGTGAAAGTAGAAATCAAGAAGGAGCATCAATAGTTGATGGTTAGTAAAACCACTAAGTTTCGAGAAAGGCAAGGGCTAGAAGGGATACTTCATGAAACGGCAAAGCAGTTGCTGCACTAATGAAGAGACCCCAGATTAAACCCAAGCCCGGGACTAAGTGCTTCTGTTCTGAGGGGAACGGTCACTGAGGCGGAACAACTCTAGATACTTGGTAGATAAGAAGGCTGGCAAAAGTCAAAAGAAGTATATTTGATATACATGATGTTGATGTGTACTTTACTAGTACTCCTAGTAGCACGAGGGTATTGGATACCGGTTGGGTTGCTAAGTGATTAGTAACACGAAATGAAAGCTACGGAATAAACGGGGACTAGCTAAAGGCGAGGTGACGATACGTGTTGGAAGTGTTTCCAAGGTTGATATGATCAAACGTCGCACACTCCCTCTACCATCAGGGATTGGTGTTAAACCTAAATAATTGTTATTTGGTGCTTGCGTTAAGTATGAACATGATTGGATCGTGTTTATTGCAATACGATTATTAATTTAAAGAGAATAATGGTTACTCTATTTGCTTGAATAATCACCTTCAATGGTTTATTGAATCTCGATCGTAGTATTACACATGTTCATGATATTGGTGCCAAAAGATACGAGGTAATGATGATAGTACCACTTACTTGTGGCACTGCCGCTTGAGTCATGTTGGTATAAATTGCATGAAGAGGCTCCATGCTGATGGATCTTTATACTTACTTGATTTTGAATCACTAGTGACATGCAAATCATACCACATGAGCAAGGCCTTGTTTTCATTGAGATGAAACAAGATAATAACTTGTTGGAAGTGATACATTTTGATGTATGCAATCCAATGGGTGCTGAGGCACGCAGTGGATATCATTGTGTTCTTACTTCAATGATGATTTGAGTAGATACAAGAGTATTTACTTAATGAATCACAAGTCTGAAATATTGAAAAGTTCAATTTTGTTTCGGAGTGAAGTTCGTCGTAACAAGAGGATAAACGGTCTACGGTATGATCATAGAAATGAATATCTGAGTTACGAGTTTTGGTACGCAGTTAAGACAATGTGAAAATTGTTTCGCAGTTCATGCCACCTGGAACATCATAGTGTGATGATGTGTCTGAACGTCATAAGCCACGCACTATTTGGTATGGTGCATGCTATGATGTCTCTTATCGAATTACCACTATCGTTTATGTGTTATGCATTAGAGACAACCGCATTCATTTTAAATAGGGCACCGCGTATTTCTGTTGAGATGACACAGTATAGATTGAGGTTTAGAGAAATCTAAACTGTCGTTTCTTTAAAGTTTGGGGCTTCGACAAGATCATACAGTTGACTATGATGAGACTTTCTCACTCGTAGCGATGCTAAAATTCTGTTAGAATTATGTTAGTAGTTGCTGCATTATTTATGAAATATTGCACATAAGATGTCAAAACATTGTTTCCTCGACGGTTTCCTTGAGCAAACATTGTATGTGATACAACCAGGAGGTTTTGTCGATCCTAAAGATACTAGCAAGTATGCAAGATCCAGCGATTCTTCAATGGACTGGTGCAATCATCTCGGAGTTGGAATATACACTTTGATGAGATGATCAAAGATTTTGGGTTTGTACAAGGTTTATGAGAAACTTGTATTTCCAAAGAAGTGAGTGGGAGCACTATAGAATTTCTGATAAGTATATGTGGTTGACCTATTGTGGATCAGAAGTAATGTAGAATTTCTGTAAAGCATACATGGTTGTTTGAAAGGAGTTTTCAAAGGAGTACCTGGATTGTGCTACTTGAACGTTGAGCATCAAAGATCTATGGAGATAGATCGAAAGCGCTTAATAGAAGTTTCAACAAGATGCATGCCTTGACAAGTTTTTGAAGGAGTTCAAAATAGATCAGCAAAGAAGGAGTTCTTGGTTGCGTTGTGAGGTGTGAATTTGAGTAAGACTCAAAACCCGACCCCGGAAGAATAAAGAGAATAGACGAAGGTCGTCTTCTATGCCTTGGCCGTAGAATCTGAAGTATGCCATGCTTGGTACCGCACCTGATGTGTGTCTTGACTCAAAGTCTGTTGAGAGGTACAGAGAGTGATCCATGATTGAATCACTAGCAGCGGTCAAAATTTATCCTTAGTAACTGATGGACTAAGGAATTTTTCTCGATTATGGAGGTCGTTAAAGAGTTCGTCGTAAAGGGTTACGTCGATGAAAGCTTTGACACTAATCCGAATAACTATGAGTAGTGAAATGGATTCGTATAGTAGAGTAGATATTTGGAGTATTTCCGAATAGCACATAGTAGCAGCATCTATAAGATGATATAAAGATTTGTAAAGAACACACGGATCTGAAAGTTTCAGAACTGTTGACTAAAACCTCTCTCACGAGCAAGACGTGGTCAGACCCCATAACTATATGGGTGTTGGATTCGTTGGAATCACATGGTGATGTGAACTAGATTATTGACTCTAGTGCAAGTGGGAGACTGTTGGAAATATGCCCTAGAGGCAATAATAAATTAGTTATTATTATATTTCTTTGTTCATGATAATCATTTATTATCCATGCTATAATTGTATTGATTGGAAACACAGTGCATGTGTGGATACATAGACAAAACACTGTCCCTAGTAAGCCTCTAGTTGACTAGCTCGTTGATCAAAGATGGTCAAGGTTTCCTGACCATAGGCAAGTGTTGTCACTTGATAACGGGATCACATCATTAGGAGAATCATGTGATGGACTAGACCCAAACGAATAGACGTAGCATGTTGATCGTGTCATTTTGTTGCTACTGTTTTCTGCGTGTCAAGTATTTGTTCCTATGACCATGAGATCATATAACTCACTGACACCGGAGGAATGCTTTGTGTGTATCAAACGTCGGAACGTAAATGACTAACTATAAAGATGCTCTACAGGTATCTCCGAAGGTGTTCGTTGAGTTAGTACGGATCGAGACTGGGATTTGTCACTCCGTGTGACGGAGAGGTATCTCGGGGCCCACTCGGTAATACAACATCACACACAAGCCTTGCAAGCAATGTGACTTAGTGTAAGTTGCGGGATCTTGTATTACGAAACGAGTAAAGAGACTTGCCGGTAAACGAGATTGAAATAGGTATACGGATACTGACGATCGAATCTCGGGCAAGTAACATACCCAAGGACAAAGGGAATGACATACGGGATTATATGAATCCTTGACACTGAGGTTCAACCGATAAGATCTTCGGAGAATATGTAGGATCCAATATGGGCATCCAGGTCCCGCTATTGGATATTGACCGAGGAGTCACTCGGGTCATGTCTACATAGTTCTCGAACCCGCAGGGTCTGCACACTTAAGGTTCGACGTTGTTTTATGCGTATTTGAGTTATATGGTTGGTTACCGAATGTTGTTCGGAGTCCCGGATGAGATCCAGGATGTCACGAGGAGCTCCGGAATGGTCCGGAGGTAAAGAATGATATATAGGAAGTCCTGTTTTGGTCACCGGAAAAGTTTCGGGCTCATTGGTAGTGTACCGAGAGTGCCGGGAGGGGTGCCGGGGACCATCGGGAGGGGTGTCACGCCCCAAGGGGTCTCATGGGATATGGGAAGAGATAAACCAGCCCCTAGTGGGCTGGAATAAGTTCCCACTAAGGCCCATAAGGTTTGAGAAGGAAAAAACACAAGGTGGAAAGAGTTTCCAAGTGGGAAGGTGGAATCCTACTCCAAGTAGGATTGGAGTAGGACTCCTCCACCTCCAATTTCGGCCAAACCTTGAGGGTTTGAGGCTGCCTCTTCCCTCCCCCTCCCTCCTATATATACTGAGGTATTAGGGCTGATTTGAGACAACTTTTGCCATGGCAGCCCGACCCCATACCTCCACGGTTTTACCTCTAGATCGCGTTTCTGCGGAGCTTGGGCGGAGCCCTGCTGAGATTAGATCACCACCAACCTCCGGAGCGCTGTCACGCTGCCGGAGAACTCATCTACCTCTTCGTCTCTCTTGCTGGATCAAGAAGGTCGAGATCATCATCGAGCTGTACGTGTGTTGAACGCGGAGGTGCCGTCCGTTCGGCACTAGATCGGATCGGATCGTGGGATGGATCGCGGGACGGTTCGTGGGACGGTCCGTGGGGCGGATCGAGGGACGTGAGGACGCTCCACTACATCAACCGCGTTCACTTACGCTTCTGCTGTGCGATCTACAAGGGTACGTAGATCGGAAATCCCCTCTCGTAGATGGACATCACCATGATAGGTCTTCGTGCGCGTAGGAAATTTTTTGTTTCCCATGCGACGTTCCCCAACAGGATGAATGGCGTATCCCGGTTGAAGACATTCTGGCTTCCCAAGACGACAGGTTACACAAGGCTGTGGTAGCCCCTAAGCCACAGTTTGTCATGGGAGCGCCTTTGGTCAGCAAAGATGATCTCCCAACAAATATGCGTTACTTGCATACACGGTACTTAAGTGAATCAAAGAATGGGAGAACGATGATCCTGGTGAGTGTCCCACGGGAGTACTACGGCCGCCCCGAAGAAATCCATATCGACTTTGATGAACTCTTCCAGATGTACAATGGCGACGCCCTCGACAAATCGCTTATGAGTTGCTATTGTCTGTAAGTTTTTCAATTCGTTGTCTATATATAACTTGTTTAGTTATTTCAATTCATTGTCTATATATAACTTGTACTCTATTATGCAGAATGAAGATTCTGGATTGTAAAAGTAAGAACATTCTAAATATTGGGTTTATTGACCCAGATAAAATACATATAGCGACGCTAACTGATAAACCCAAGGAGACGGAGGAAAACCTTCTAAGGTTTCTAACAGATCAAAATTTCTGTATATATATATATATATATATATATATACATATATATATATATACACACACACACACACATGTGCAGCTTCCGTTGGATTCTGTTGGACATTCAAATTGATAAGGGAAGAGTTGATGCCTTCGACCCATTATCGAGACCCTTGGAACAGTTCCAAAGGCTGCAGGACATGCTCCAAGGATAATTTCAATCATTCTTGCGCTCTATCGGTCTCTTTCGATGATTTTTTGATATATCAATTAATAAAAAACTTAGCAAATCATTATCCTTGTCGGGCAGGGTTTGGAAGCGGTTCAAGTGCGTGACTCCCGGTATCGAGCCTGAGAAGCTGACCTTTAGAGCGGCTCAGGTAAGTAGTAGTATGATATACTTCTATTTTCAATACATTTATGATGCTAGATTATTATTTTGATTATATATATTCTATTCTCGTAAAGTGCGACCAGCAGCCACAGGGGACGCATCTATGCGGATACTATGTTTGCGAGACCATTCGCACGTTTACCTCTGAGCACAAGGATCACAGATTCGACGTAAGGAATGAACATTCACACCTCTATTTTTACCCGTCATTCTTTGTTATCATGATTGATATTCATATTCATCTCCTCTTCTTATATAATACATGGCCATGAGGGAGAAGGTCCTACCAGAGCAACGCGCGATTGCTGTTGCAGAGGAGCTTGCGACCTTTCTGAGGACGGAAGCTATAGATGACAAAGGACGATTTAGTGTAGCTAGGGGGCCATTACTGATGTTCGTCCATGTAATCGAATAGACGGGCTCTAGTCCCGATAATTCAGATCTCCATATAATTGTATATATATGCTCGCTTGTAAGATAAGTTAATCTTATATATATATATGCATAATTATTTCTATTTAGAATTATATGAAAACTAATTTCCGAACATCAAACGAGGCATCACGTTAATCTCCCGAACACCTAAACCCTAAAACCCTAAAATCCAAAAACAAA
This sequence comes from Hordeum vulgare subsp. vulgare, assembly GCF_904849725.1. NCBI lineage: Eukaryota > Viridiplantae > Streptophyta > Magnoliopsida > Poales > Poaceae > Hordeum > Hordeum vulgare. The sequence continues at coordinate 222,559 of NC_058524.1, read as the reverse complement.
CAAAATCTGAAACTCTTTAGTCCCGGTCCGTGTAACGAACCGAGACTAAAGGGCCTGCCCCTGAGGGCGCAACGAGGCGCCACGTGGAGCACCTTTAGTCCCGGCTTGGAACAGGGCCGGGACTAAAGGTTAGGCCTTTAGTTCCGCCCCTTTAGTCCCGGTTGGTGAACCGGGACTAAAGCCCCTTACGGGCCGGGGCTAAAGGCACCGTCCCCACTAGTGCTCGCAAACAATCTATCGGGGTGCTGGATCAGTCTCCAGCTTTGTTTTGCAAGCAGCTCCATGTAACAGGCGCGTATCCCTAAAACTAACGCCTCCTGCTCTTTTGGGTTGTATCATATGCTCCCAAGACATCCAGTGTACTTTCCGATGCCCCCACCAAAAATAGACGACATCCATAGTATGGGACAAACCTTTTGAAAGGGGGAAAACTCCCATAGTATGGGAAGTGAGGGTGATTTTGTGCAACAGTTATTCAGTTGGGCAACAACATTAAAAAAGATGAAAATATATTTTCATCACTCGATCATGGAAAACAAGGCCCAGGGGTTGTGCCAATTGTTATGAAGCTTCTCCACATCGGAATTATATATGGAATTTTATGTGCACCGCTGCTTGGTGGGGAAATTTTTGTATGTTGCTGAAGATTAAAATACTGATTTGTTAATTCTCTTCACAAGCTTCTGGTTTGTGTGGTCGCAATGTTGGCATGCTTATGAGTGGTGGTGAATTCATGTTGTGAGAAATGTCAATTCTATTGAGACTGTCTTTCTGGGATGTGTGTTTATCTTTGTAATCTGTATGAAACTTTGGGTTCTGATTAATTTGCTAAAATAGTAGATGCTTACCCTGATTTCTAACAATGTTGAGAGAATTTGTTAGGCGGCATTGATTTTTAGTAGTTCAAATGGTGATTTCTGCTATGAATTTCTGTTATCCTCTATTCCTAAATAGCTACAACCCACTACCCAATTTTCCTAGCCATGCAACCATGACACATAAGCAAGTATGCATGCAAGGCATAAATGACTTCATTTGCATTAACATAAGCATGCAATGATGTCACATCATCAATTTATGCATATTAGTCATAAGTAGTTTTTGCATTAGAGTTTATCCTCCATATTTTGTTAGAAATTACATTTTAACTATAATTTTCACTCTCTTTTTTATACTTTGTATTTTATTATTTTTAAGCTTATATCCGCTTTCCATCAGTTTTAGATTTCTTTGATAACAACTATTTATCCATTTTTTAGCAATGTTCCCGCAACAACTTGTGAGGCATCATCTAGTTGTAATGGTATCTGGAACTGGAAGTTCACTCTTTTGATATCTTTTAGTTAAATGTGTGTAAATGTATGGCTCTTTCATGACTTGAACCTTGCACTGGTAGGGTTTCCACAACACTATGTATGATCTAAACAATGGCTGAAAATATTTATTGGGGTATTTGTTTCTAAAGATATTTCTGATATTTTAGTGGTGTGATATATTTTAGATAATACTGCTTCAATATTTTGTGCTCGATTGTTATTGCAGCTACCAAAATATTTAAAAATTACAGTAAGAATGTACAATATACAATATTACAGTGGTTATTAAATTTGTATTTGTCAAGACAGACGTGCACGCTTACTAGCGTTACTAAAAAGAAGTCCCACGAGTCACGACTTGGAATCTAAAACTAATTAGAAAGTGACCTGAATCTTATTTAAAAGCAGTCTATATATGTGGGGAATGAAAAATACATGTGTGGTTGTACAAGGATGTAGTGCCAGAAACTACATGGTGCTTAATATAAATAAAGGAAAAGGGAAGCGGAGTCCATGGCGTAAGAAATAATATAAATATGTTATAAAAAAAGAAATAATATAAATAAACGAATAATATGATAGAAGGACTCCGTGGCCCAATGGATAATAGAGAGACTCTGGGTTCCATCCCCAGCGGAGTCGCAACTTCTTTTTTCTATTTTTATTTTGTCCTCTCTATAAAAAAACAAAAAAAAACCGGGTGATATGAGTGCATGGAAAATGTCTTGTTTTCAAGCATAGAATATTTCGATGAGTGCATACGTTATAAGTATGTGTGTGTGTACGTACTCTATATAGAAAAAAGAGGAATAAACACATTTAAGGGAAGCCCAAAATTCTTTTTTTTTTCCAAGCATTGCTCCCATGCAACATTTGAACCCATTGGCCTTATCCGCGTCTCTGGATTTTTCTTTTGAGATAACTGTTTTCCTATAGCATCCCTTAAATCTACTCAGGATCGGCTATTAGGTGTCTGGCCCACTTGTCATAGATCCAAAGTCAGGAGATAGCTTAATTCGTCTCCCTATTTTTGACGAAATATTAACGGTACGCATTCGTGACAGATATACTACTTCCTCCCTTTCTAAATAGAAGTCGTTTTAGTGGTTTTATTAAAGGACTACATACGAATGTATATATAGATATATTTTAAAATATAGATTCATACATTTTGCTCGTACGTAGTTTCTTAGTGAAATCTCTAGAAAGGCTTATACTCCCTCCGTCCCAAAATAACTGTCTCAAGCTTAGTACAATTTTATACTAAACTAGTACAAAGTTGAGACACTTATTTTGTGACGGGGAAAGTATTAAAGAACGGAGGTAGTATGTGAGAAAGTATGAAGGATGAGTAACGAGGACACATGACAACTATATATTGCCATAATTAACACCTAGTAATGGGGTCACGCCGGTGTGGTTAATTTTCGACAACAAATTGGAAATGAAAAATAATTAAGCATATGTACACGCGCGTTCCGCAGGCTTAGATTAGATCATCATCAGAGCAAAGCTAATTGATTAAGAAGAAGGACTAGTACGTACGTACTTATCACGAAGAGCCTCATCGATCTTATAGAGTAGAGTAGAGTAGAGTAGAAAACATATACATACATATAGCGTACAATTAATCAATATGATGCATGCACGACACGTCCAATTTGAGCGATCAATCGACCCAAATTGGTAGCTTCATTAGTTGACGGTGACCTTTCCGACCATGCCGGCCCCAGCGTGGGGCTCGCAGTAGAAGCCGTAGGTGCCGGGGACGGTGAGGGTGACGGAGAAGGTCTCGCCGGGGGCGTTGAGGTACTCCTCCTGGGAGATCTTGGAGACGTCGACGCCGGAGGGCACGGCGTCCTCGTCGAACACCACGTTGTGCGGGTACCCGGCGTTGTTCTTGAAGGTGATGGTCTCGCCGGCCTTGACGCTGAAGTCGTTGGGCTCGAACACCAGCACGCCGCCGTTGGCACCCAGGAGCACGTCCTGTGCCATCGCGGACCCGCCCAGCAGCATGGCGCCGGCGGCCATGGCCACGGCCGCGCTGGCGGCCTTCTTGCCCAGGGAAGCGCGCACAACCATCCTGCTGCTTCTGCTGCTGCGCATGGGGGTGGCGGCGGCGAAGGAAGGGACGGACACGGCTGCAGAGGAGAGGGCGGCCATGGCTGCTTGCTACGTACTGCAGAGGAGGAGAGCTAGCCTAGCCAAGTGTTAAGTGGCTGGAAAAGAGTAAGGATAGATAAAGCTAGGCCAAGGTGCTGCCTGCTTGGATTTATACCCATCAGATCAGAGCACGTACGCACAAGGATTGGGTGGTGGGGATAAACGGTAACCTAGCTAATCTGGATGCCGGCGCCCGATTGGCTGCCGCCTCTCCATCCGGATGAGGTGAGGTAGCCCAATATCATCCCATCCATATATATATATCTCCACATGCATGTCCTCATCATAATATATATGGTCCACAAACACATGATCCCCTCCTCGTCTTCTCCACGGCTGCAACGTATACATTCACTCGATCGCCTCCACGCTCCACTATTTATATAGTGTATGTACCAACTCATTCTATTAACTTTGTATATATATACTTCTTCCGTTTCAACATAATTGTCTTAACTTTGTATTAACTCTAGTATATAAATGTGTATTAAACTTGAGATATTTATTTTGAAACTACCTCCATCATTAACCATGGTACGTATCTTACCGTGACAAGGAACAACATAAGTATTGTTTTAGATAAAAATTGCAGTTATTATCGTGGTCAAGTTTATAGAAAAAGTTCCCCCACAAAAAAGTGTATAGAAAAAGTTATTCATAACTACAATACTCCCTCCGTCACAGTTTATAAGGCGTACACGTGTACCTAGGTCGTCAACTTAACTTAAATAAAATATATTGTTTAACATAAAAATTATATCATTACAAAATAGTACATCTAAAAGTTTTTAATGATATATTTTTTGTAATATATGTCTCTCATTAAGTTGGTCAAATTGACGACCTAGGTATACGTGCATGCCTTATAAACTGTGACGGAAGGAGTAACAAATATGTGTCGGGTGGAAATCTACACGGCACCCGAGGGCATTGAGGTGCTCCTCATGGGAGATTTTGGAGATCTAATTTGTATTGGTATATAACAACTCATCATCATCATTCAACATCCAACAACTCATCATCATCTTAATCAACTCCTCATTATTCTAGTTGTTATCATACTAGTTAAAAAGCTCTTCACCATTCTAGGTGAAATAGCATAAAAAAGGTGAACTCCTCATCATTCTGGTTGTTATCATACTAACAAGTGACCAAGTTATCACCAGGTTGAAACACTAACTACTCCTCTCTCTTAGCTAAAAAAGCATAATAAAGACGAACTCCGACATCTCTTATTAAATAACACATACCAAACTATCTTCAACTTGTGGGATGCGCAAGTATATATGCCTCTCCAAGTGGTATCGTGGATGCTTTTATTGCATTTCTCCATCCTTTGATTTTCAGAGTTTCTTCACTTTGAAATATCATGTATTTACCGCGGTAATTAAGTGGGGTTGGCCGTAAGCTAACCATTTGTTGGAATTATGCCCTAGAGGCAATAATAAATGTATAGTTATTATTATAATTCCTGTATCAAGATAATAGTTTATTATCCATGCTATAATTGTATTGAATGAAGACTCATTTACATGTGTGGATACATAGACAAAACACCGTCCCTAGCATGCCTCTAGTTGGCTAGCCAGTTGATCGATGATAGTCAGTGTCTTCTGATTATGAACAAGGTGTTGTTACTTGATAACTGGATCACGTCATTGGGAGAATCACGTGATGGACTAGACCCAAACTAATAGACGTAGCATGTTGATCGTGTCATTTTGTTGCTACTGTTTTCTGCGTGTCAAGTATTTATTCCTATGACCATGAGATCATATAACTCACTGACATCGGAGGAATGCTTTGTGTGTATCAAACGTCGCAACGTAACTGGGTGACTATAAAGATGCTCTACAGGTATCTCCGAAGGTGTTAGTTGAGTTAGTATGGATCAAGACTGGGATTTGTCACTCCGTGTGACGGAGAGGTATCTCGGGGCCCACTCGGTAATACAACATCACACATAAGCCTTGCAAGTAATGTAACTTAGTGTAAGTTGCGGGATCTTGTATTACGGAACGAGTAAAGAGACTTGCCGTTAAACGAGATTGAAATAGGTAGGCGGATACTGACGATCAAATCTCGGGCAAGTAACATACCGAAGGACAAAGGGAATGACATACGGGATTATATGAATCCTTGGCACTGAGGTTCAAACGATAAGATCTTCGTAGAATATGTACGATCCAATATGGGCATCCAGGTCCCGCTATTGGATATTGACCGAGGAGTCTCTCGGGTCATGTCTACATAGTTCTCGAACCAGCAGGGTCTGCACACTTAAGGTTCGACGTTGTTTTATGCGTATTTGAGTTATATGGTTGGTTACCGAATGTTGTTCGGAGTCCCGGATGAGATCACGAATGTCACGAGGGTTTCCGGAATGGTCCGGAAACGAAGATTGATATATAGGATGACCTCATTTGATTACCGGAAGGTTTTCGGAGTTACCGGGAATGTACCGGGAATGACGAATGGGTTCCGGGAGTTCACCGGGGGGGGGGGGGGGGCAAAGCCCATAGGCTTTGGGGAGACACACCAGCCCTTAGTGGGCTGGTGGGACAGCCCCAAGGGGGCCTATGCGCCAAGAGAAGGAAATCAAAGGAAAAGAAAAAAAAAGAGGGAGGAAGTGGGAAGGGAGGGGGACTCCTCCCACCAAACCAAGTCCAACTCGGTTTGGGGGGGGGAGTCCTCCCCCCCTTGGCTCGGCCGACCCCTTGAGGGTCCCTTGGACCCCAAGGCAAGGTCCCCCTCCCTCCTCCTATATATATGGAGCTTTTAGGGCAGATTTGAGACGACTTTCTCACGGTTGCCCGACCACATATCTCCATAGTTTTTCCTCTAGATCGCGTTTCTGCGGAGCTCGGGCGGAGCCCTGCTGAGACAAGATCATCACCAACCTCCGGAGCGCCGTCACGCTGCTGGAGAACTCCTCTACCTCTCCGTCTCTCTTGCTGGATCAAGAAGGCCGAGATCATCGTCGAGCTGTACGTGTGCTGAACGCGGAGGTGCCGTCCGTTCGGTACTAGATCGTGGGACTGATCGCGGGATTGTTCGCGGGGCGGATCGAGGGACGTGAGGACGTTCCACTACATCAACCGCGTTCTCTAACGCTTCTGCTGTACGATCTACAAGGGTACGTAGATCACTCATCCCCTTTCGTAGATGGACATCACCATGATAGGTCTTCGTGCGCGTAGGAAAATTTTTGTTTCCCATGCGACGTTCCCCAACAGTGGCATCAGAGCTAGGTTCATGCGTAGATGTCTTCTCGAGTAGAACACAAAAGGTTTTGTGGGCGGTGATGTGCGTTTTGCTGCCCTCCTTAGTCTTTTCTTGATTCCGCGGTATTGTTGGATTGAAGCGGCTTGGACCGACATTACTCGTACGCTTACGAGAGACTGGTTTCATCGTTACGAGTAACCCCCTTTGCTCAAAGATGACTGGCAAGAGACGGTTTCTCCAACTTTAGTTGAATCGGATTTGACCGAGGAGGTCCTTGGATGAGGTTAAATAGCAACTCATATATCTCCGTTGTGGTGTTTGCGTAAGTAAGATGCGATCCTACTAGATACCCTTGGTCACCACGTAAAACATGCAACAACAAAATTAGGGGACGTCTAACTTGTTTTTGCAGGGTATGATTGTGATGTGATATGGCCAACGATGTGATGTGATATATTGGATGTATGAGATGATCATGTTGTAATAGAAATATCGACTTGCACGTCGATGGTACGGCAACCGGCAGGAGCCATAGGGTTGTCTTTATACTAACGTTTGTGCTTGCAGATGCGTTTACTATTTTGCTAGGATGTAGCTTTAGTAGTAATACCATAAGTAGCACGACAACCCCGATGGCAACACGTTGATGGATGATCATGGTGTGGCGCCGGTGACAAGAAGATCGTGGCGGTGCTTTGGTGATGGAGATCAAGAAGCACGTGATGATGGCCATATCATGTCACTTATGAATTGCATGTGATGTTAATCCTTTTATGCACCTTATTTTGCTTAGAACGACGGTAGCATTATGAGGTGATCTCTCACTAAAATTTCAAGACGAAATTGTGTTCTCCCCGACTGTGCACCGTTGCTACAGTTCGTCGTTTCGAGACACCACGTGATGATCGGGTGTGATAGACTCAACGTTCACATACAACGGGTGCAAAACAGTTGCGCACGCGGAACACTCGGGTTAAGCTTGACGAGCCTAGCATGTGCAGACATGGCCTCGGAACACATGAGACCGAAAGGTCGATCATGAATCATATAGTTGATATGATTAGCATAGGGATGGTTACCACTGAAACTACTCTCGACTCACGTGATGATCGGACTTGGGATAGTGTAAGTGGATCATGAACCACTCAAATGACTAGAGAGATGTACTTTTTGAGTGGGAGTTTAGCATATAATTTTATTAAGTTGAACTCTAATTATCTTGAACATAGTCTTAGTCCACTTTGAATATATTTGTGTTGTAGATCATGGCTCACGCGATAGTCATCCTGAATTTTAATACGTTCCTAGAGAAAGCTAAGTTGAAAGATGATGGAAGCAACTTTGTAGACTGGGCTCGTAATCTTAAGCTAATCTTACAAGCTGGGAAGAAGGATTATGTCCTTAATGCTGCGCTAGGAGATGAACCACCCGCTACGGCTGATCAGGATGTTAAGAACGCTTGGTTAGCGCGTAAGGAGGACTACTCAATAGTTCAATGTGCAGTCTTGTATGGCTTAGAACCAGGACTTCAACGTCGCTTTGAGCGTCATGGAGCATTTGAGATGTTCCAGGAGTTGAAGTTTATCTTTCAGAAGAACGCCCGGATCGAGAGGTATGAGACCTTCGATAAATTCTATGCTTGCAAGATGGAGGAAAACTCGTCTGTCAGTGAACATGTGCTCAAAATGTCTGGGTACTCAAACCGTCTAGCTGAACTGGGGATTGAACTCCCGCAAGAAGCTATCACTGACAGAATCCTTCAATCACTGCCGCCAAGCTATAAAGGCTTTGTGTTGAACTACAACATGCAAGGGATGAACAAGTCTCCCGGCGAGTTGTTTGCGATGCTGAAAGTCGCAGAGTCTGAACTCCGTAAAGAGCATCAAGTGTTGATGGTGAGCAAGACCACTAGTTTCAAGAGAAACGGCAAAGCCAAGAAGGGCAATTCGAAGAAGAGCGGCAAGCCTGTTGCCAATCCGCCGAAGAAACCCAAGGCTGGACCTAAGCCTGAAACAGAGTGCTTCTATTGCAAGGGTATGGGTCACTGGAAGCGCAATTGCCCCAAGTATCTGGCAGATAAGAAGGCGGGGAAAGAAAAATCAGGTATATTTGATATACATGTTATTGATGTGTACTTAACCGGCTCTCGTAGTAGTGCCTGGGTATTTGATACCGGTTCTGTTGCTCACATTTGCAACTCGAAGCAGGAACTGCGGAATAGACGAAGGCTGGCGAAAGACGAAGTGACGATGCGCGTAGGAAACGGTTCCAAGGTTGATGCAATCGCCGTCGGCACAGTGTCACTTCAGCTACCATCGGGATTAGTGATGAACTTAAATCATTGTTATTTAGTGCCTGCGTTGAGCATGAACATTATATCTGGATCTTGTTTATTGCGAGACGGTTACTCTTTTAAGTCTGAGAATAATGGTTGTTCTATTTCTATGAGTAACATCTTTTATGGTCATGCACCGAATGTGAGAGGATTGTTCATATTGAATCTTGATAGCGATACGCATATACATAACATTGAGACCAAAAGAGTTAGAGTTAACAATGATAGCGCCATATTTTTGTGGCACTGCCGCTTAGGTCATATTGGTGTAAAGCGCATGAAGAAACTCCATGCTGATGGACTTTTGGAGTCACTTGACTTTGATTCACTTGACACGTGCGAACAATGCCTCATGGGCAAGATGACTAAGACTCCGTTCTCCGGAACAATGGAGCGTGCAAGTGACTTGTTGGAAATCATACATACCGATGTGTGTGGTCCGATGAGCGTGGAGGCACGCGGCGGATAACGTTATTTTCTCACCTTCACTGACGATTTTAGTAGATATGGTTATGTCTACTTGATGAAGCACAAGTCTGAAACATTTGAAAAGTTCAAGCAATTTCAGAGCGAAGTGGAAAATCATCGTAACAAGAAGATCAAGTTCCTACGGTCTGATCGTGGGGGTGAATATCTGAGTTTCGAGTTTGGTGCTCACTTAAGACAGTGTGGAATTGTTTCGCAGTTAACACCGCCTGGAACACCACAGCGTAATGGTGTGTCCGAACGTCGTAATCGTACTTTGTTAGAGATGGTGCGATCTATGATGTCTCTTACTGATTTTTTGTTATCATTTTGGGGTTATGCATTAGAAACAGTTGCATTCAGTTTAAATAGGACACCATCAAAATCCGTTGAGACGACACCATACGAACTGTGGTATGGCAAAAGGCCAAAGTTGTCGTTTCTTAAAGTTTGGGGATGTGATGCTTATGTCAAAAAGCTTCAGCCTGAAAAGCTGGAACCCAAAGCGGAAAAGTGCGTCTTCATAGGTTACCCAAAAGAGACAGTTGGGTACACCTTCTATCTCAAATCCGAGGGCAAAGTGTTTGTTGCTAAGAACGGAACTTTTCTCGAGAAGGAGTTTCTCTCGAGAGAATTGAGTGGGAGGAAGATAGAACTTGACGAGGTTGTCGAACCTCTCATCCCTCTGGATGGTGGCGCAGGGCAAGGGGAAACCTCTGTCGTTGCGACGCCGGTTGAGGAGGAAGTTAATGATGATGATCATGAAACTCCAGTTCAAGTTTCTGTTGAACCACGCAGGTCGACGAGATCACGCGCTGCTCCAGAGTGGTACGGTAATCCCGTCTTATCAATCATGTTGTTAGACAACAATGAACCTGCGAATTATGAAGAAGCAATGGTGGGCCCAGATTCCAACAAATGGCTAGAAGCCATGAAATCCGAGATAGGATCCATGTATGAGAACAAAGTGTGGACTTTGGAGATACTACCTGAGGGCCGCAAGGCTATTCAGAACAAATGGATCTTTAAGAAGAAGACGGACGCTGACGGTAATGTGACCGTTTATAAAGCTCGACTTGTGGCAAAGGGTTTTTCACAAGTTCCAGGAGTTGACTACGATGAGACCTTCTCACCCGTAGCGATGCTTAAGTCCGTCAGAATCATGTTAGCAATAGCTGCATTTTTCGATTATGAAATCTGGCAGATGGATGTCAAAACGGCGTTCCTTAACGGTTTCCTTAAGGAAGAGTTGTATATGATGCAGCCCGAAGGTTTTGTCGATCCTAAAAATGCTGACAAGGTGTGCAAGCTCCAGCGATCCATTTATGGACTGGTGCAAGCATCTTGGAGTTGGAACAAACGCTTTGATGAGGTGATCAAAGCATTTGGGTTTATACAAGTGGTTGGAGAATCTTGTATTTACAAGAAAGTGAGTGGGAGCTCTGTGGCGTTTCTAATATTATATGTGGATGACATATTACTGATTGGGAACAACGTAGAGCTTTTGGAGAGCATAAAAGGTTACTTGAATAAAAGTTTCTCTATGAAGGACCTAGGAGAAGCTGCTTACATTCTAGGCATTAAGATCTGTAGGGATAGATCAAAACGCCTGATAGGACTTTCACAAAGCACATGCCTTGATAAAGTTTTGAAGAGGTTTAAAATGGAACAGTCCAAGAAGGGGTTCTTGCCAGTTTTACAAGGTACGAGATTGAGTAAGACTCAGTGCCCAGCAACTGATGAAGATAGAGAGCATATGCGCTCCGTCCCCTATGCTTCAGCCATAGGTTCTATCATGTATGCGATGCTGTGCACTAGACCGGATGTTAGCCTGGCCATAAGTATGGCAGGTAGGTTCCAGAGTAATCCAGGAGTGGATCACTGGACAGCGGTCAAGAATATCCTGAAGTACCTGAAAAGGACTAAGGAGATGTTTCTCGTGTATGGAGGTGACGAAGAGCTCGCCGTAAAAGGTTACGTCGATGCAAGCTTTGACACAGATCCGGACGACTCTAAGTCGCAAACCGGATACGTATTTATTATTAATGGGGGTGCAGTAAGCTGGTGCAGTTCCAAGCAAAGCGTCGTAGCAGATTCTACATGTGAAGCGGAGTACATGGCTGTCTCGGAGGCGGCTAAGGAGGGTGTCTGGATGAAGCAGTTCATGACGGATCTTGGAGTGGTGCCAAGTGCACTGGATCCAATAACCTTGTTCTGTGACAACACTGGTGCCATTGACTTAGCAAAGGAACCAAGGTTTCACAAGAAGACCAGACACATCAAACGACGCTTCAACCTCATCCGCGACTACCTCGAGGAGGAGGACGTAAATATATGCAAAGTGCACACGGATCTGAATGTAGCAGACCCGCTGACTAAACCTCTTCCACGGCCAATACATGATCGACACCAGAACTGTATGGGTGTTAGATTTATTACAATGTAATTCACATGGTGATGTGAGGGCTAGATTATTGACTCTAGTGCAAGTGGGAGACTGTTGGAATTATGCCCTAGAGGCAATAATAAATGTATAGTTATTATTATAATTCCTGTATCAAGATAATAATTTATTATCCATGCTATAATTGTATTGAATGAAGACTCATTTACATGTGTGGATACATAGACAAAACACCGTCCCTAGCATGCCTCTAGTTGGCTAGCCAGTTGATCGATGATAGTCAGTGTCTTCTGATTATGAACAAGGTGTTGTTACTTGATAACTGGATCACGTCATTGGGAGAATCACGTGATGGACTAGACCCAAACTAATAGACGTAGCATGTTGATCGTGTCATTTTGTTGCTACTGTTTTCTGTGTGTCAAGTATTTATTCCTATGACCATGAGATCATATAACTCACTGACACCGGAGGAATGCTTTGTGTGTATCAAACGTCGCAACGTAACTGGGTGACTATAAAGATGCTCTACAGGTATCTCCGAAGGTGTTAGTTGAGTTAGTATGGATCAAGACTGGGATTTGTCACTCCGTGTGACGGAGAGGTATCTCGGGGCCCACTCGGTAATACAACATCACACATAAGCCTTGCAAGCAATGTAACTTAGTGTAAGTTGCGGGATCTTGTATTACGGAACGAGTAAAGAGACTTGCCGGTAAACGAGATTGAAATAGGTATGCGGATACTGACGATCAAATCTCGGGCAAGTAACATACCGAAGGACAAAGGAAATGACATACGGGATTATATGAATCCTTGGCACTGAGGTTCAAACGATAAGATCTTCGTAGAATATGTAGGATCCAATATGGGCATCCAGGTCCCGCTATTGGATATTGACCGAGGAGTCTCTCGGGTCATGTCTACATAGTTCTCGAACCCGCAGGGTCTGCACACTTAAGGTTCGACGTTGTTTTATGCGTATTTGAGTTATATGGTTGGTTACCGAATTTTGTTCGGAGTCCCGGATGAGATCACGAACGTCACGAGGGTTTCCCGAATGGTCCGGAAACGAAGATTGATATATAGGATGACCTCATTTGATTACCGGAAGGTTTTCGGAGTTACCGGGAATGTACCGGGAATGACGAATGGGTTCCGGGAGTTCACCGGGGGGGGGGGGGGGTAACCCACCCCGGGGAAGCCCATAGGCTTGGGGGAGACACACCAGCCCTTAGTGGGCTGGTGGGACAGCCCCAAGGGGGCCTATGCGCCAAGAGAAGGAAATCAAAGGAAAAGAAAAAAAAAGAGGGAGGAAGTGGGAAGGGAGGGGGACTCCTCCCACCAAACCAAGTCCAACTCGGTTTGGGGGGGAGTCCTCCCCCCCTTGGCTCGGCCGACCCCTTGAGGGTCCCTTGGACCCCAAGGCAAGGTCCCCCTCCCTCCTCCTATATATATGGAGCTTTTAGGGCAGATTTGAGACGACTTTCTCACGGTTGCCCGACCACATATCTCCATAGTTTTTCCTCTAGATCGCGTTTCTGCGGAGCTCGGGCGGAGCCCTGCTGAGACAAGATCATCACCAACCTCCGGAGCGCCGTCACGCTGCCGGAGAACTCCTCTACCTCTCCGTCTCTCTTGCTGGATCAAGAAGGCCGAGATCATCGTTGAGCTGTACGTGTGCTGAACGCGGAGGTGCCGTCCGTTCAGTACTAGATCGTGGGACTGATCGCGGGATTGTTCGCGGGGCGGATCGAGGGACGTGAGGACGTTCCACTACATCAACCGCGTTCTCTAACGCTTCTGCTGTACGATCTACAAGGGTACGTAGATCACTCATCCCCTCTCGTAGATGGACATCACCATGATAGGTCTTCGTGCGCGTAGGAAATTTTTTGTTTCCCATGCGACGTTCCCCAACACCATTTGCAAATCACCGATGGTAAACATTCATTTAGGCACGGTCTCTGGCGGGAGTATGTGTTGAAGAACATTAGTAATAATAATATAGTTAGCAAACTAGTTTTGCTTAAGAAATATGTATAAAAAAGATGAATTAGTGCCGCAATGATAAAAAAATTCTTACAAAGTTGTCTGAAGTGATGTTATAAGTGCTCAATTGACGCACTAGTGGCACATATCCATGATAAACGCCGCCACTCATGTAATTTTTAGCATGATGGTCAATATCATGAATAAATGAGATGAGATGAATGTTCTTCAACCAATTAAGCTTGGAGCCATAACTGTAGTATGTCCGATCTATTACATGTTGTGTAGTTCTTGTAGCACGAAAATAAGCTAATAATTAAAAAATAAAGAAATTTAGTCGGGATGAGTACCAGATAATTTTTAATAATCAGTATAAATTACCTAATAAATCTATTGACAAACGCACCTGGAGGTAGAACTGAAATCAAGTCATCCTCCGCATGCACCCAAATTTCTATATTATTACCATGAACATCATCATTACCAAGATCGAAGGTAATGTTCAGGTCCTCATTCAACCCATACGCCTTGAAAAATGCTATCCAATTAGAACAACCAGAATATGTGTGATCTTCTTCATTTTTTACCTTGACAACAAAAGTGAAATGCTCCGTTTTTAGGTGAGCTATCTTAGGGTCTGTACTGTCCTTATCTTTGAAATGAAACTTGGCCAAAACAACAAATCTTGGATGGCAGGGAACACACTAGTCAAATTGTACAAAAGAAAAATTTAAGGTTAACTAAAGCAAAAAAGCACATGTCATACTTGACTAACAAAAAATACATGGCGTCTTTACATACCGTAATAATCTCAAAGCCATCCGCCAGCTTGACAGTGAATGACGTATCGTTGTCTAGGTGAGGATAACAGTCGCATATACCCCTGCCATCCCAGCACAAATGGCACGTAAGGATCTTATCGTCGTCGGACTACGCCATTTCCTGTGTTCATGATTCTATATAATATTAAAAATCGATGGCAATTTTTTCTTAATGCTCATTGATTCTAAAAATAACATATGAGTATCTAATGAAAAAACAGAATTATGCTCTCTTTATTTACAATCGAAACAAACTAAAGAAAGGAAAATGCATCATTTACACATGGACTATGCATCATTTTCTGTATTCTTAATATATGTTTGTGGCATCACTAAAGAAGTTTTGAAGCACCATCGACCAAACTAATGAACATGATTATAACTACTCATCAAATTTTCTTTTTGTGAATATTTGTGTTGCCTTCTTTGGCCCATAACTTTGGGTTCTTTGGCAGATGCAAAGTGAGCTACTACGAAATATTTACTGTTGATTTACCATCTATTTATTGTTAATGTGACTACATCCTAAATGGTGTAATTAGCAAGTGTTAAGTGTAGCACAAATTAATCCTAATTTTTTTCCCAACCTGTTTGATGGTGCGACCGTGGACAGAAAATCAATGGAACGAACAATTGGCCCAACTTTCACGGTACGGTGTCACCTGAAACGACATGGCGCTCGTGATCTTGTAGATGCAATCACCACGAAAACAACACGTACACCCAACAAAAGGAAGTACATGGACGATCTTCAACACAGCAGCAGCAAATTAGAGACGGCGTCTACAAACTCTTGCCAAAAGCACAAAGCAATTCTTAAAGCTTCTCGATGGAACACATCCAATAACTCGTCGTCAAGGCAAGATACCCGGCTTCTAGTTTCTGTTTACCCAGACAAAAAACCCAACCCCCCTCCCTACACGGCCAGATGGCCTTATATTTAGTGCACACAGGCATAAGAGTATCTCTAGCAGACCCGTATAAAACCGGTCCACAAAAGTTGTTTGCAGTTCACGAAAAAACACTTTTGTGGGCCGGCGTGGGTGACGGCCGAGCAGACCCCGCAAAACGGACCCGTATTTGCGGGGTCTGCTCGGCCGTCACCCTCTTCGACCCACAAAATCTGTTATTTCCATTCCAATTTCAAGCATGAAAACACATTTAGTTGCTTCTTTATTCTTCTGCTTTGATTCTAAAGAATTAGACGCTGCTTACCCTTCAATTTCTTTTTCTAATTGCACATGCAGCTGCATCGTTAGCCTCAATTATACTAAGGAGTGCATGAACATCTATTAAGTTTCTTTCTATCAATAAATGGATGTATTCTTCTTCCCAGTATCAAAATAAGCATCCACCTTCCTACACAGATGAACACCTCAATAAGCTACGGAAATTTAACCAAATAAATGACAAAGACGAATAGGAAGAATAGTATACCCTGTCGTTATTGTATTTGAAGAATACCCATCCGAGGTGCTTCTGCGTGCTAGATGTGGCTGCACCACTGTCTCTAGGCAGTCGTCGCACTTTATGAGCGGCTTTGGCAAGCCGGCGACCCGCTGGCGACCACCGATCCTGGGCGATGACTGGAAGAGTCCTTGCCAGCAAACCGACGCCGGCGATTAGAGGATGAAATAGTACATGCATGCAGTGTTGGCGCTTTACCGGGGCTTTGCGGTGTGCTTCCCAACCAATCTATGGCTTGGGCGCAACCTCTGGTGGCCGGAAAAGCCAAATCCGGTGGCTGCAAAAAAACAACCGCCGATCTGCATCTTTTTGGTCAATTGAGGCACGGGGGCGTTGGGGAGGTCGATCTAGGGCGTGCGGCGACCCTTGCCCAACAAGGCGGCGAGTTGCTCCCATCTTCCTGTTTAGCCAGCCCAAGCGTTTGTAGATTTGAAAAAGGTTCGTAAGTTTTGCTTAAATATTCACAAATTTGAAGAAATATTATGGGGTTTCGGAAAATTTTGTAATAGTTGAAAAGAGTTCTTTGATTTCATAAAAAAATCACGGATTCGTCAACAAAGTCCATGAATTTTTAACAATGTTAACAAATTTTGAAGTTCATTGATTTAAGAAAACATTTATGATTTAAAAGTAGTTCGTGAATATTTAAAAACGAAATAATAATAAATAAAAAAGAAGGAAAATACAAAAAACAAAAAAAAGGAAAAAACGAAAAAATCACATTAAAAAAACTCATGTTTGGAATAATGTTCGTAAATTATTCATGTTTGGAAAGTTGTTCGAATGTTTTTAAAAATGCTTAAGTTTTTAAATTTTGTTCAAGTTTCATAAAATATTTGTGTTTTCAATTTGTTTCATAATTTTGAAATTCTATTCGGCATTTCATAATTATTCATATTTTTTAAAATGGAAGTTTTGAATTGTTTTGGAAATGTTGTCAACATTTTATAATTTTTCATATTTATGATGTTGGTGCACCGTCAAACCTAGACAAACCTTGGGAAAAATGTAGCTTGAAGGTCGAGCTTGGAGAGGAGAAATGTTAAGTGTGGATCGGACATTTTATCAAATACCTCATGTGCATAGGAGATGAGAACAAAGTAGCACACACATTCCACACGCTGACCGACCAAAAAATAAAGGAGTGAACGGGCAGGGACGAGCACATATATAGGTATTATTTTAGTCTCACTTGATGTATAGAACCGAGACTGAAGATTGACCTTTAGTTCCGGGTCCAGACACGAACGGAGACTAAAGGGGTTACGCTAGGAGCCAGACCCTTTAGTCCCGGTCGGTGGATGAAACCGGCACTAAAGGTCCCAGATGAACCGGGACTGGTGCACGGATTAGTTCCGGTTCGTAAGTCGACCGAGGCTATTGCTCTGATCTGACAAAAACCAAAGCCTTGTTTTCTACTAGTGGAATGAGCAATGTTGCCGCTGTTATCGATATACTTTTTTTTTGAAAATTTACCATCTTTTTCTTCAAACGCAAACATTTCTTAATTTTGTGAACAAACATTGAAAAAGTGGGATCATTTTTTGAAATCCTATAACTTTTTCAAAATTGGACACAATATTTGAAAATAAGAATATTTTTTTCAAATTCCAAAATATATTCAAAAAAATTAAATAGGTTTCAAAAAAAATGATGAAGTTCAAACGAATAAAAATAACGAAAAATAAAAAAATAAAAAATATAATTAAGAAGGAAAAATACGCTCAGGCCTTGGCCCAACTAGGGGACACATTGGTCCCATCTTCCTGTTTAGCCAGCCCTAGCGTTTATAGATTTAAAAAAGGTTCTTAAGTTTTGATAAAATATTCACGAATTTGAAGAAATATTGTGGGGTTTCGGAAAAGTTTGTAATAGTTGAAAATAGTTCCTTGATTTCATAAAAAAATTACGGATTCATAAACAAAGTTCATGAATTTTAAAAAATGTTGAATTTTTTTGAAGTTCACTGATTTAGGAAAACATTTATGATATAAAAGTAGTTCGTGAATATTAAAAAACCAAATAATAATAAATAAAAAAGAAGGAAAATGCAACAAAAAACAAAGGGAAAAAATAAAAAACCACAATTTTAAAAAAAATCATGTTTGGAACAATGTTTTGAAATTATTCATGTTTGGAAAGTTGTTCGAAGGTTTTAAAAATGCTCAAAGTTCCCGGTTCTTCAAGAACCGGGACCAACGGGGGGGGGGGGGGGGGGTATTAGACCCGGTTCGTGAGCCCAGGGGGCCGGCCGGGGCCTCGTGGGCATTGTTCCCGGTTCGTGTAGAACCATTTGTCCCGGTTCGAGCCACGAACCGGGACCAATGGTCTTCGCTGCTGGCCCACAACCATTGGTCCCGGTTCGTGGCATGAACCGGGACAGAAGGGGTGGCTTTAGTCCCGGTTCATGCCACGAACCGGGACAAATAACTTGCCAATGTATACCCACCGCCGCGGCACAACACTCCACAGTGCTCTGTTTTTTCAATCCGGCGAGGTTTCTAGTTCACTTCCTATGCACATGAGGTGTTCACCTCCTATGCACATGAGGTGTTCGATGAAATGCCCGAGCCACACTAGTTAAGCTTTCTCCTGTCGAAGATCGACCTAGGAGCTCCATTTTTTTTTCGAGATTTGTCTAGATTTAGGGGTCCGTCACGCCCCGTCCCCGTTTTCACCGCCGTTGATCGCCCGCGCCAATCTCGTCGCCGACACCACCGTGGTGAGCCTCTTGTTCTTATCTTCTTTATGATACTTGTCTGATTTTCTTACTTTAGATAGATATTTGTCTGATTTTCTTAATTTTGACACACATAATTATATGTAATGCACGCAGATGAACCGACAATGGATGTATGGTGACAAAAATAAAGAAGGTTCGCAAGCCACAAGCTGGAGACCATTGGATCTCTGTGATTCACCATGGAGCCATAGGTCTTATTCTGTTTTATGACATTATATCTAAGAACGAGGACTAGGTCTTATGAGAGACAAGTTATTCTAGTTTATATTATTACTTGACATGATCGATTAATTAGGATGCATGATGCATATGATGACTATATATATATTATGATGTTTCTCTGTTTTATTTTATGTGTATCATATGATAACTTGGTATATGATTAAGTTGATGATGAGTTGTTAGATGATCGATTAGAATACTATTGCCATTCGACGAAAATGATATGAAATGATATAGTGTAAAAAAGATGCATATATGTGCATGTAACTCGTGTCTACATTTTGTAAATATGTTCGACAAAGCACGACGGATGACCAAGCACGGAGATATATAGGAGAGGACACTTTTCTCTATTAGCTAGCTAATATCAACCTAAATTAACCCCTAAACCAGCTCTTTTAAAAAACCTCAGCTCAAGCGAGCTGCTGACGCGTGGATGCCTTTTGGTCCCGATTGGTGTCATCAACCGGGACTAAAGGCCCCCCTGCCTAGCCTGGCCGCAGTGGCTACGTGGAGGCCCATCTGTCCCGGTTTGTGTAAGAACCGGGACTAAAGGCAAAGGGCATTAGTAACTACCTTTTTGTCCCGGTTCTGAAACCGGGACAGAAGGTCCTTATGAACCGGGACAAAAGGCCCTTTTACTAGTGTATACCCACACGACGCACATTCTAAGATCCTCTAATATAAATTTAATTTAAAAACTTTAGGATACACTTTCACGTTGGAAAATTTTATAAATACCCTCTCGACATATATACCCGGCTATGTGAAAAAAGTAGAAAATATTTTACATACTTGATCGACGTATGTACCCGTCCATGTAAGGAAGGGTAGGAAAATATTATACGGGGCTATGTGAAAAAACATAGGAACAAATTGCACATACAATAATATACCTCACCCCACAAAAGAAAATACCTCAAGTGGAAATATACCCTATGTGTATGTGCACTTATATACCTGGTTATGTGAAAAAAGCTTGGAAAATAGTGTACATACCAAGTCGATGTATGTACATAAAGTAAAGTATGGCTACGTATATCCGACTATATGAGGTATCTAATATGGATATCTAATATATACCCAATATATTTGGAGTACATAAACAAAACTTAAGATATTTTGAGTTATGTATGTGTATACCTAGTGATCTATTGAAGGTATTAGGTAGTCCATCAAAAATAAAAGAGAACACGTAGATTAAAGTGAGAAGGGCTAACCAGAACGTATCGAAAGTCATACTACTTCTACCATCTCCCCTAATAATAAAGCGCGGAGCGCTTCTGCCGTACGTTGTCAGCCATTTTGCAGAAAAACCCTTGCGTTGTCCACAAATCAACCCGCAGTCCGGATATAAGTGGCAAGCACGAACCGTTTTTTGTTGTTTTGCAAAAAGACCCTTCTGTTTTCATGGAATCAACCCGCAGTCCGGATATAAGTGGCAAGCACGAACCGTTTTTTGTTGTTTTGCAAAAAGACCCTTCTATTTTCATGGAATCAACCCGCAATCCGTTTTGTCCGCATTTTATAGAAAAACCCTAACTTTTACGATAAATAACCCGAGTCTATCTTTCAGTCAAAACGAATTATTTTTATACTTTCACATAAACCCCCCTAACATATGCGTTAATAACTCCGAAGTCTATTTAAAATAAATATATATTTTCAAATAACAAAAATCTTGCCCTTGCGTCTCTTTTCACACAAGTGGGCTTGCGATTAGAATTTGTTTCTGATGCATCGAGGAAGTCCTTCTCTCGCCCGTACAGTTTCGTTGATTGTCTCAACTGCCTTTGAGAGTCCCCGCGGCTTGATCTGCGACAGGCATGCATGACCCCAAAACTGTGCGAGGGCTCGACCGTCACCTCGAGTCTCCGCGGCTCGTTCTGTGGTGGGCATGACCCCAAACCTGCGTGAGGGAACAATGAGCGCCGTGGCCGAGGGCTACTTGAGCAGACTAGAGATGGCGACAAACCAGGGGCGCTTCGTGATTTCATTCATCAGGTCATCCTCGCAGTCGCAGGGCCATGAAGATGGAGATGGAGCCGATGAGGGCCAAGAAACCCGACGCGTCTGCGAGCAATGTCGAAGCCACCGCGCGCAGCCGGCAAAGTTGATCGTGGCAGGGCCATGAAGATGGAGATGGAGCTGATGAGGGCCAAGAAACCCGAGGCGTCCGCGAGCAATGTCGAAGCCACCGCGCGCAGCCGGCAAAGTTGACGGTGACAATGGTGAAGATGCAAAGGACATAGACGATCCACAGATCTGCATGTAGTGTTCTCACCCTATTCCCCAATGTCTCCATCAACAGTTGTGGCAGTGGGCCGGGAGGACTACTTCGGGCATCTAGCTGCCCAACGGCGAGGCGGAGGTACGACATGTTCCTATGGAAGCCCGTGTTGACCTCGCCTGTGCTGAGACGCGTTGTACATGTTTACCGGCGCCGTCAACAATGAGGCAGATAACAGCCATCACCGGAGCATCTACAACGACCCCTCTTGCCATTAAGACGAAATTCCCCCTCACAGTCCCAGTCTTCAATCAGGCACTTGCAGAAAAATGGTATAGGGCGTTTCCTGCTCAATTCGTGGTGTTGGTGAACGTGTCGTTGGCATTTAATCAACAAAAGTTAAGTGTCTTATCCAATTTGATTATTATACGTACGTATCTCCTGTTGTACGCAAGTTAATGATGTGAATCATCATGCAGGTTTTTTTAACATTGTGAATCATGTAAGCCATCAAATTGTTGGTCCTGCGATATACTTCTATTTTGTTCCTCCGATGCTTCTTTGAGGTGTAAATACCTTGAATTTTCACATATTAAAAACAATGTCCGTGAACTTAGAAAATAGATTACTGAATTATAAAAATGTTTGTTTATTCAGAAAAATTTCATGCACTTCAGAAAATGTTCGTGAATTTAAAAAAATCCTCCAATTTCAGAAAATATGTTCGTCTATGCTAGAATTGTTCACCAATTCAAAATAAAATACTTAAAACCCGTTGGAAATATAAAAAATCATGATTTTTTGTAAATGTTTGTGCCGGGTGGACCGGATTATTATTGTATGTTTTCTACAAAATATTATTGAAATTCAGAATAATTCTTTCAATTACCAAGATTTTTTACAACCATGATATTTAAAAAAAATTGTAAAGCTTGCTTCAACTTGTGAATAAATTTAAAAGAAAAAAAATATTTTCTTGTATTTATGCATAAAATTTCAAAATCAAGTGATGATGTGTGAACATAATGTGATCATCATCATTCACTAGTGGAAAACGGGCCTTTGGCCTGGACCCTTTAGTCCCGGCCTGCCTCTGGGCCGGGACTAAAGGCCCGGCCACGTCGCCCCAAATCGCAATGCCTCCCTCGAGGCTTTAGTCCCGGCCCGTAAGGAGCCTTTAGTCCCGGTTTGTGTCCCAAACCGGGACTAAAGGGCTACGCGGTGTGCAGCCCGCATGTGCGCCACCTTTAGTCCCGGTTTGTGTCTCAAACCGGGACTAAAGTCCTCTGCCTATATATAGCACAGCCCCCTTCTCCCCTCTTCCTTGCATTTTTCTTGGATGGAAGAGTGTGGGTGTGTGCTAGCTCTCTATTTTTTTGATGCACTAGAGGTGTTTGTTGAAATGTGTGTTAGAGCGATGCCGCTTCAGTTCACCGAACACAACTACGATATGAGATGCCTGAGCCACGCTTAAACCTCTTCCTCTTTATTTCTACTTATTCTAAAAGGTTAGCAACTATATTTCCTCGTTTAGACCGTGCAGTACTAATTTTTAGGATCCTGATTGTATTTGATATACTGTCGTATAACGCAGATGAGCCATCCATGGATGTACGGTGATCGATGCACAGCCGCTTACAGAGAAGGCGTGCATTCTTTTCGAGATGCAGCCGATGCGAACAAGCATGGTGGTGGCTTTATGTTTTGTCCATGTGTTGAATGTCGGAATGAGAAGGATTACACTTCCTCAAGAGTCATTCAGAGCCACCTGCTTCAGTCCCGTTTTATGTCGGGCTATAATGTTTGGACCAAGCACGGAGAAAGAGGGGTTATGATGGAAGACAACGATGAAGAAGAAGAGAACGATGATGACAACTACCGATCTATGTTCCCTGAGTATGCTGATACCGCAATGGAAGACAATGAAGAAGAAGATCAGGATGAAGAACGGGAACCAGATGAGCCCGCTGATGATCTTGGCCCGGTCATTTCTGATGCACGGCGAGGTTGCGACACAGAAAAGGAGAGGTTGCAGTTCGAGCAGATGTAACAGGACCACAACAAATTGTTGTACCCAACTTGTGAAGATGACCAGAAGAAGCTGGGTAGCACACTGGAATTGCTGAAGTGGAAGGCAGAGACCGGTGTGACTGGCTCGTCATTCGAAAAGTTGCTGGTATTGATGAAGAAGATGCTTCCAAGAAAGAACGAATTGCCCGCCAGCACGTACGAAGCAAAGAAGCTTGTCTGCCCTCTAGGATTAGACGTGCACAAGATACATGCATGCCCTAATGACTGCATCCTCTACCGCGGTGAGAAGTACAAGAATATGGATAAATGCCCGGTATGCACTGCATTGCCGTATAAGATCAGAAAAGATGACCCTGGTGATATTGAGGGCGAGCCACCCAGGAAGAGGGTTCCTGCCAAGGTGATGTGGTATGCTCCTATAATACCACGGTTGAAACGTCTATTCAGAAATAAAGATCATGCGAAGTTGTTGCGATGGCACATAGAAGATCGTATGAAAGACGATAAGTTGAGGCACACCGCTGATGGTCGGCAGTGGAGAAAAATCGAGAGAGAGTTCCCGAGATTTGCAGCTGACACAAGGAACTTATGGTTAGGTCTGAGTACAGATGGCATGAATCCTTTTGGGGAGCAGAGTTGCAGTCACAGCACCTGGCCCGTTACTCTATGTATCTACAACCTTCCTCCTTGGTTGTGCATGAAGCGGAAGTTCATTATGATGCCAGTGCTTATCCAAGGTCCAAAGCAACCCGGCAACGATATTGATGTGTACCTAAGGCCATTAGTTGATGAACTTTTACAGCTGTGGGCTGAACCAGGTGTACGTGTGTGGGACGAGCACAAACAAGAGGAATTTGACCTTCAAGCGTTTCTTTTCGTAACCATCAATGACTGGCCTGCTCTTAGTAACATTTCAGGACAGTCAAACAAGGGATACAATGCATGCACGCACTGTTTGGATCAGACAGAAAGTATATATCTAGACAAATGTAGGAAGAATGTGTACCCGTACAATCGTCGTTTTCTTCCGCCCAAGCATCCCTTAAAGAAAAAAAGGCAAGCATTTCAATGGCAAGGCAGAACCCCGGGGGAAGCCTGTCATCCGTACTGGTGCTGAAGTATTTGATATGGTCAAAGATTTGAAAGTAATCTTTGGAAAGGGTCCTGGCAGCCAACCTGTTCCTAACGGCCCTGATAAGCGCGTACCCATGTGGAAGAAGAAATCTATATTTTGGGAGCTACCCTACTGGGAAGTCCATGAGGTCCGCTTGGCAATCGACGTGATGCACCTGACGATGAATCTCTGCGTGAATATTCTAGGCTTCCTGGGCTTGTATGTGAAGTCAAAAGATACACCGGAAGCACGGGAGGACCAGGAACGTCATAAAGGAAGAGATGGCATGCATCCAGGGAAGTTTCAAGGGCGTGCCAGCTACGCTCTTACTAAGGAAGAGAAGGAAATCTTCTTTGAAGTCCTTTTCAGTATGAAGGTCCCGACTGGCTTCTCGTCGAATATAAAGGGAACCGTAAATATGAAAGACAAAAAATTCCAAAACCTAAAGTCTAATGACTGCCACGTGCTTATGACGCAATTGCTTCCGGTTGCATTGACGGGAATTCTAGCGGAAAATGTTCGCCTGACAATTGTGAAGGTATGTGCATTCCTCAATGCAATTTCTCAGAAGGTAACCGATAGAGAAAGTCTATCAGGGTTACAGATTGATGTGGTCCAATGTCTGGTCAGCTTTGAGTTGTTGTTCCCGCCATCCTTCTTCAATATAATGACACACCTCCTAGTTCACCTAGTCGAAGAGATTAGAATTCTCGGTCCTGTGTTTCTACACAATATGTTCCCTTCGAGAGGTTCACGGGAGTCTTAAAGAAATATGTTCGTAACCGTGCTAGGCCAGAAGGAAGCATCTCCAAGGGCTATGGAACAAAGGAGGTCATTGAGTTTTGTGTGGACTTTCTTCCTGACCTTAAGCCGATTGGTGTTCCTGAATCTCGGTATGAGGGTAGGCTGACAGGAAAAGGCACACTAGGAAGGAAAGCAAAAGTATGTATGGACGAGCATTCTTTCTCTCAAGCACACTACACAGTTCTACACAATTCCACCGTGGTGGCTCCGTATATCGTGAGACACAAGAACATTCTATGCTCCGAAAACCCGGGGAAGGCCGACTCTTGGATTAAAGGGGAACACGAGAAGACTTTCGGCAGTTGGTTGCAGACACATCTCATGAATGACGACACCGTTGGAGATTAGCTGTACTGTTTGGCCAGGCCACCATCTTCGACTATATGTACTTTCGAAGGGTATGAGATAAACGGGAATACATTTTACACGGTTGCCCAAGATAAAAAGAGGACCAACCAAAGTAGTGGTGTCCGCTTTGATGCAACAGACGAGAATGGGCACTGTTTGGAAACATATTACGGGTACATAGAGGAGATATGGGAACTTGACTATGGACCTACTTTTAAGATCCCTTTGTTTCGGTGCAAATGGGTGAAGCTGACAGGAGGCGGGGTAGTTGTAGACCAAAAGTACAACATGACAACAGTGGATCTCAACAATCTTGCGTACATGGACGAACCATTTGTCCTAGCCAGTGATGTCGCTCAGGTTTTCTATGTGTAGGACATGTCTACAAAAACGAGAAAAAGAAATCAGCAAAAGAAGATATCGTCCGATGAGCCAAAACGCCACATAGTTCTTTCAGGGAAAAGATATTGGGGAACGTCGCATGGGAAACAAAAATGTTCCTAGGCGCACGAAGACCTATCATGGTGATGTCCATCTACGAGAGGGGATGGTTGATCTACGTACCCTTGTAGACCATACAGCAGAAGCGTTAGTGAACGCGGTTGATGTAGTGGAACGTCCTCACGTCCCTCGATCCGCCCCGCGAACCGTCCCGTGATCAGTCCCACGATCTAGTGCCGAACGGACGACACCTCCGCGTTCAGCACACGTACAACTCGACGATGATCTCGGCCTTCTTGATCCAGCAAGAGAGACGGAGAGTTAGAAGAGTTCTCCGGCAGCGTGACGGCGCTCCGGAGGTTGGTGATGATCTTGTCTCAGCAGGGCTCCGCCCGAGCTCCGCAGAAACGCGATCTAGAGGTAAAACCGTGGAGATATGTGGTTGGGCTGCCGTGGCAAAGTTGTCTCAAATCAGCCCTAAAACCTCCGTATATATAGGGGGAAGAGGGGGAGCCTTGCCTTGGGGTCCAAGGACCCCTAAGGACTTCGGCCAAGCCAAGGGGGGGAGTTCTCCCCTTCCAAACCGAGTCCAACTAGGTTTGGAAGGAGGAGTCCTTCCCCCTTTTCCCACCTCCTCTTTTTTTTTTCTCTTTGATTTTTCTTCCTATGGCGCATAGGGCTCTTTCGGGCTGTCCCACCAGCCCACTAAGGGCTGGTGCGCCACCCCCAATGCCTATGGGCTTCCCCGGGGTGGGTTGCCCCCCGGTGAACTCCCAGAACCCATTCGTCATTCCCGGTACATTCCCGGTAACTCCGAAAACCTTCCGGAAATCAAATGAGGTCATCCTATATATCAATCTTCATTTCCGGACCATTCCGGAAACCCTCGTGACGTCCGTGATCTCATCCGGGACTCCGAACAACATTCGGTAACCAACCATATAACTCAAATACGCATAAAACAACGTCGAACCTTAAGTGTGCAGACCCTACGGGTTCGAGAACTATGTAGACATGACCCGAGAGACTCCTCAGTCAATATCCAATAGCGGGACCTGGATGCCCATATTGGATCCTACATATTCTACGAAGATCTTATCGTTTGAACCTCAGTGCCAAGGATTCATATAATCCCGTATGCCATTCCCTTTGTCCTTCGGTATGTTACTTGCCCGAGAGTCGATCGTCAGTATCCGTATACCTATTTCAATCTCGTTTGCCGGCAAGTCTCTTTACTCGTTCCGTAATACAAGATCCCGCAACTTACACGAAGTCACATTGCTTGCAAGGCTTGTGTGTGATGTTGTATTACCGAGTGGGCCCCGAGATACCTCTCCGTCACACGGAGTGACAAATCCCAGTCTCGATCCATACTAACTCAACAAACACCTTCGGAGATACCTGTAGAGCATCTTTATAGTCACCCAGTTACGTTGCGACGTTTGATACACACAAAGCATTCCTCCGGTGTTAGTGAGTTATATGATCTCATGGTCATAGGAACAAATACTTGACACGTAGAAAACAGTAGCAACAAAATGACACGATCAACATGCTACGTCTATTAGTTTGGGTCTAGTCCATCACATGATTCTCCTAATGATGTGATCCCGTTATCAAGTGACAACACTTGCCTATGGTCAGGAAACCTTGACCATCTTTGATCAACGAGCTAGTCAACTAAAGGCTTACTAGGGACAGTGTTTTGTCTATGTATCCACACATGCACTGTGTTTCCAATCAATACAATTATAGCATGGATAATAAACGATTATCATGAACTAAGAAATATAATAATAACCAATTTATTATTGCCTCTAGGGCATATTTCCAACAGTATCCCACTTGCACTAGAGTCAATATTCTAGTTCACATCACCATGTGATTTCAACGAATCCAACACCCATATAGTTCTGGGGTCTGGTCACGTCTTGCTCGTGAGAGTGGTTTTAGTCAACGATTCTGAAACTTTTAGATCCGTGCGTTCTTTACAAATCTTTATGTCATCTTATAGATGCTGCTACTACGTGCTATTCGGAAATGCTCCAAATATCTACTCTACTATACGAATGCGTTTCACTACTCATAGTTATTCGGATTAGTGTCAAAGCTTGCATCGACGTAACCCTTTACGACGAACTCTTTAACCACCTCCATAATCGAGAAAATTTCCTTAGTCTATTTAGTTACTAAGGATAACTTTGACCGCTGATCAGTGATTCAATCCTGGATCACTCTGTGTACAGACTTGCTGCAAGGCACACATCAGGTGCGGTACTCAGCATGGCATACTTTAGAGTCTACGGCTAAGGCATAGAAAACGACCTTCGTCAATTCTCTTTATTCTGCCGTGGTCGGGTTTTGAGTCTTACTCAAATTGACACCTTACAACGCAACCAAGAACTCCTTCTTTGCTGATCTATTTTGAACTCCTTCAAAAACTTGTAAAGGCATGCATCTTGTTGAAACTTCCATTAAGCGCTTTCGATCTATCTCCATAGATCTTTGATGCTCAACGTTCAAGTAGCTCAATCCAGGTATTCCTTTGAAAACTCCTTTCAAACGACCTTGTATGCTTTACAGAAATTCTACATTACTTCTGATCCACAATATGTCAACCACATGTACTTATCAGAAATTCTATAGTGCTCCCACTCACTTCTTTGGAAATACAAGTTTCTCATAAACCTTGTACAAACCCAAAATCTTTGATCATCTCATCAAAGTATATATTCCAACTCCGAGATGCTTGCACCAGTCCATTGAAGGATCACTGGAGCTTGCATACTTGCTAGTATCTTTAGGATCGACGAAACCTCCTGGTTGTATCACATACAATGTTTGCTCAAGGAAACCGTCGAGGAAACAATGTTTTGACATCTTACGTGTAATATTTCATAAATAATGCAGCAACTACTAACATAATTCTAACAGACTTTTAGCATCGCTACGAGTGAGAAAGTCTCATCATAGTCAACTGTTTGATCTTGTCGGAAACATCTTTGCGACAAGTCGAGCTTTTCGTAATAGTGACTTATCACCATCATCGTCTGTCTTCCTTTTAAAGATCCATCTTTACTCAATAGTCCTCTGACCATCAAGTAGTTCTTCCAAAGTCTACACTTTGTTTTCATACATGGATCCTCTCTCGGATTTCATGGCTTCCAGCCATTTGTCGGAATCCGGGCCCACCATTGCTTTCTTCATAACTCGTAAGTTCATTGTTGCTCAACAACATGACCTCCAAGACAGGGTTACCGTACCACTCTGCAGTAGTACGCGACCTTGTCAACCTACGAGGCTTGTAGTAACTTGATCCGATGCTCAATGATCACCATCATCAGCTTCCACTTCAATTGGTGTAGGCGCCACAGGAACAACTTCCTGCGTCCTGCTACACACTGGTTGAAGTGATGGTTCAATAACCTCATCAAGTTCTACTACCATCCCACTCAATTCTTTCGAGAGAAACCTTTCCTCGAGAAAGGATCCGTTTCTAGAAACAAACACTTTGCTTTCGGATCTGAGATAGGAGATGTACCCAACTGTTTTGGATATCCTATGAAGATGCATTTATCCGCTTTGGTTTCGAGCTTATCAGACTGAAACTTTTTCACATAAGTGTCGAAGCCCCAAACTTTCAAGAAACGACAGTTTAGATTTCTCTAAACCCGAGTCTATACTGTGTCATCTCAACGGAAATACGCGGTGCCCTATTTAAAGTGAATGCGGTTGTCTCTAATGCATAACCCATAAACGATAGTGGTAATTCGATAAGAGACATCATAGCATGCACCATACCAAATAGTGCGTGGCTATGACGTTCAGACACATCATCACACTATGATGTTCCAGGTGGCATGAATTGCGAAACAATTTCCACATTGTCTTAACTGTGTACCAAAACTCGTAACTCAGATATTCATTTCTATGATCATATCGTAGACAGTTTATCCTCTTGTTACGACGAACTTCACTCTGAAACAGAATTGAACTTTTCAATATTTCAGACTTGTGATTCATTAAGTAAATACTCTTGTATCTACTGAAATCGTCATTGAAGTAAGAACATAATGATATCCACTGCGTGCCTCAGCACCCATTGGACTGCATACATCAAAATGTATCACTTCCAACAAGTTACTATCTTGTTTCATCTCAATGAAAACAAGGCCTTGCTCATGTAGTACGATTTGCATGTCACTTAGTGATTCAAAATCAAGTGAGTATAAAGATCCATCAGCATGGAGCCTCTTCATGCAATTTATACCAACATGACTCAAGCGGCAGTGCCACAAGTAAGTGGTACTATCATCATTACCTCGTATCTTTTGGCACCAGTATCATGAACATGGGTAACACTACGATCGAGATTCAATAAACCATTGAAGGTGATTATTCAGGCAAATAGAGTAACCATTATTCTCTTTAAATGAATAATTTTATTGCAATAAACACGATCCAATCATGTTCATGCTTAACGCAAGCACCAAATAACAATTATTTAGGTTTAACACCAATCCCGATGGTAGAGGGAGCGTGCGACGTTTGATCATATCAACCTTGGAAACACTTCCAACACGTATCGTCACCTCGCCTTTAGCTAGTCTCCGTTTTATGTCGTAGCTTTCATTTCGTGTTACTAATCACTTAGAAACCGAATCAGTATCCAATACCCTCATGCTACTAGGAGTACTAGTAAAGTACACATCAACATCATGTATATCAAATATACTTCTTTCGACTTTTGCCAGCCTTCTTATCTACCAAGTATCTAGAGTTGCTCTGCCTCAGTGACTGTTCCCCTCATTACAGAAGCACTTAGTCTCGGGTTTGGGTTTAATCTTGGGTCTCTTCATTAGTGCAGCAACGGTTTTGCCGTTTCACGAAGTATCCCTTCTAGCCCTTGCCTTTTCTTGAAACTTAGTGGTTTTACTAACCATCAACTATTGATGCTCCTTCTTGATTTCTACTTTCGAAGTGTCAAACATCGCGAATCACTCAAGGATCATTGTATCTATCCTTGATATGTTATTGTTCACCACGAAGCTCTCACAGCTTGGTGGCAGTGACTTTGGAGAACCATCACTATCTCATCTGGAAGATTAACTCCCACTTGATTCAAGCGATTGTCGTACTCAGACAATCTGAGCACACGCTCAATGATTGAGATTTTCTCCTTTACTTTGTGGACAAAGAGTCTTGTTGGAGGTCTCGTACCTCTTAACAAGGGCACAAGCATGAAATCACAATTTCATCTCTTTAGAACATCACTTATGTTCCGTGACATTTCAAAACGTTTTCGGCGCCTTGCTTCTAAGCCATTAAGTATTTTGCGCTGAACTATCGTGTAGTCATCAGAAACGTGTATGTCCGATGTTCACAACATCCACAGACGACGCTCGAGGTGCAGCACACCGAGTGGTGAATTAAGGACATAAGCCTTCTGTGCAGCAACAGGACAATCCTCGGTTTTACACACTTAGTCTGCAAAGTTTGCTACTATCAACTTTCAACTAAATTTTCTCTAGGAACATATAAAAAATAGTAGAGCTATAGCGCAAGCTACATCGTAATTCGCAAAGACCATTAGACTATGTTCATGACAATTAGTTCAATTAATCATATTACTTAAGAACTCCCACTCAAAAAGTACATCTCTCTAGTCATTGGAGTGGTACATGATCCAAATCCACTATCTCAAGTCCGATCATCACGTGAGTCGAGAATAGTTTCAGTGGTAAGCATATCTATGCTAATCATATCAACTATACGATTCATGCTCGACATTTCGGTCTCATGTGTTCCGAGGTCATGTCTGCACTTGCTAGGCTCGTCAAGCTTAACCCGAGTGTTCCGCGTGTGCAACTGTTTTGCACCCGTTGTATGTGAACGTTGAGTCTATCACACCCGATCATCACGTGGTGTCTCGAAATGAAGAAGTATCGCAACGGTGCATAGTCGGGGAGAACACAATTTGGTCTTGAAATTTTAGTGAGAGATCACCTCATAATGCTACCGTCGTTCTAAGCAAGATAAGGTCCATAAAAGGATTAACATCACATGCAATTCATAAGTGACATGATATGGCCATCATCATGTGCTTCTTGATCTCCATCACCAAAGCACCGACACGATCTTCTTGTTACCGGCGCCACACCATGATCTCCATCAACGTGTCGCCATCGGGGTTGTCGTGCTACTCATGCTATTACTACTAAAGCCACATCCTAGCAAAATAGTAAATGCATCTGCAAGCACAAACGTTAGTTTAAAGACAACCCTATGGCTCCTGCCGGTTGCCGTACCATCGACGTGCAAGTCGATATTATTTATTACAACATGATCATCTCATACATCCAATATATCACATCACATCGTTGGCCATATCACATCACAAGCATACCCTGCAAAAACAAGTTAGACGTCCTCTAATTTTGTTGTTGCATGTTTTACGTGGTGACCATGGGTATCTAGTAGGATCGCATCTTACTTACGCAAACACCACAACGGAGATATATGATTTGCTATTTAACCTCATCCAAGGACCTCCTCGGTCAAATCCGATTCAACTAAAGTTGGAGAAACTGACACCCGCCAGTCATCTTTGAGCAACGGAGTTACTCGTAGCGATGAAACCAGTCTCTCGTAAGCGTACGAGTAATGTCGGTCCGAGCCGCTTCGATCCAACAATACCGCGGAATCAAGAAAAGACTAAGGAGGGCAGAAAAATGCACATCACCGCCCACAAAAACTTTTGTGTTCTACTCGAGAAGACATCTACGCATGAACCTAGCTCATGATGCCACTGTTGGGGAACGTCGCATGGGAAACAAAAATTTTCCTACGCCACGAAGAGCTATCATGGTGATGTCCATCTACGAGAGGGGAAGGTTGATCTACGTACCCTTGTAGACCGTACATCAGAAGCGTTAGTGAACGCGGTTGATGTAGTGGAACGTCCTCACGTCCCTCGATCCGCCCCGCAAACCGTCCCGCGATCAGTCCCACGATCTAGTGCCGAACGGACGGCACCTCCGTGTTCAGCACACGTACAGCTCGACGATGATCTCGGCCTTCTTGATCTAGCAAGAGAGACGGAGAGTTAGAAGAGTTCTCCGGCAGCGTGACGGCGCTCCGGAGGTTGGTGATGATCTTGTCTCAGCAGGGCTCCGCCCGAGCTCCGCAGAAACGCGATCTAGAGGTAAAACTGTGGAGATATGTGGTCGGGCTGCCGTGGCAAAGTTGTCTCAAATCAGCCCTAAAACCTCCGTATATATAGGGGGAAGAGGGGGAGCCTTGCCTTGGGGTCCAAGGACCCCTAAGGACTTCGGCTGAGCCAAGGGGGGGAGTTCTCCCCTTCCAAACCGAGTCCAACTAGGTTTGGAAGGAGGAGTCCTTCCCCCTTTTCCCACCTCCTCTTTTTCTTTTCTTTTCTCTTTGATTTTTCTTCCTATGGCGCATAGGGCTCTTTTGGGCTGTCCCACCAGCCCACTAAGGGCTGGTACGCCACCCCCAATGCCTATGGGCTTCCCCGGGGTGGGTTGCCCCCCCGGTGAACTCCCGGAACCCATTCGTCATTCCTGGTACATTCCCGGTAACTCCGAAAACCCTCGTGACGTCCGTGATCTCATCCGGGACTCCGAACAACATTCGGTAACCAACCATATAACTCAAATACGCATAAAACAACGTCGAACCTTAAGTGTGCAGACCCTACGGGTTCGAGAACTATGTAGACATGACCCGAGAGACTCCTCGGTCAATATCCAATAGCGGGACCTGGATGCCCATATTGGATCCTACATATTCTACGAAGATCTTATCGTTTCAATCTCAGTGCCAAGGATTCATATAATCCCGTATGTCATTCCCTTTGTCCTTCGGTATGTTACTTGCCCGAGATTCGATCGTCAGTATCCGTATACCTATTTCAATCTCGTTTACCGGCAAGTCTCTTTATTATTGTCTATGTATCCACACATGCACTATGGACAGTGTTTTGTCTATGTATCCACACATGCACTATGTTTCCAATCAATACAATTATAGCATGGATAATAAACGATTATCATGAACTAAGAAATATAATAATAACTAATTTATTATTGCCTCTAGGGCATATTTCCAACAAAAGAAACATCGTGGGAGTAGATGACAAGACCGACATGTCAGAAGATTATAATAAGTTCCATGAAATTCCGCCCTTCAAAGTGAAAACTAACCCAAGCATCCTACTGAATGATGAAGATTCTACATGGCTACGACCCAGAAGAAAACAGAAATAATAGATAGGAATATTGGTGCAATAATGTAATAATGTATTAAACCTTTTATGTAATGCATGTATGGAATGTACTAAATTTCAAACACTTTTCATTTTCATAGTTTTGTCAAATTCTCAAATATGCAAAAAGAATTTTAATACACCTTTGTAAGAGATGAGTTCTCGTTCGAAACGCTGATACTTCGAGAGAGATTGTACGTTTTGTACACGAAGTGCATCTAGTTTTTGTCATAGCCCTCTCAACTTTTTAACACATGCTATGTGGGTGAAATGATGATAGCATGCCAACTTTCAACATTTTCAGAGTTCATTTGTAGTGCTTTTCAATTTCAGGGTCAACTAGCCCAAAAAAAAAAGTAAATGCACGAAGAATACCAAATGAAGTCAGAAATTGTTGAAATTTTGTGATGTGCCTTTGAATGGTGCATTTTGAACACACAAAAACTATGGAGTTCAAATAAGTTCAAAAAGATGAAATCCCTTTGTAAGACATGAGTTCTCGTTCGAAACCCTCATACTTCGAGAGAGATTGTCCGTTTTGTTTACGAAGTGCATCCAGTTTTTGTCGTAGCCCTCTCAACTTTTTAATACATGCTATGTGGGTGAAATGATGATAGCATGCCAACTTTCAACATTTTCAGAGTTCATTTGTAGTGCTTTTCAATTTCAGGGTCAACTAGCTCAAAAAAAAGTATATGCACGAAATATATCAAATGAAGTCAAAAATTGTTGAAATTTTGTGATGTGCCTTTGAATGGTGCATTTTGAACACACAAAAAGTATGGAGTTCAAATAAGTTCAAAAAATGAAATTCCTTTGTAAGACATGAGTACTCGTTCGAAACCCTCATACTTCGAGAGAGATTGTCCGTTTTGTACACGAAGTGCATCCAGTTTTTGTCGTAGACCTCTCAACTTTTTAACACATGTTATGTGGGTGAAATGATGATAGCATGCCAACTTTAAACATTTTCATAGTTCATTTGTAGTGCTTTTCAATTTCAGGGTCAACTAGCTCAAAGAAAAATAAGTAAATGCACACAGAATACCAAATGAAGTCAGAAATTGTTGAAATTTTTTGATGTGCCTTTGAATGGTGCATTTTGAACACAAAAAAAGTATGGAGTTCAAACAAGTTCAAAAAAATGAAATCCCTTTGTAAGAGATGAGTTCTCGTTCGAAACCCTCATGCTTCGAGAGAGATTGTCCGTTTTGTACACGAAGTGCATCGAGTTTTTGTCGTAGCCCTCTCAACTTTTTAACACATGCTATGTGGGTGAAATGATGATAGCATGCCAACTTTCAACATTTTCAGAGTTCATTTGTAGTGCTTTTCAATTTCAGGGTCAACTAGCTCAAAACAAAATAAGTAAATGCACGAAGAATACCAAATGAAGTCAGAAATTGTTGAAATTTTGTGATGTGCCTTTGAATGGTGCATTTTGAACACACAAAAAGTATGGAGTTCAAATAAGTTCAAAAAAATGAAATCCCTTTGTAAGAGATGAGTTCTCGTTCGAAACCCTGATACTTCGAGAGAGATTGTCCGTTTTGTACACGAAGTGCATCCAGTTTTTCTCGTAGCCCTCTCAACTTTTTAACACATGCTATGTGGGTGAAATGATGATAGCATGCCAACTTTCAACATTTTCAGAGTTCATTTGTAGTGCTTTTCAATTTCAGGGTCAACTAGCTCAAAAAAAAAGTAAATGCACGAAATATACCGAATGAAGTCAGAAATTGTTGAAATTTTGTGATGTGCATTTTAATGGTGCATTTTGAACACACAAAAAGTATGGACTTCATATAAGTTCAAAAAAATGAAATCCCTTTGTAAGAGATGAGTTCTCGTTCGAAACTGTGATACTTCGAGAGAGATTGTCCGTTTTGTACACGAAGTGCATCCAGTTTTTGTCGTAGCCCTCTCAACTTTTTAACACATGCTATGTGGGTGAAATTATGATAGCATGCCAACTTTCAACATTTTCAGAGTTCATTTGTAGTGCTTTTCAATTTCAGGGTCAACTAGCTCAAAAAAAGTAAATGCACGAAGAATACCAAATGAAGTCAGAAATTGTTGAAATTTTGTGATGTGCCTTTGAATGGTGCATTTTTAACACACAAAAATTATGGAGTTCAAATAAGTTCAAAAAAATGAAATCCCTTTGTAAGAGATGACTTCTCGTTCAAAACCCTGATACTTCGAGAGAGATTGTCCATTTTGTACACGAAGTGCATCCAGTTTTTGTCGTAGCCCTCTCAACTTTTTAACACATGCTATGTGGGTGAAATGATGATATCATGCCAACTTTCAACATTTTCAGAGTTCATTTGTAGTGCTTTTCAATTTCAGGGTCAACTAGCTCAAAAAAAAGTAAATGCACGAAATATACCAAATGAAGTCAGAAATTGTTGAAATTTTGTGATGTGCCTTTGAATGGTGCATTTTGAACACACAAAAAGTATGGAGTTCAAATAAGTTCAAAAAATGAAATCCCTTTGTAAGACATGAGTTCTCGTTCGAAACCCTCATACTTCGAGAGAGATTGTCCGTTTTGTACACGAAGTGCATCTAGTTTTTGTCGTAGACCTCTCAACATTTTAACACATGTTATGTGGGTGAAATGATGATAACATGCCAACTTTAAACATTTTCATAGTTCATTTGTAGTGCTTTTCAATTTCAGGGTCAACTAGCTCAAAGAAAAATAAGTAAATGCACGCAGAATACCAAATGAAGTCAGAAATTGTTTATATTTTGTGATGTGCCTTTGAATGGTGCATTTTGAACACATAAAAAGTATGGAGTTCAAACAAGTTCAAAAAAATGAAATCCCTTTGTAAGAGATGAGTTCTCGTTCGAAACCCTCATGCTTCGAGAGAGATTGTCCGTTTTGTACACGAAGTGCATCGAGTTTTTGTCGTAGCCCTCTCAACTTTTTAACACATGCTATGTGGGTGAATTGATGATAGCATGCCAACTTTCAACATTTTCAGAGTTCATTTGTAGTGCTTTTCAATTTCAGGGTCAACTAGCTCAAAACAAAATAAGTAAATGCACGAAGAATACCAAATGAAGTCAGAAATTGTAGAAATTTTGTGATGTGCCTTTGAATGGTGCATTTTGAACACACAAAAAGTATGGAGTTCAAATAAGTTCAAAAAAATGAAATCCCTTTGTAAGAGATGAGTTCTCGTTCGAAACCCTGATACTTCGAGAGAGATTGTCCGTTTTGTACACGAAGTGCACCAGTTTTTCTCGTAGCCCTCTCAACTTTTTAACACATGCTATGTGGGTGAAATGATGATAGCATGCCAACTTTCAACATTTTCAGAGTTCATTTGTAGTGCTTTTCAATTTCAGGGTCAACTAGCTCAAAAAAAGTAAATGCACGAAATATACCGAATGAAGTCAGAAATTGTTGAAATTTTGTGATGTGCATTTTAATGGTGCATTGTGAACACACAAAAAGTATGGAGTTCAAATAAGTTCAAAAAAATGAAATCCCTTTGTAAGAGATGAGTTCTCGTTCGAAACTGTGATACTTCGAGAGAGATTGTCCGTTTTGTACACGAAGTGCATCCAGTTTTTGTCGTAGCCCTCTCAACTTTTTAACACATGCTATGTGGGTGAAATGATGATAGCATGCCAACTTTCAACATTTTCAGAGTTCATTTGTAGTGCTTTTTAATTTCAGGGTCAACTAGCTCAAAACAAATAAGTAAATGCACGAAATATACCAAATTAAGTCAGAAATTGTTGAAATTTTGTGATGTGCCTTTGAATGGTGCATTTTGAACACACAAAAAGTATGGAGTTCAAATAAGTTCAAAAAAATGAAATCCCTTTGTAAGAGATGAGTTCTCGTTCGAAATCCCTTATTTATTCAATTTCAAACACTTTTCATTATCATAGTTTTGTCAAATTCTCAAATATGCAAAAAGAATTTTAATAAACATAGTTTTTAATTGAAAATAACAAAATATTTAATAGTTTGGATAGTCAAAATAATTACTTTTGAAAATAGAAAATAGTTTTGAATTATTTATTCAATTTCAAACACTTTTCATTATCAGAGTTTTGTCAAATTCTCAAATATGCAAAAAGAATTTTAATAAACATAGTTTTTAATTGAAAATAAAAAAATAGTTAATAGTTTGGATAGTCAAAATAATTACTTTTGAAAATAGAAAATAGTTTTGAATTATTTATTCAATTTCAAACACTTTTCATTATCATAGTTTTGTCAAATTCTCAAATATGCAAAAAGAATTTTAATAAACATAGTTTTTAATTGAAAATAACAAAATAGTTAATAGTTTGGATAGTCAAAATAATTACTTTTGAAAATATAAAATAGTTTTGAATTGTTTATTCAATTTCAAACACTTTTCATTATCATAGTTTTGTCAAATTCTCAAGTATGCAAAAAGAATTTTAATAAACATAGTTTTTAATTGAAAATAACAAAATAGTAAATCGTTTGGATAGTCAAAATAATTACTTTTGAAAATAGAAAATAGTTTTGAATTATTTATTCAATTTCAAACACTTTTCATTATCATAGTTTTGTCAAATTCTCAAATATGCAAAAAGAATTTTAATAAACATAGTTTTTAATTGAAAATAACAAAATAGTTAATTTTGAAAATAGAGAAAAATGAAACTATATGAGAATTTGTAAAGAAAATTAAACCTAAATTCAAAGTGACCTCACTTTGAATTCAGGTTTAATTTTCTCCACAATTTCAAATATAGTTTCAATTTTTTAATTTACACTCAGTTTAGGCCCGTAAGCCTGCTTTAGAGAGGAGCTCGATGGAGATGCTGCGACGGGGCTTATAAACAAGTGTTAGTCCCCCTCGCTGGGCGAGGTGGGACTAAACTTATCGTGCAGTCGAGGAGGGGCTTTAGTCCCGGGTGGAGCCACGACTCGGGACTAAAGCCCCTCGCCTGCCATGTGCCGAGCTCTTTAGTCCCGGTTCGGGGCTCGAACCGGGACTAAAGACCCCCTTTAGTCCCGGTTGGAGCCCCGCACGGGGACTAAAGGCCCCTGCTTCCCGCCTTTTGGTCTACCGAGAAAGGGCCTTTAGTCCCGGGTCGTGGCTCCACCCGGGACTAAAGGGGGTCTTTAGTCCCGGATTGAGCCCCGAACCGGGACTAAAGATCCACCTATATAAGCGGGAGTTAGAAAATTTCCAACCCAAATCGCATTTCCTTCTCTCCTTCTTCCTCGTTCTCTTGCCCGGCGTGGCACAACGACGAACTCGACGACGCCATCAGGCTGCCCGCCGTCCTGCTCGCCGCCGCCTGCCGTCCTCCTCGCCGTTGCCATCGTCCTCCTCGCCGCCGCCGTCCTCCTCGCCGTCGTCGACGCCTTCCTCGTCGTCGTCGACGCCTCCGGCCGGTAAGCCCCCCGCCCCCTCCTCCCAACACTCCGACCGGTAGAAGGAAAGAAGAAAAAGGAGAAGAAAAGAAGAAAAAGGAGAAGAAAAGAAGAAAAAGGAGAAGAAAAGAAGAAAAAGGGAAGAAAAGAAGAAAAGGAGAAGAAAAGAAGAAAAAGGAGAAGAAAAGAAGAAAAAGGAGAAGAAAAGCAGAAAAAGGGAAGAAAGGAAGAAAAAGGGAAGAAAGGAAGAAAAAGGAGAAGAAAGGAAGAAAAAGGAGAAGAAAGGAAGAAAGGAAGAAAAAGGAGAAGAAAGGAAGAAAAAGGAGAAGAAAAGAAGAAAAAGGAGAAGAAAAGAAGAAAAAGAGAAGAAAAGAAGAAAAACAAAAGTATTTTTTTGTCATTTAATTCCTATCGTTATTAGGTTTGTGCTAGATTATTAGGGTTAGTAATATTTAGAATTAGGTTAGGGTTACAAGAAGAAGAAATATGAACAAAAATAAGAAAATAAGATTAGGAAAAAGGAAAATAAGAAGAGCACGAGAAGAAAAGAAGAAGAAGGAGAATAAGAAGAGGAGGAGAGGAGAAGAAGAGGAAAAATAGAAGAAGAGGAGAAGTAGAAGAAGAGAAGCTGAAGAAGAAGCGGAGAAGAAAATAAGAAAGAAGAAGAAGAAGAAGAAGAAGAAGAAGAAGACATTTCTACGTATATAGATGCTTAATTAGTGTTTCTTAGATTATTGCTTAATTTTGCTATTGTATATGCTTAAGTGTTAATAGTTTAATTTTGCTATTGTATATGCTTAAGTGTTAATAGTTTATTTTTAGCAAGAAAATTAATAGAACTCGTTTATTGTTTTAGTTCATTTTACGATGCCTATCCCGCATCCTCGTCGTCGACTCGGCGGAGGACACCTGCTTGATCAGAGGGGCCCTGTCCGGGACTGGGCTCCGCCTAGCTGGTATTGGGAGGTGCTACCTTCCGGGGGGCGTAGGTTGGTGAGGAGCCAACCCGTTGTTGACCCGCTCCATGTTTGGTGGCGGTTGCGTGGGCCAGTGACGGTGCCGAGGCTTCCGGACACCGCGGAGGTGGTACGTCACCGTGTCAGCGAGGAGGATGAGCACGTCCGTCGCTACATGGTTGCGTTGGAGGGCAGGTTCGAGCATACCTGGCAGGTTCTTCGTGGATCTCACTGGAGCTATGATCCTGTGATGGTTCCTTCTCTTTGGGTGTCCACCGCCTGCGACGATACCCGTCGGGCGCTACGGTTCTAGCTGTATCAGTGATGCTATATGTATGATAGTATTCGAGGAGTATTAGTGATAATATTCGACAATGTACATACAAAAGAGATGATGTAGTTTTGCTTATAATTGAATGCATGCTAATTTTAATACTACTTTATTTTACGATTTGGTTTTGCTTATTGAATGCTCAAATTGGAAAAGTACTCCTACTTTGAATACTATGCAGAAATCTAGGAGTCCCGGGTGGAGCCACGACCCGGGACTAAAGTTGTTTTGGAACGGAGTTCCTGATAGAATTATTCTTTTTTGGTACAAAGTTCAACAAAGTCCTTTGACACTAGACAATGTGACATATAGAAGGGTAGACGA
The DNA here is from genome assembly GCF_904849725.1 of Hordeum vulgare subsp. vulgare. Taxonomy (NCBI): domain Eukaryota; kingdom Viridiplantae; phylum Streptophyta; class Magnoliopsida; order Poales; family Poaceae; genus Hordeum; species Hordeum vulgare. The sequence continues at coordinate 181,154 of NC_058524.1, read as the reverse complement.
GATCAGGAAAAATAGGATCATTTTCTACACATCTAGAATGTCGCCATTTTGTTAAATCCTTAAAGGTTAAGAGAATCCGTTAGACATATTTTAGAGTTTAGGTTCTAGCCAAGACCCGGGACTAAAGGTCCTCCTATATAAAACTGCACTTCAAAGTTTCCGACCCCTCTTATATAGTATGTTAGTTTATTAGTTAATCAAATGTCCGTTTTTTGCAGAACTATGGATCCACATATCAGGAACCTCGAAGAGGAAGAACTTCTCGAAGATATAATCAAAGACGGCCCCGACGTTGAACCAGCTGAATCTCCGTCGTCATATCTAAACCCCTCCGGATATGGAATGGAGGTCGACCGACACGAAGATGAAGCCGATGGGGCAGGAGATAGGTCCAATGACGGAGAAGGTGATAGCTCCACTGATGGAGAAGCCGGTGGAGAAATAATAAAGTCTGGCGAGGTATACATATGAAGTTCGACAATCACTTGTAATATGTGAAAAATATTGGAGATAGCTCTATATTGTATACATATACATTCATTTGACGAATGTTTCTCCCTCTTAGGCCTCCACATCGAGAAAAGCTACGAAACGAGGCCCGACTAGAAAGTTGGATGCACGGACGCATTACACCTTTGAGGTGATATTGCCTACGGGCGAACCCAAGCTTCCTAAGAATGCTGCTGACACATTCAAGAAGCAATGCGGAGTTCTCGTTAGGGATCACGTCCCGATTAGCGTTCGGGAGTGGAACAAGCGCAAAAGGGTAGCCGATAGTGACTATGTCGCCGAAAGGTACAAAGATAATCTTTGGAATGATCTCATGTCACATTTCAACCTGCCAGAATGTGAGAATGAAGACGCCGCAGACAAACTGAGGCCCAAAGTCAAGCAGTGGACTCTAAAGAAGATGGCCAAACTGTTCCGTAGCTGGAAGAAGAAGCTATGGAAAAACTATCTGAAGACAAAGAAAGTGCCAGTATTCGAGGGGTATCTAGCCAAGCAGGCGAATCACTGGAAGGCATTTCAAGAGTACAAGGAGTCAGAAGATGCCCAGGCATTATCAGAAAAGAACAAGATAAATGCCGACAAGAAGAAATATCACCACAAGCTGGGGCCAGGGGGCTATGAGACTGCCATCCCAAAGTGGGATAAGAAAGAGCAAGAACTGCTAGCTAAAGGCATCGTACCTGAACCACTCCGTGATGAGTGGGAATTGAGAGCCAGAAATTGGTTCCTTGCGCATGGTGGTTCGTACGACGAAGAAACATGGGACCTCATCTGTAGTGACGGTCTTAGGATACCCAAGGAGAATTGGAAAAAGATAGTGAAAGAAATTAAGGAGGGAAAAAGAAAATTCACTGCAGATAGAGAGAAAGATTTGCTCACACTGGTCCTCGACAATGACGAACATGGAGAACGAACACGAGGCTTCGGTCCTTCTTACCCATGGTGACTTGGGTTTGCCACAGACCAAGACACTTACAGAAGTCGAGCGAGAGCAAAGAAGCGGCAGCAGGATGAGGCGAATGACAAGTTCAACCAGTTGCTTGCCAGAATTAACGAGCAACAGAAGCAGATTGATGAGCTTAGAGGAGTAGCGCGCCAGGAAGATCCTGCATTTGATATTACCGGCGCCCCATCTAAGCGGAAAAGCAGCGTGGCTGAATCTGAGGCCCCACCCGATGATGCACGAAGAATGATAGAGGGCGGTCCCGGCTACCCCGTGGATGGAATCAAGGAGTCAACATCATGTGAACTCCATCAGAAATTCAAGAAAATATCCATGAAGGTGGCCGTCAGACAAGCTTTACCTTCTGGCCCTCATGCACGCTGGCATGGCCGTGAGATTCCAGCTGGCTTTGCTAAAGTCAGGGTGGATGAAATCATGGCGGGGTTTCATGATATGGAGCTCGACATAGGTGGACCCGAAGATGAGAGGACACTCGGAAAAGTACTGGGTGGAGTCATCCTATGGGACAAGAACTACATCAAGCTTCCAGGCTCGGCCCCAAGGACAACACCGCCTCCGAGTTGTCGCAGGTCACCTACACCTCCATTACCTCCAAGCCCTCCACATGACGTCGGCCAGCACAACGCGAGTCCATCTCGATCACCGCCGCCGGACTTGGTTCGTCCGTCTCTGCCGCCGCCCTCTCCGGATACTAAGCGGGAGCGTGCCACCAAGAACGCTCCGCCGACGATTCCTAAGCGACGGAGCCCCCCAAAGCGCAAACGGTCGCCCCTCCCAAAGGTACGTCATGCACATTGCAGAAGGAAGTGAAAAAGAGCAGATCACGTGCAAGTGCAAGTGGGAGCAAATGAAGTTCAACTACAAGCAAAAAAAGATCAGACGTTCCTCAGCTTGGACAACAGGCCAAACAGTCGATCCCACCCCTCAGGGTGTTACCCGAGAATGTCCCCCCTCCGGTGCAGGGGCAAGATTTGGAATTAGCAAAGAAGGGGGTATCCCGGTTGAAGACATTCTGGCTTCCCAAGATGACAAGTTACCCAAGGCTGTGGTAGCCCCTAAGCCACAGTTTGTCATGGGAGCACCTTTGGTCATTAAAGATGATCTCCCAACAAATATGCGTTACTTGCATACATGGTACTTAAGTGAATCAAAGAATGGGAGAATGATGATCGTGGTGAGTGTCCCACGGGAGTACTACGGCCGCCCCGAAGAAATCCATATCGACTTTGATGAACTCTTCCAGATTTACAATGCCGACGCCCTCGACAAATCGCTTATGAGTTGTTATTGTCTGTAAGTTTTTCAATTCGTTGTCTACATATAACTTGTTTAGTTATTTCAATTCATTGTCTATATATAACTTGTACTCTATTATGCAGAATGAAGATTCTGGATTGTAAAAATAGGAACATCCTAAATATTGGGTTTATTGACCCAGATAAAATACATATAGCGACGCCAACTGATAAACCCAAGGAGACGGAGGAAAACGTTCTAAGGTTTCTAACATATCAAAATTTCTGTGACCACATACTGTTTCCATACAACTTCAGGTGAGGGTCTTTACCCTGTTGTGTCCATTCACTTATAAGTGTAATTGATAAGTTACTGACACACACACACACACATATATATATATACATGTGCAGCTTCCATTGGATTCTGTTGGACATTCAAATTGATAACGGAAGAGTTGATGCCTTCGACCCATTATCGAGACCCTTGGAATAGTTCCAAAGCCTGCAGGACATGCTCCAAGGGAAATTTCAATCATTCTTGCGCTCTATCAGTCTCTTTCGATGATTTTCTGATATATCAATTAATGAAAAACTTAGCAAATCATTATCCTTGTCGGGCAGGGTTTGGAAGCGGTTCAAGTGCGTGACTCCCGGTATCGAGCCTGAGAAGCTGACCTTTAGAGCGGCTCAGGTAAGTAGTAGTATGATATACTTCTATTTTCAATACATTTATGATGCTAGATTATTATTTTGATTATATATATTCTATTCTCGTAAAGTGCGACCAGCAGCCACGGGGGACGCATCTATGCGGATACTATGTTTGCGAGACCATTCGCACGTTTACCTCTGAGCACAAGGATCACAGATTCGACGCAAGCAATGAACATTCACACCTCTATTTTTACCCGTCATTCTTTGTTATCATGATTGATATTCATATTCATCTCCTCTTCTTATATAGTACACGGCCATGAGGGAGAAGGTCCTACCAGAGCAACGCGCGATTGCTGTTGCAGAGGAGCTTGCGACCTTTCTGAGGACGGAAGCTATAGATGACAAAGGACGATTTAGTGTAGCTAGGGGGCCATTACTGATGATCGTCCATGTAATCGAATAGACGGGCTCTAGTCCCGATAATTCAGATCTCCATATAATTGTATATATATGCTCGCTTGTAAGATAAGTTAATCTTATATATATATATGCATAATTATTTCTATTTAAATTATATGAAAACTAATTCCCGAACACCAAACGAGGCATCACGTTAATCTCCCGAACACCTAAACCCTAAAACCCTAAAACCCTAAAATAAAAAAAATCTGAAACTCTTTAGTCCCGGTCCGTGTATAGAACCGGGACTAAAGGGCCTGCCCCTGAGGGCGCTCCGAGGCGCCCACGTGGAGCACCTTTAGTCCCGGCTTGGAATAGGGCCGGGACTAAAGGTTAGGCCTTTAGTCCCGCCCCTTTAGTCCCGGTTGGTGAACCGGGACTAAAGCCCCTTACGGGCCGGGGCTATAGGCCCTGTCCCCACTAGTGATTAGAGATTATAATTTTTTTTCTTCCGTTGCAATGCACGGACTCTTTTGCTAGTATGTAAAAAAGTGCACATACCACGAGACATGCATGTCATTAAAACATGCATCGGCCATTTATTATTGATTTTCTCTATCATATCTAATTTGGGCATTAAATATCCATATCAAGCAATAACTAGCAATAATTCTTTTCTAATAAAAAGCTAACGGATTTATTTATTATTGCTAATACTAGTTACATGTGCACACATCTTAGTGTCATCCAACGGTTTCTAGGCAAGGTGCCCAGGCACCTAGGTGCCCCAAACTAACGTCCTATATATGTATATACCAAATATATGAGATTTTTTTATTTTTCAAAATTATAAAAATTTATCTAGACTATATTAAGTTATAAATTCAGATTTTAACGTTAATATATGTGATCACGTATACGGTTATTAAAATAAAAACGATTTTTTAATATTATTTATAATACGAAGTGTTTATATATTATTTCGTTTATTTACAGGATCTTTGAGGGGTTGTCGAGGCCAGCAAGACGACTGAGGTGTACGCAGTGGTGTAATATCCTACTTAGTACTCACCATATTTATCATTATGTTGTTTCAGATGTAGCTAAGTTCGTTCACTTGATGTTTTTAGTTGTAAATTTATGGAGTAAATTCCTATCGTCTTCCCAGGTAGTTCCACCCGAAGGGAACACTTCTCTACAGCCATAAGGTTTTCATTCAAATGCTACAATAGGGTACAAAGAGAACTACCGGTAGAGTTTTCTCCTATAGGATCCCTAGCATAAGAACTCGTCCCATAAATTCATAAATAAAATACCAAGTGAAAACACGAAACTACATCATTTCCACAACATAATTTACATATGGTTTTCCCTTTCGGGAACCCCGAAAGGGTTTATACAAGGATAAATAAATTACCTTCTAACTACCTTCGCGAGCTTACAAATGCTCTGAATATCGTAGCTCTTATTACACGATGAGGAACTAGTACTATTACTACTGAGCAACGAGCTTGCTAGCTGAGTTGCAGCTCTCTGCTTTATCTGTGGCTGGTTCTTCTCCGTCTGATGTCCTCCTTCGCAGAAAGGCTCCTCCCTTTATAGGCAAGAGAGCACCTCTTGGATGGCTTCCGGGCGAAGGCTCCTCTATTATTTCCAACTTCTTTCTCCTTGTCCATCATGCACCTAGTTTTTAGACCTTCTAGGCTTTATAGGATTTATAGCCATTATAGCCCTTCTTTCTAGGGTATTGAGTGCATGTTGGAGGGTTTTGCACACCGTGTCTTGGCTGCCAATGGAGGTGGCATTATCTTCTTTTTTGATTTTCTTCTTCGTCATGATTTTGTCTTGGACTTTAATCTTCAGAAATATTACAATCTTTGGGTATGCATGTGCCCATACACTGCCTGCTGATATGTGTACGCGAGAATACTTGGCTGCAAACATGCACATATGTGTGCATTGGCTATTGATATGCGTACCCATACATGCTGCATTCTTTTTTTGTAAAAATTTCTCAAATGTCAAAATTCCTAATCTTTTTTCTATACATCTAATCATCTAGCGAAACAATGTCAAAAGTTTTATGAAAAATGTCAACTATTTTTATTTTCTTTCATTTATATAAAAATTGTCTACTACTCCCTTCGTCCTGAATTACTTGTGGCAAGAATGGATAGAAATGAATGTATCTAGAACCAAAATACATCTAGATACATCCATTCTTGCGACAAGTAATTCTGGACGGAGGGAGTACTATTTAGTTCTCTCAAATATTATTACAGGTGTATTAAATTTGTGTGATAAAATAAAATGTTTTAAAAAAATTCTTAATGTATGATGAGTCCGGCCTTTCTTTTTTCCATCAACTTTCAGATTTTATCATTCTATAGAAAAAATACATATAATTCATCTAACTTAAGAAATTATGTGTGTGTGTTCATGCATTTGTGTTTGTGTGTGTGTGGGCTCGGGGAGTGACGGGGGATAACCACGGGGTAGGCTCATCCAGCCTACTCCTTTGCATTCAAGAGTAAAGGGAAACCATAACTCTCTTCATACGGCCAAATCCTCCTGGCCGGCTAGGAAGCCCCTGCCGGCTAGGGGCGAAGCGGCCAGCTCCTCCTGGCCGACTAGGAATTGCCTGCTAGCTAGGAGCGAGACGGCTACCTCCCTCTGACCGTCTCGAAAGCGCCTGCCGGCTAGGGGCGAGACGACCTTTCCTAGGCCGGCTAGCGAGGCGGCTAGCCAGCCAGGGAGCTCTAGTCACATCAGATCCTAGGCTATGACAGGACTCTACGATTAAAGGTGAATACGCTTCAGCACAGGTACAAGGTTGGAGCGCATGGCAGATACAATGTCAGCGGCCATGCCACTGACCTACTCTGGCTCCGATCCGTCAAACCTACACAGTACCAGCCCGTCAGCATCCACTCCATTACCAAGCTTGGCGTGGTAACAGTGGAGACAGCTGTACTGGCGAGCCATGACGAATCTCGCAAGACGACGCTGGACGTACTACACGTGTCCTGCGTCATCCTTACGCGAGAGCTCCATTGGCTGGCTGGCGGGTCCATTGCCAGATGGGACCTGGCGGCCGGCGGGCCCGTGCAGCGACAAGACAAGACAATTGTGGACCCCCTGGCCAGCCAGCGAGGCTTCCAGGCGGGTCCCTCCTTGGTACTTTATTCCTTATTGTAGGTCGGTGGGTTCGTCTCTAAAATCCCCCGATCCCCCTCCATGTAGAGGGTCGGTCAATTTCTCTCTCACACACACACCCATACAGGAGAGGTAGACGCGAGCCGGCAGCTCCTTCTTCCTCCTCCGTCGAACAGCTCAAGGAACACATTGTAATCCCTTTGGTGCTTCAACCATTCCGACAGGACTACCGGTGTTATCTCTACGGAGAGCCCTGAACCTGGGTACAACGTGCGTCCCTCGCTTGTACTAACCCCGTTCTCAGATCCCGCTCGTGTCCTTTCGGTTCCCACCACTCATGTTTGGCCTACCTATGGCTGATGTCGTGAGTAAACACCGGCAGGGAGGGGCGGACATGGCGGCACAGGGGCAAGGGAGAGGGGGGGGATCTCATTGCAGGGCGACGGCGAGACGAGGCGAGTCGTGGGCGGCGACGGCATCAGCGGCGCGACGAGGAGCTCGATCGGGGCTGGAGGAGCGGTTGCGGGCCGTGGCGTCCCGGGCGGCGTCGGGCCGGGTTCGGGGAGGAGCGGGCGCGAGCGGCGTCAGGGATCGACGTGAGGAGGCGCGGGCGGCTCACGTCGGGGGCAGCGACGAGCTCCGGCGTTGAGGAGAGACGAGACGGTGACGATGCGGCGAGAGGTCGAAGGAAAGCAGAAAACTGAAAATGCAGGATCGTGTGGGTGAGTATATATATATATATATGAATATACCTTTAGTCCTAGTTAGAGCCACCAACCGGGACTAAAGGTCTATTTTCGGCGGCCCAGATTCCGCGGGAAGCACGGGCCTTTAGTCCCGGTTGGTAGCTCCAACCGGGACTAAAGGTCTATTTTTTCTTTTTTATTGTTTTTGTTTTTCTAAATAGGGCAGTTTCTGTTTTTATATTTGAAATAACTGTTAGACTATTTATAGTTTTTGGATGAATCTTTCGGTTTAGGTACAAAAAACTACAACATTTCTATTAGTGCTAGTAATTTTCAAATTTACATAGTTTAAATTTGGTTGTTTCTAAACTTGTGTGAATCACTAGTTTGTGAATAACTTTACTTTAAAAATAGATTTTCTTAGTCATTCCTTTTTTTCTGATGTTTAATATTAGTGTGTTTTATCATTTATTAAATTTAGTAATTTTTAGGTTATTAAAAAAATGAAATGCCTTTGTAAGAGATGAGTGTTCGTCCGGAACCGTGATACTTCGAAAGAGATAGTCCAGTTTCTACACGAAGTGCATCCTGTTTTTACCGTAATCCTCCCAACTTTTTATCACATGCTATTTGGATGAAATGATGATACCATGCCAAGTTTCAGCCTTTTCATAGTTCATTTGTAGGTCTTTTCAATTTCAGGGTCATTTAGCTCAAAAAAATCATTAAATGCATGGAAAATAGCAAATGAGGTGAGAAAAGGGTTGAAAATTTATGAGGTGACTTTGAATGATGCATATTGAGGGCACAAAAAGTCTCGAGTTGAAATAAGATTAAAAAAATGAAAAATGCCTTTGTAAGAGATAGGTATTCGTCCAGAGCCTTAATACTTCGAAAGAGATAGTCCAGATAGCTACATAATGGTTCTTAGCGTTTCAAATGCCAAAACACACACACATATACGTGAAAACTCACTAAGAAGGAAGTGATGACAGTGAAAGCCGGTCACATCCGAGATTAGGATGTTGGGGTATAAAACTTTTTCTTCGCGTGTGTCCCTTTGCACCGTAACCATGGAAAATCTTCATCATTTAACATGATGCTTGGGTCAGTCTTCGCTCTGAAGGGAGGAATTTCGTGAAACTTTTCATAATCTTGTGACCTGTCTGTCTTGTCCTCCACTCCCACGATGTTTCTTTTCCTTGAAAGAACTATGTGGCGCTTTGGCTCATCGTATGGTGTATTCGCTTCCTTATCTTTTGTTTTTCTCGGCTTGGTAGACATGTCCTTCACATAGAAAACCTGCACCACATCATTGGCTAGGACATAGAAATTGTTGTCATTCCGTACCGTGGGTCTTCCTTTACCCCGTCTCGTTTCAGATTGACTCATCTGCACCGAAACAAAGGTACCTTCCAATTGTTTCCATAGTCAAGTTCCCATATCTCCTCTATGTAACCATAATAGGTGTTCTTTGGCCTATTGTTGGTGTTTGATGCATCAAAGCGGACACCACTGTTTTGGTTGGTGCTCTTTTTATCTTGGGTGATCATGTAAAATGTATTCCCATTTATCTCGTACCCTTTGAAAGTCAATATAGTCTAGGATGGTGACTTGGCCAGCAAGTACAGGTCATCTCCAACTTCAGGGTCATGCATGAGATGTGTTTGCAACCAACCGCCAAATGACGCCATGTGCGTACGTTTGATCCAGGGATTAGGCTGCTCTGGGTTCTTGGAGCGTACAATATCCATATGTTCCTCGATATATGGAGCCACCAAGGTGGAATTTTGTAGAACTGTGTAGTGTGCTTGCGCCCAAGAATGCCCGTCCGTACATATTACTCAATCCTTTCCTAGCATACATTTTCCATCTAGTCTGCCCTCATGCCACGATTCAGGAAGACCAATCGACTTAATATCAGGAATAATGTCAACACAAAACTCAATGACCTCCTCTGTTTCATGGCCCTTGGAGATGCTTCCTTCTAGCCTAGCACGGCTGTGAACATATTTCGACTCCCAAGAACCTCATGGCCCTTGGAGATGCATCCATGTTGATCTTGTCATCATCGACGACATTGGCAACATACAACTCCAATTTCATTTTCTCCTCTTCAATTCTTTTTAATTTTTCTTTCAGATACTCATTTTATTTTTCAACTAAATTTAACTTGTCAACAAGAGGGTCGGTTGTAATTTACGATTCACATACCTCCTAGATAAAAATATCTATCTCAACTTGATGGGCATAATTGTCATATAAACGAGAAATGCAACAAATAGTTATAGAAGAGAATATACCACATCCGAATCATAAACCGAACGAGGGCCGGCGGGGATGAATATCAAGACCTTGACACTATGTATAACAAAATCATACAGGTAAGAAAACTATCTAAATCATACAAAAATAAGATTTTTTTGGAATAAAAAGGATAGGAACAACAGGATCACCAAGATGGTGTCGGGGACGAGACGGTGCGGGCGATTGACGGTGGTTAGGACGGAGACGGGAAGGCACTAAGTAAACCACACCTACACACATGCAAACTAAGAAGTTAATTTGAGCTCAGATTGCATATAAATCAAATAAACTCCCATATAATTACTCCCAAACTAAAACCCACAAATGACTATATAATTATGGAGCATTTAGCAATGAGAGATGAAAGACAAAGTTGCTAACCTTTGTGAACACTTGGATTGGATGGGGTGCCTCAAATGTTGACAATGGAGGATGAACTTGAGTAAGTTAAGAAAATAGAGGAGAGAAAGGGGAAAACAAAGAGCTTGGGCTCAGGCCGGACGAAGCAGTATATATAGGGATACTTTTAGTCCCGGTTGGTGATACAAATCGGGACTAAAGATCTATCTCTAGTCCCGGTTTGTATTACCAACCGGGACTAATGGCCCTCGAAGGGGCCCCAGCCTAACAAAACCCTGCCACCACGCCTTTAGTCCCGGTTCGTAACACAAACCGGGACTAGAGGTTACTAATAAACCAGGACTAAAAGCATTCCTCATGAACCGGGACTAATGGTCACATTAGTCCCGGTTTCAAAAGAAAACCAGGACTAATAATCAGAACATAAGGTCTGTTTTCTACTAGTGGACACACATACAGACATAGACATGCACGACCGTCCTCACCAAGTGACTACAACTAGGTAAGGAGGTGCCCTTAGCCACAGAGACACAACGACAATAGGCCTCGCCCAACCGCCATTGCTAGACACCTTGAGGGACAATTGTAGCTCTAGGACTTCCCAGGCCAACGTACCTCGCATCCATGTGCCTAGGGAGTCGACGGGTGAGAGGTAGGGCCTGATAGGAATTGGTGTAGCAATCGTTGGGGACCGTCTGCGCTGGCATACAACCTGCTCCCTGTGCAGCCGTCTACGCCAGCGATGTGTCACAACCACCATTTGCCGCATCAAGTACTCCGCTTGCAGCCAAAGCAACGCCATCAAGAGGGCAACGACGTTGAGACGCCACTGCTGCCCGGTCCGAGTGGCCAGACCTAGGATTTCTCCCAATGCTCGAGGATGAGGTCCGCTCAAGGGCCATGCCAACGCCTCCAAGGAGGTAACGACACCCTCGGGCGTCGCCGTTGACAACGCAGACCGTCGCCACGCTGGGATTTCGCACCGACCCATGAGCAAGGACCTCAGATGTAGACGCAGACCGGACATGGCGAAGAATGTCGGAGAAGACAGACACGCATGGAGAAGGAAGCCAAGGAAAGACGATAGTCGCAGGAGTGGGCACCTGCCAGCGCAGAGCCAGCAGGGTGGCTACCTCCGGGAGCGCGTCCAGCAGGTGATAACAATCACCTGCACCGCGCCGCCGCCGGCCGGTCCGCAGCCTCCGTCGCCAGGATTCGCCGGGACACAACATCGCCACAACTGACAGGGTCGCCCCACGCGTGCTCAACCCAGCGGCAACCACCGACAACGACTGGGAGGGGTGGGAGGAGGGAGAAAGGTGGGCGGGGACAGAGTGGTTGACATGGGCCAGGGCGTGCCCGCACGACCCAGATCTAAGCGCCCCCAACTCTGTGCTCGCTGTAGCGGCCAACAGCTGTCGTAGCAGTGCCTCCGTGTACGCGCACCGTGCCATCTCAACCTCCCCTACACGTGAACAGCCGGCCGGCACACCACCACACGCTCCCGCTGCTCCATCACGAGGAATACCAGCGCCCAAGCACGCGAACAAGGTGGTGGGGAACGTTGCATGGGAAACAAAAAAATTCGTACGCACATGAAGACCTATCATGGTGATGTCCATCTACGAGAGGAGATTAGATCTACGTACCCTTGTAGATCGCTAAGCGGGAAGCGTTAAGAAACGCGGTTGATGTAGTGGTACAGCTTCGTGATTCAAATCACCGTCGTCCCACGATCCGTTCCGATCTAGCGCCAAACGGACGACACCTCCGCGTTCCGCACACGTACAGCTCGATGACGATCTTGGCTTTCTTGATCCAGCAAGAGAGATGGATGAGTAGATGAGTTCTCCGGTAGCGTGACTGCGCTCCGGTGGTGGTGATGATCTACTCCTGCAGGGCTCCACCCGAGCTCCGCAGAAATCCGATATAGAGGCAAAACTATGTGGAATAGGCTTGAGTTGCACGTGGCAAAGTTGTGTCTCAAAAATCCCTAAACCACCAATATATGTAGGAGGAGGGGAGGGGCTAGCCTTGGGGCACAAGGGCCACAAGGGTGCGCCGACCGAAGAGGGAGGAGGACTCCTCCTCCAATTCGGTTTGCGAAGGAGGAGTCCTCCTCTTCCTTCCCACCTCCCTCTTTCCTTTTTTTCTTTCCTTGGTATTTTTACTTATGGCGCCATAGCCCTCTTGGGCTGGCTCCACCAGCCCACTAAGGACTTGGTGCGCCACCCTAAGGCCATGGGCACACTCCCGGGTGGGTGGGCCCCTCAAGGTAAACACCCGGAACCCATTTGTCACTCCCGGTACACTTTCGGAAATGCCTGAAACTTTCCGGTGACCAAATGAAACCATCCTATATATCAATCTTCGTTTTTGGACCATTCCGGAAACCCTCGTGACATCCGTGATCTCATCCGGGACTCTGAACAATATTCGATAACCACACATATAACTCAACTATACGAAAACATCATCGAACCTTAAGTGTGCAGACCATGCGGGTTCGAGAACTATGTAGACATGACCCGAGACACTCCTCGATCAATATCCAATAGCGGGACCTGGATGCCCATATTGGATCCTACATATTCTCCGAAGATCTTATCGGTTGAACCTCAGTGCTAAGTATTCTTATAATCCCGTATGTCATTCTCTTTGTCCTTCGGTATGTTACTTGCCCGAGATTTGATCGTCGGTATCCGCATACCTATTTCAATCTCGTTACCGAAAAGTCTCTTTATTCGTTCCGTAATACAACATCCCGTGACTTACACTTAGTCACATTGCTTGCAAGGCTTGTTTGTGATGTTGCATTACTGAGTGGGCCCCGAGATACCTCTCCGTCACACGGAGTGACAAATCCCAGTCTTGATCCATACTAACTCAACGAAGACCTTCAGAGATACGTGTAGAGCACCTTTATAGTCATCCAGTTAAGTTGCGACGTCTGATACACACAAGGTAGTCCTCCGGTGTCACTGAGTTATATGATCTCATGGTCATAGGAATAAATACTTGACACGCATAAAACAATATCAACAAAATGACACGATCACATGCTACCTTCATAGTTTGGGTCTAGTCCATCACATGATTCTCCTAATGATGTGATCCAGTTATCAAGTGACAACACCTTGCATATAGTCAGAAAACCTTGACTATCATTGATCAACTGGCTAGCCAACTAGAGGCTTGCTAGGGATATTGTTTTTTCTATGTATCCACACATGTATCTATGTTTTCATTCAATACAATTATAGCATGGATAATAAACGATTATCTTGAAACAGGAAATATAATAATAACTATTTTATCATTGCCTCTAGGGCATATTTCCAATAGTCTCCTTGTTGGGGAACATCGCATGGGAAACAAAAATTTTCCTACGCGCACGAAGACCTATCATGGTGATGTCCATCTACGAGAGGGGATGAGTGATCTACGTACCCTTGTAGATCGTACAACAGAAGCGTTAGAGAACGCGGTTGATGTAGTGGAACGTCCTCACGTCCCTCGTTCCGCCCCGCGAACAATCCCGCGATCAGTCCCACGATCTAGTACCGAACGGACGGCACCTCCGCGTTCAGCACACGTACAGCTCGACGATGATCTCGGCCTTCTTGATCCAGCAAGAGAGACGGAGAGGTAGAAGAGTTCTCCGGCAGCGTGACGGTGCTCCGGAGGTTGGTGATGATCTCGTCTCAGCAGGGCTCCGCCCGAGCTCCGCAGAAACGCGATCTAGAGGAAAAACTATGGAGGTATGTGGTCGGGCAGCCATGAGAAAGTCGTCTCAAATCTGCCCTAAAAGCCCCATATATATAGGAGGAGGGAGGGGGACCTTGCCTTGGGGTCCAAGGGACCCTCAAGGGGTCGGCCGAGCCAAGGGGGGGAGGACTCCCCCCCCAAACCGAGTTGGACTTGGTTTGGTGGGAGGAGTCCCCCTCCCTTCCCACTTCCTCCCTCTTTTTTTTTGCTTTTCCTTTGATTTCCTTCTCTTGGCGCATAGGCCCCCTTGGGGCTGTACCACCAGCCCACTAAGGGCTGGTGTGTCTCCCCAAAGCCTATGGGCTTCCCCGGGGTGGGTTGCCCCCCGGTGAACTCCCGGAACCCATTCGTCATTCCCGGTACATTCCCGGTAACTCCGAAAACCTTTCGGTAATCAAATGAGGTCATCCTATATATCAATCTTCGTTTCCGGACCATTCCGGGAACCCTCATGACGTCCGTGATCTCATCCGGGACTCCGAACAACATTCGGTAACCAACCATATAACTCAAATACGCATAAAACAACGTCGAACCTTAAGTGTGCAGACCCTCCGGGTTCGAGAACTATGTAGACATGACCCGAGAGACTCCTCGGTCAATATCCAATAGCGGGACCTGGATGCCCATATTGGATCCTACATATTCTACGAAGATCTTATCGTTTGAACCTCAGTGCCAAGGATTCGTATAATCCCGTATGTCATTCCCTTTGTCCTTCGGTATGTTACTTGCCCGAGATTCGATCGTCATTATCCGCATACCTATTTCAATCTCGTTTACCGGCAAGTCTCTTTACTCGTTCCGCAATACAAGATCCCGCAACTTACACTAAGTTACATTGCTTGCAAGGCTTGTGTGTGATGTTGTATTACCGAGTGGGCCCCGAGATACCTCTCCGTCACACGGAGTGACAAATCCCAGTCTTGATCCATACTAAATCAACTAACACCTTCGGAGATACCTGTAGAGCATCTTTATAGTCACCCAGTTACGTTGCGACGTTTGATACACACAAAGCATTCCTCCGGTGTCAGTGAGTTATATGATCTCATGGCCATAGGAATAAATACTTGACACGTAGAAAACAGTAGCAACAAAATGACACGATCAACATGCTACGTCTATTAGTTTGGGTCTAGTCCCTCACGTGATTCTCCCAATGACGTGATCCAGTTATCAAGCAACAACACCTTGTTCATAATCAGAAGACACTGACTATCATCGATCAACTGGCTAGCCAACTAGAGGCATGCTAGGGACGGTGTTTTGTCTATGTATCCACATGTAAATGAGTCTTCATTCAATACAATTATAGCATGGATAATAAACTATTATCTTGATACAGGAATTATAATAATAACTATACATTTATTATTGCCTCTAGGGCATAATTCCAACAGTCTCCCACTTGCACTAGAGTCAATAATCTAGCCCTCACATCACCATGTGAATTACATTGTAATAAATCTAACACCCATACAGTTCTGGTGTCGATCATGTTTTGGCCGTGTGCACTTTGCATATATTTACGTCCTCCTCCTCGACGTAGTCGCGGATGAGGTTGAAGCGTCGTTTGATGTGTCTGGTCTTCTTGTGAAACCTTGGTTCCTTTGCTAAGGCAATGGCACCAGTGTTGTCACAGAACAAGGTTATTGGATCCAGTGCACTTGGCACCGCTCAAAGATCCGTCATGAACTGCTTCATCCAGACACCCTCCTTAGCCGCCTCCGAGGCAGCCATGTACTCCGCTTCACATGTAGAATCTGCTACGACGCTTTGCTTGGAACTGCACCAGCTTACTGCACCCCCATTAAGAATAAATACGTATCCGGTTTGCGACTTAGAGTCGTCCGGATCTGTGTCAAAGCTTGCATCGACGTAACCTTTTACGGCGAGCTCTTCGTCACCTCCATACACGAGAAACATCTCCTTAGTCCTTTTCAGGTACTTCAGGATATTCTTGACCGCCGTCCAGTGATCCACTCCTGGATTACTCTGGAACCTACATGCCATACTTATGGCCAGGCTAACATCTGGTCTAGTGCACAACATTGCATACATGATAGAGCCTATGGCTGAAGCATAGGGGACGGAGCGCATATGCTCTCTATCTTCATCAGTTGCTGGGCACTGAGTCTTACTCAATCTCGTACCTTGTAACACTGGCAAGAACCCTTTCTTGGACTGTTCCATTTTGAACCTCTTCAAAACTTTATCAAGGTATGTGCTTTGTGAAAGTCCTATCAGGCGCTTTGATCTATCCCTATAGATCTTAATGCCTAGAATGTAAGCAGCTTCTCCTAGGTCCTTCATAGAGAAACTTTTATTCAAGTAACCTTTTATGCTTTCCAAAAGCTTTACGTTGTTTCTAATCAGTAATATGTCATCCACATATAATATCAGAAACGCCACAGAGCTCCCACTCACTTTCTTGTAAATACAAGATTCTCCAACCACTTGTATAAACCCAAATGCTTTGATCACCTCATCAAAGCGTTTGTTCCAACTCCGAGATGCTTGCACCAGTCCATAAATGGATCGCTGGAGCTTGCACACCTTGTCAGCATTTTTAGGATCGACAAAACCTTCGGGTTGCATCATATACAACTCTTCCTTAAGGAAACCGTTAAGGAACGCCGTTTTGACATCCATCTGCCAGATTTCATAATCGAAAAATGCAGCTATTGCTAACATGATTCTGACGGACTTAAGCATCGCTACGGGTGAGAAGGTCTCATCGTAGTCAACTCCTGGAACTTGTGAAAAAACCCTTTGCCACAAGTCGAGCTTTATAAACGGTCACATTACCGTCAGCGTCCGCCTTCTTCTTAAAGATCCATTTGTTCTGAATAGCCTTGCGTCCCTCAGGTAGTATCTCCAAAGTCCACACTTTGTTCTCATACATGGATCCTATCTCGGATTTCATGGCTTCTAGCCATTTGTTGGAATCTGGGCCCACCATTGCTTCTTCATAATTTGCAGGTTCATTGTTGTCTAACAACATGATTGATAAGACGTGATTACCGTACCACTCTGGAGCAGCGCGTGATCTCGTCGACCTGCCTGGTTCAACAGAAACTTGAACTGGAGTTTCATGATCATCATCATTAACTTCCTCCTCAACCGGCGTCGCAACGACAGAGGTTTCCCCTTGCCCTGCGCCACCATCCAGAGGGATGAGAGGTTCGACAACCTCGTCAAGTTCTATCTTCCTCCCACTCAATTCTCTCGAGAGAAACTCCTTCTCGAGAAAAGTTCCATTCTTAGCAACAAACACTTTGCCCTCGGATTTGAGATAGAAGGTGTACCCAACTGTCTCTTTTGGGTAACCTATGAAGACGCACTTTTCCGCTTTGGGTTCCAGCTTTTCAGGCTGAAGCTTTTTGACATAAGCATCACATCCCCAAACTTTAAGAAACGACAACTTTGGCCTTTTGCCATACCACAGTTCGTATGGTGTCGTCTCAACGGATTTCGATGGTGCCCTATTTAAAGTGAATGCAGCTATTTCTAATGCATAACCCCAAAATGATAACGGCAAATCAGCAAGAGACATCATAGATCGCACCATCTCTAACAAAGTACGATTACGACGTTCAGACACACCATTACGCTGTGGTGTTCCAGGCGGTGTTAACTGCGAAACAATTCCACATTGTCTTAAGTGGGTACCAAACTCGAAACTCAGATATTCACCCCCACGATCAGACCGTAGGAACTTGATCTTCTTGTTACGATGATTTTCCACTTCACTCTGAAATTGCTTGAACTTTTCAAATGTTTCAGACTTGTGCTTCATCAAGTAGACATAACCATATCTACTTACGACGTTCAGACACACCATTACGCTGTGGTGTTCCAGGCGGTGTTAACTGTGAAACAATTCCACATTGTCTTAAGTGAGTACCAAACTCGAAACTCAGATATTCACCCCCACGATCAGACCGTAGGAACTTGATCTTCTTGTTACGATGATTTTCCACTTCACTCTGAAATTGCTTGAACTTTTCAAATGTTTCAGACTTGTGCTTCATCAAGTAGACATAACCATATCTACTTAAATCGTCAGTGAAGGTGAGAAAATAACGATATCCGCCGCGTGCCTCCACGCTCATTGGACCACACACATCGGTATGTATGATTTCCAACAAGTCACTTGCACGCTCCATTGTTCCGGAGAACGGAGTCTTAGTCGTCTTGCCCATGAGGCATGGTTCGCACGTGTCAAGTGAATCAAAGTCAAGTGACTCCAAAAGTCCATCAGCATGGAGTTTCTTCATGCGCTTTACACCAATATGACCCAAGCGGCAGTGCCACAAAAATATGGCGCTATCATTGTTTACGCTAACTCTTTTGGTCTCAATGTTATGTATATGCGTATCGCTATCAAGATTCAATATGAACAATCCTCTCACATTCGGTGCATGACCATAAAAGATGTTACTCATAGAAATAGAACAACCATTATTCTCAGAATTAAAAGAGTAACCGTCTCGCAATAAACAAGATCCAGATATAATGTTCATGCTCAACGCAGGCACTAAATAACAATGATTTAAGTTCATCGCTAATCCCGATGGTAGTTGAAGTGACACTGTGCCGACGGCGATTGCATCAACCTTGGAACCGTTTCCTACGCGCATCATCACTTCGTCTTTCGCCAGCCTTTGTCTATTCCGCAGTTCCTGCTTCGAGTTGCAAATGTGAGCAACAGAACCGGCATCGAATACCCAGGCACTACTACGAGAGCCGGTTAAGTACACATCAATAACATGTATATCAAATATACCTGATTTTTCTTTGCCCGCCTTCTTATCTGCCAGATACTTGGGGCAATTGCGCTTCTAGTGACCCATACCCTTGCAATAGAAGCACTCTGTTTCAGGCTTAGATCCAGCCTTGGGTTTCTTCGGCGGATTGGCAACAGGCTTGCCGCTCTTCTTCGAATTTCCCTTCTTGCCTTTGCCGTTTCTCTTGAAACTAGTGGTCTTGCTCACCATCAACACTTGATGCTCTTTACGGAGTTCAGACTCTGCGACTTTCAGCATCGCAAACAACTCGCCGGGAGACTTGTTCATCCCTTGCATGTTGTAGTTCAACACAAAGCCTTTATAGCTTGGCGGCAGTGATTGAAGGATTCTGTCAGTGATAGCTTCTTGCGGGAGTTCAATCCCCAGTTCAGCTAGACGGTTTGAGTACCCAGACATTTTGAGCACATGTTCACTGACAGACGAGTTTTCCTCCATCTTGCAAGCATAGAATTTATCGGAGGTCTCATACCTCTCGATCCGGGCGTTCTTCTGAAAGATAAACTTCAACTCCTGGAACATCTCAAATGCTCCATGACGCTCAAAGCGACGTTGAAGTCCCGGTTCTAAGCCATACAAGACTGCACATTGAACTATTGAGTAGTCCTCCTTACGTGCTAACCAAGCGTTCTTAACATCCTGATTAGCCGTAGCGGGTGGTTCATCTCCTAGCGCAGCATTAAGGACATAATCCTTCTTTCCAGCTTGTAAGATTAGCTTAAGATTACGAGCCCAGTCTACAAAGTTGCTTCCATCATCTTTCAACTTAGCTTTCTCTAGGAACGTATTAAAATTCAGGATGACACTTGCGTGAGCCATGATCTACAACACAAATATATTCAAAGTGGACTTAGACTATGTTCAAGATAATTAGAGTTCAACTTAATCAAATTATATGCTAAACTCCCACTCAAAAAGTACATCTCTCTAGTCATTTGAGTGGTTCATGATCCACTTACACTATCCCAAGTCCGATCATCACGTGAGTCGAGAGTAGTTTCAGTGGTAAGCATCCCTATGCTAATCATATCAACTATATGATTCATGATCGACCTTTCGGTCTCATGTGTTCCGAGGCCATGTCTGCACATGCTAGGCTCGTCAAGCTTAACCCGAGTGTTCCGCGTGCGCAACTGTTTTGCACCCGTTGTATGTGAACGTTGAGTCTATCACACCCGATCATCACGTGGTGTCTCGAAACGACGAACTGTAGCAACGGTGCACAGTCGGGGAGAACACAATTTTGTCTTGGAATTTTAGTGAGAGATCACTTCATAATGCTACCGTCGTTCTAAGCAAAATAAGGTGCAAAAAAGGATTAACATCACATGCAATTCATAAGTGACATGATATGGCCATCATCACGTGCTTCTTGATCTCCATCACCAAAGCACCGACACGATCTTCTTGTCACCGGCGCCACACCATGATCATCCATCAACGTGTTGCCATCGGGTTTGTCGTGCTACTTATGCTATTACTACTAAAGCTACATCCTAGCAAAATAGTAAACGCATCTGCAAGCACAAACGTTAGTATAAAGACAACCCTATGGCTCCTGCCGGTTGTCGTACCATCGACATGCAAGTCGATATTTCTATTACAACATGATCATCTCATACATCCAATATATCACATCACATCGTTGGCCATATCACATCACAATCATACCCTGCAAAAACAAGTTAGACGTCCTCTAATTTTGTTGTTGCATGTTTTACGTGGTGACCAAGGGTATCTAGTAGGATCGCATCTTACTTACGCAAACACCACAACGGAGATATATGAGTTGCTATTTAACCTCATCCAAGGACCTCCTCGGTCAAATCCGATTCAACTAAAGTTGGAGAAACCGTCACTTGCCAGTCATCTTTGAGCAAAGGGGGTTACTCGTAACGATGAAACCAGTCTCTCGTAAGCGTACGAGTAATGTCGGTCCAAGCCGCTTCAATCCAACAATACCGCGGAATCAAGAAAAGACTAAGGAGGGCAGCAAAACCCACATCACCGCCCACAAAACCTTTTGTGTTCTACTCGAGAAGACATCTACGCATGAACCTAGCTCATGATGCCACTGTTGGGGAACGTCGCATGGGAAACAAAAATTTTCCTACGCGCACGAAGACCTATCATGGTGATGTCCATCTACGAGAGGGGATGAGTGATCTACGTACCCTTGTAGATCGTACAGCAGAAGCGTTAGAGAACGCGGTTGATGTAGTGGAACGTCCTCACGTCCCTCGATCCGCCCCGCGAACAATCCCGCGATCAATCCCACGATCTAGTACCGGACGGACGGCACCTCCGCGTTCAGCACACGTACAACTCGACGATGATCTCGGCCTTCTTGATCCAGCAAGAGAGACGGAGAGGTAGAAGAGTTCTCCGGCAGCGTGACGGCGCTCCAGAGGTTGGTGATGATCTCGTCTCAGCAGGGCTCCGCCCGAGCTCCGCAGAAACGCGATCTAGAGGAAAAACTATGGAGGTATGTGGTCGGGCAGCCGTGAGAAAGTCGTCTCAAATCTGCCCTAAAAGCCCCATATATATAGGAGGAGGGAGGGGGACCTTGCCTTGGGGTCCAAGGGACCCTCAAGGGGTCGGCCGAGCCAAGGGGGGGAGGACTCCCCGCCCAAACCGAGTTGGACTTGGTTTGGTGGGAGGAGTCCCCCTCCCTTCCCACTTCCGCCCTCTTTTTTTTTCTTTGATTTCCTTCTCTTGGCGCATAGGCCCCCTTGGGGCTGTCCCACCAGCCCACTAAGGGCTGGTGTGTCTCCCCAAAGCCTATGGGCTTCCCCGGGGTGGGTTGCCCCCCCCGGTGAACTCCCGGAACCCATTCGTCATTCCCGGTAACTCCGAAAACCTTCCCGTAATCAAATGAGGTCATCCTATATATCAATCTTCGTTTCCGGACCATTGCGGAAACCCTCGTGACGTCTGTGATCTCATCCGGGACTCCGAACAACATTCGGTAACCAACCATATAACTCAAATACGCATAAAACAACGTCGAACCTTAAGTGTGCAGACCCTGCGGGTTCGAGAACTATGTAGACATGACCCGAGAGACTCCTCGGTCAATATCCAATAGCGGGACCTGGATGCCCATATTGGATCCTACATATTCTACGAAGATCTTATCGTTTGAACCTCAGTGCCAAGGATTCGTATAATCCCGTATGTCATTCCCTTTGTCCTTCGGTATGTTACTTGCCCGAGATTCGATCGTCAGTATCCGCATACCTATTTCAATCTCGTTTACCGGCAAGTCTCTTTACTCGTTCCGCAATACAAGATCCCGCAACTTACACTAAGTTACATTGCTTGCAAGGCTTGTGTGTAATGTTGTATTACCGAGTGGGCCCCGAGATACCTCTCCGTCACACGGAGTGACAAATCCCAGTCTTGATCCATACTAAATCAACTAACACCTTCGGAGATACCTGTAGAGCATCTTTATAGTCACCCAGTTACGTTGCGACGTTTGATACACAAAAAGCATTCCTCCGGTGTCAGTGAGTTATATGATCTCATGGTCATAGGAATAAATACTTGACACGCAGAAAACAGTAGCAACAAAATGACACGATCAACATGCTACGTCTATTAGTTTGGGTCTAGTCCATCACGTGATTCTCCCAATGACGTGATCCAGTTATCAAGCAACAACACCTTGTTCATAATCAGAAGACACTGACTATCATCGATCAACTGGCTAGCCAACTAGAGGCATTCTAGGGACGGTGTTTTGTCTATGTATCCACACATGTAAATGAGTCTTCATTCAATACAATTATAGCATGGATAATAAACTATTATCTTGATACAGGAATTATAATAATAACTATACATTTATTATTGCCTCTAGGGCATAATTCCAACACTCCCACTTGCACTAGAGTCAATAATCTAGTCCTCACATCGCCATGCGATTTACATCGTAATAAATCTAACACCCATACAGTTCTGGTGTTGATCATGTTTTGCCCATGGAAGAGGTTTAGTTAGCAGATCTGCTACATTCAGATCCGTGTGCAGTTTGCAAATATTCACGTCCTCTCCTTCGACGTAGTCGCGGATGAGGTTGAAGCGTCATTTGATATGCCTGGTCTTCTTGTGAAACCTTGCTTCCTTTGCTAAAGCAATGGCACTAGTGTTGTCACAGAACAGAGTTATTGGATTTAGTGCGCTCGGCACAACTCCAAGATCCGTCATGAACTGATTCATCCAGACACCCTCCTTAGCTGCCTCCGAGGCAGACGAAGGAGTATGCGGCCGGTAGTGTGAATCGAACCCGCAACCCCAAGGTTATGAGCCTTATGAACTACCAAACTGCTCTATACTCTTAAACTAAAGAGGGGTAACTAGTGGATAAAAGAGGGTTCACTTCACATGCTACGACGTTTTCCTTGGAACTGCACCAGCTTACCGCACCCCCATTAAGAATAAATACGTGTCCGGTTGGAGACTTAGAGTCATCCGGATCAGTGTTGAAGCTTGCATCGACGTAACCCATTACGGCGAGCTCTTCGTCACCTCCACAAACGAGAAACATTTCCTTAGTCCTTTTTAGGAACTTCAGAATATTCTTGACCGTCGTCCAGTGATCCACTCCTAGATTACTTTGAAACCTGCCTGCCATACTTATGGCCAAGGTGACGTCTAGTCTAGTGCACAACAGTGCATACATGATAGAAGCTATGGCTGAAGCATAGGGGATGGAACTCATTTGCTCTCTATCTTTAGCAGTTGCTGGGCAGTGAGTCTTACTCAATTTTATACCTTGTAACATTGGCAAGAATCGCTTCTTGGACTATTCCATTTTTAACTTCTTCAAAAATTTATCAAGGTATGTGATTTTTGAAAGTCCTATCACGCGTCTCGATCTATCCCTATAGATCTTAATGCCTAGAATGTAAACAACTTCACCTAGGTTCTTCATAGAGAAACTTTTATTTAAGTAATCCTTTATGCTCTCCAAAAACTCCATGTTGTTTCCAATCAGCAATATGTCATCCACATATAATATTAGAAACGCCACAGAGCTCCCACTCACTTTCTTCTAAATACAAGATTCTCCAGCCACTTCTATAAACCCAAATGCTTTGATCACCTCATTAAAGCGCTTATTCCAACTCCGAGATGCTTGCACCAGTCCATAAATGGATCGCTGGAGCTTGCATTCTTTGTTAGCATTCTTTGGATCGACAAAACCTTCGGGTTGCATCATATACAACTCTTCCTTAAGAAAACCATTAAGGAATGCTGTTTTGACATCCATCTGCCAGATTTCATAATCGAAAAATGCAGCTATTGCTAACATGATTCAGACAGACTTAAGCATCGCTACCGGTGAGAACGTCTCATCATAGTCAACTCCTTGAACTTGTGAAAAAACCTTTTCCACAAGTCGAGCTTTATAAACGGTCACATTACCGTCTGCGTCCGTCTTCATCTTAAAGATCCATTTGTTCTGAATAGCCTTGCGACCTTCAGGTAATACTTTCAAAGTCCATACTTTGTTTTCATACATAGATCCTATTTCAGACTTCATGGCCTCCAGCCATTTGTTGGAATCCGGGCCCACCATTTCTTCTTCATAATTCGCAGGTTCATTGTTGTCTGAAAACATAATTGATAAGACAGGATTACCGTACCACTCAGGAGTAGTACGTGATCTTGTCGACCTGCGAGGTCCGACAGGAACTTGATCCGAAGTTTCATGATCATCATCATTAACTTCCTCTTCAACCGGCGTCGCTACGACAGGGCTTTCCCCTTGCCCTGCGCCACCATCTAGAGGGGTTAGAGGTTCGACAACCTCATCAAGTTCTATCTTCCTCCCACTCAATTCTTTTGAGAGAAACTACTTCTCAAGAAAAGCTCCGTTTTTAGCAACAAACACTTTGCCCTCGGATTTGAGATAGAAGGTGTACCCAACTGTCTCCTTTGGGTAACCTATGAAGACGCACTTTTCCACTTTGGGTTACAACTTTTCAGGCTGAAGCTTTTTGACATAAGCATCACATCCCCAAACTTTAAGAAACGACAATTTCGGTCTTTTGCCATACCACAGTTCGTATGGTGTTGTCTCAACGGATTTTGATGATGCCCTATTTAAAGTGAATGCAGCTATCTCTAATGCATAACCCCAAAACAATAACGGCAAATCGGTAAGAGACATCATAGATCGCACCATTTCTAACAAAGTACGATTACGACGTTCCGACACACCATTACGGTGTGGAGTTCCACGCGGTGTCAACTATGAAACAATTCCACATTGTCTTAAGTGAGCACCAAACTCGAAACTCAGATATTCACCCCCACGATCAAAACGTAGGAACTTGATCTTCTTGTTATGATGATTTTCAACTTCACTCTGAAATTGCTTGAAGTTCTCAAACGTTTCAGACTTGTGCTTCATCAAGTAGATATATCCATACCTACTCAAATCGTCAGTGAAGGTGAGAAAATAACGATATCCGCCGCGTGCTTCCACACTCATCGGACCGCACACATCGGTATGTATAATCTCCTGTTGGAAATATGCCCTAGAGGCATTAATAAATTAGTTATTATTATATTTCCTTGTTCATAATAATCGTTTATTATCCATGCTAGAATTGTATTGATTGGAAACTCAAATACATGTGTGGATACATACACAACACACCGTCCCTAGTGAGCCTCTAGTTGACTAGTTCGTTGATCAAAGATGATCAAGGTTTCCTGGCCATAGGCAAGTATTATCACTTGATAACTAGATCACATCATTAGGAGAATCATGTGATGGACAAGACCCAAACTATGAACGTAGCATATTTATCGTGTCTTTTTATTTCTATTGTTTTCCGCGTGTCAAGTATTTGTTCCTATGACCATGAGATCATATAACTCACTGGCACCGGAGGAATACCTTGTGTGCATCAAATGTCGCAACGTAACTGGGTGACTATAAAGGTGCTCTACAGGTATCTCCGAAGGTGTCCGTTGGGTTAGTATGGATCAATACTGGGATTTGTCACTCCGTGTGACGGAGAGGTATCTCGGGGCCCACTCGGTAATACAATATCGTACACAAGCCTTGCAAGCAATGTGACTAAATGTAAGTCATGAGATCTTGTATTACGGAACGAGTAAAGAGACTTGCTGGTAATGAGATTCAAATAGGTATGCGGATACCGACGATCGAATCTCGGGCAAGTAACATACCGAAGGACAAAGGGAATAACATACGGGATTATATGAATCCTTGACACTGAGGTTCAACCGATAAGATCTTCGGAGAATATGTAGGATCCAATATTGGCATCCAGGTACCTCTATTGGATATTGACCGAGGAGTACCTCGGGGCATGTCTACATAGTTCTCGAACCTGCAGGGTCTACACACTTAAGGTTTGGCAATATTTTTAGTATAGTTGAGTTATATGCGTGGTTGCCGAATCTTGTTTGGAGTCCCGGATGAGATCACGGACGTCACGAGGGTTTCCGGAATGGTTCGGAGACGAAGATTGATATATAGGATGACTTCATTTGGTTACCAGAAAGTTTTCGGGCATTGCCAGGAATGTACCGGGAGTGACGAATGGGTTTCACCAGGAGGGGGGCAACCCTCCCGGAGGAATCCCAAAGGACTATGGGTGGCACACCAGCCCTTAGTTGGTTGGTGGGACAGCCCAATAAGTCCTATGCGCCATAAGCAAAAAACCAAAGAAAAAAAAGGAAAGGTGGGAAGGAAGAGAAGGACTCCACTTTCCAATCCTATTTTGAGTAGGATTGGAGTAGGAGTCCTACTCCTCCCCTTGGCCGGCGCACCTTGAGGAGTTGGCCCTCACGGCAGGTCCCTCCCCTCCCTCCTATATATACTGGTGTTTTAGGGCTGATTTAAGACAACTTTTGCCACGGCAGCCCGACCACAAACACCACGGTTTGTCCTCTAGATCGTATTTCTGCGGAGCTCGGGCGGAGCCCTGCAGGAGTAGATCCTTCACCACCACAGGAGCCTTGCCACGCTGCCGGAGAACTCATCTACTTCTCCACCTTGCTTGCTGGAACAAGAAGGCTGAGATCATCGTCGAGTTGTACGTGCGCTGAACGCGGAGGTGCCGTCCGTTCGGCACTGGATCGGAGCGGATCGTGGGACGGATCGCGAGACGATTCACGGGGCGGATTGAGGGACGTGAGGACGTTCTACTACATCAACCACGTTTCTTAACGCTTCGCGATGTGCGATCTACAAGGGTACGTAGATACAAAATCTTCTCTCGTAGATGGACATCACCATGATAGGTCCTCGTGCGCGTAGGAATTTTTTTGTTTCCCATGCGACGTTCCTCAACAGTGGTATCAGAGCCAGGTTCATGCGTAGATGTAATCTCGAGAAGAACACAAAGGGTTTTGTGGACGGTGATGTTCGATTTGCTGCCCTCCTTAGTCTTTTCTCACTTCGGCGGTATTGTTGGATTGAAGCGGCCCAGACCGACATTATTCGTACGCTTACGAAACACTGGCTTCATCGCTTGACATGCAACCTCGTTGCATAAAGATGATTGGCGGGTGTCGGTTTCTTCAACTTTAGTTGAATTGGTTTTGACTAAGGAGGTCCTTGGAGAGGTTAAATAGTAATTTGCACATCTCCGTTGTGGTTTTTGCGTAAGTAAGATGCGATCTACTAGATACCCATAGCAGCCACGTAAAACATGCAACAACAATTAGAGGACGTCTAACTTGTTTTTGCAGGGTATGCTTGTGATATGATATGGCGAATGACGTGACGTGATATATTGGATGTATGAGATAATCATGTTGTAATAGTTAATATCGACTTGCACGTCGATGGTACGGCAACCGGCAGGCGCCATAGGGTTGTCTTTAAACTAACGATTGTGCTTGCAGATGCGTTTACTATATTTCTATGACGTAGCTTTAGTAATAATAGCATGAGTATCACGACAACCCCGATGGTGACACGTTTATGGAGATCATGGTGTGGCGCCGGTGACAAGAAGATCGTGCCGGTGCTTTGGTGATGGAGATCAAGAAACACATGATGATGGCCATATCATGTCACTTATGAATTGCATGCGATGTTAATCCTTTTATGCACCTTATTTTGCTTAGAACGACGGTAGCATTATGAGGTGATCTCTCACTAAAATTTCAAGACGAAATTGTGTTCTCCCCGACTGTACACCGTTGCGACAGTTCGTCGTTTCGAGACATCATGTGATGATCGGGTGTGATAGACTCAACGTTCACATACAACGGGTGAAAAACAGTTGCACACGCAAAACACTCGAGTTAAACTTGACGAGCCTAGCATGTGCAGACATGGCCTCGGAACACAAGATACTGAAAGGTCGAGCATGAATCGTATAGTTGATATGATTAGCATAAAGATGCTTACCACTGAAACTATTCTCGACTCACGTGATGATCGGACATGAGATAGTGGATTTGGATCATGTACCACTCAAATGACTAGAGAGATATACTTTTTGAGTGGGAGTTCTTAAGTAATATGATTAATTTAACTAATTATCACGAACATAGTCTAGTGGTCTTTGGGAATTATGATGTAGCTTGCGCTATAGATCTACTGTTTTTATATGTTCCTAGAGAAAATTTAGTTGAAAGTTGATAGTAGCAACTTTGCGGACTGAGTCCGTAAAACTGAGGATTGTCCTCATTGTTGCGCAGAAGGCTTATATCCTTAACGCACCACTCGGTGTGCTGCACCTAGGGCGTCGTCTGTGGATGTTGTGAACATCTGACATACACGTCTTTGATGACTACATAATAGTTCAGTGCGCAATACTTAATGGCTTAGAAGCAAGGCACCGAAGACGTTTTGAAAACATCGCAGAACATAAGAGATGTTCAAAGAGATGAAATTGAGATTTCATGCTCGTGCCCTTGTTGAGAGGTATAAGACCTCCGACAAGATTCTTTGCCTACAAAGTAAAGGAGAAAAGCTCAAATCGTTGAGCATGTTCTCAGACTGTCTGAGTACAACAATCGCTTGAATCAAGTGGGAGTTAATCTTCCAGATGAGATAGTGTTGGTTCTCCAAAGTCACTGCCACTAAGCTGCTAGAGCTTCGTGATGAACTATAAACAAATCAAGGATAGATATGATGATCCTTGAGTGATTCGCAGTGTTTGACACTGCGAAAGTAGAAATCAAGAAGGAGCATTGATGACCCACAAGTATAGGGGATCAATCGTAGTCCTGTCTATAAGTAAGAGTGTTGAACCCAACGAGGACCAGAAGGATCTAACAAGTGGTTTTCAGCAAGGTAAAATCTGCAGGCACTCAAATTGTCGGTAACAAGTGATTGTGTGGTGAGATGATTCGTAGCAAGCAACAAGTAACAAAAGTAGCAACGGTGCAGCAAAGTGACCCAATCCCTTTTGTAGCAAGGGACAAGCCTGAACAAAGTCTTATAGGAGGAAAAACGCTCCCGAGGACCCACGGGAATTTCTGTCATGCTAGTTTTCATCATGTTCATATGATTCGCGTTCGTTACTTTGATAGTTTGATATGTGGGTGGACCGGCGCTTGGGTACTGCCCTTACTTGGACAAGCATCCCACTTATGATTAACCCCTCTCGCAAGCATCCGCAACTACGAAAGAAGAATTAAGACAAAGTCTAACCATAGCATTAAACTAGTGGATCCAAATCAGCCCCTTACGAAGTAACGCATAAACTAGGGTTTAAGCTTCTGTCATTCTAGCAACCCATCATCTACTTACTAATTGCCAATGCCTTCCTCTAGGCCCAAATAATGGTGAAGTGTTATGTAGTCGACGTTCACATAAAACCACTAGAGGAAAAACAACATACAACATATCAAATTACCGAACGAATACCAAATTCACATGACTACTATTAGCATGACTTATCCCATGTCCTCGGGAACAAAAGTAACTACTCACAAAGCATAATCATATTGATGACCAGAGAGGTAATGAGGAGCATCAAGGATCTGAACATAAACTCTTCCACCAAGGAATCCAACTAGCATCAACTACAAAGAGTAATTAACACTACTAGCAACCTTACAAGTACCAATCGGAGTCGCGAGACTGAGATTGGTTACAAGAGATGAACTAGGGTTTGGAGATGAGATGGTGCTGATGAAGATGTTGATGGTGACGAGTCACCTCCGATGAGAGGTGATGACGATGGCGATGATTTCTCCCTCCGGGAGGGAAGTTGCCCCTGCAGGATCGTCCTGCCGGAGCTCTAGATTGGTTCTGCTCAAGTTCCGCCTCGTGGCGGCGGCGAAACCACGAAAAAGCTCCTCTCTGATTTTTTTCCTGGACGAAACCCTTCATATAGCAAAAGAGGGGGGGGCAGTCGGCCAGTGGGCTGCCCACAAGCCCTCATGGCGCGGCCTGGGGGGGTGGCCGCGCCGTGCAGGCTTGTGGGCACCCCCTGGTGCCCCTCTGGCACTCCTTCGGCCCAGTATTTTTGATATATCGGGAAAAAATTCCTCGTTGATTTTTACAGCGTTTGGAGTTGCGTAGAATAGGTATCTCAACTTTGCTCCACTTTCAGGCCAGAATTCCAGTTGCCGGCATTCTCCCTCTTCATGTAAACCTTGCAAAATAAGAGAAAATGGCATAAGAATAGTACCGCGAAGTGAAATAACAGCCAAAGAAGCGATAAATATCAACTTGAAAACATGATGCAAAATGGACGTATCAACTCCCCCAAGCTTAGACCTCGCTTGTCCTCAAGCGAAAGCCTAGCTCAATAAATATGTCCACATGTTTAGGGAGAGAGGTGTCGACAAAACAAGATATGAACATGCATGCATCATGATCAAGATCAGAACAACAATACCAACATATAATCTCTCATGCTAAAGTGATAATTCCTTCACAAAGTAAAGCTTGGATCAAGAACCTTACCGAGAAGTAACAACCAATAGCCTTTAGTCATTGAAGCAATTGCAACTTATCACAACTTCAGAAAGAGTCAAATAAGAGCTTGTAAAGCAAATCCACATACTCAATCATTCTTTCGTTCTCTACAATTGCTACAACTCACGTGGTACTCATGAGATCAAAGTTTCAGCTGGACACAGAGAAAGATAGGGGCTTATAGTTTTGCGTCCCAATTGCTTACCTCATGGGTAATGTCAACAATAATAATTCATGAAGACTTACCTCCAAGCTGACATATGAATATAGATATTTCCCAAGCATATGATGTTAGCCAAGATAACGGCGAAATAGGGAATTGGTGAAGATCACCATGACTCTTTCAAGGGCAAAAAGTAAAGGTACAAGATAGGCCCTTCGCAGAGAGAAGCAGAGGTTGTCATGCACTTTTGAGGTTTGGATGTGTGTCCTCTTAGTGCGGAGGAACGTCACTTTGTATTTCCCCCTGTGATAAAGAACTTTATTATGCAGTCTGTTGCTTTTATGTCTTCCTCATCACAGGTTCGTACAAAGCTTATTTTCCACACACTAATAGATCATACATATTAGAGAGAAATTTTTATTGCTTGCACCGATAACAACTTACTTGAGGGATCTTATTCAATCCATAGGTAGGTATGGTGGACACTCATGGCAAAACTGGTTTGAAGGTTTATGGATGCACAAGTAGTATCTCTACTTAGTGCGGGAGGTTTGGATATTATGAGGTGGAAGAAATCGTCACATGCTAAGGGATCTCTAATCATATAACATTTTTTGGAACCAAGCAAACACAATTCATTATGTTGTCTTCCTTGTCCAACATCTACTTCTAGGCATGCAATAGTTTAGTGAGTGTTCACAATCATAGATGGTGTCAGAGATGATATATTTATATGTGAACCTCTCCGTCTTTATCACTTCCTATTAATTGCAACAGTGACCAAGGTCTATGTTTGCCTACCCTCAACAAGTTTCAATCCTCATTCTTTTTATATGTGAAGCCATCACTTCCCATAAGATCATTACATGATCTTTCATGCTTTTGTTCTATTCTCACTCTTTTGATCATGGCAAGAGGCAAAGCCCTTCAACTAAGACACTCTTTATTATATGGCTCACGAGCTCGAATACATCGGGGATTACACAAAGCAAAACTCAAAACTAAAACACTAAGACTTTTAAACTACTTGAGAAAGAGAAAACTCAAAAAGGAAAACTAAAACAAAGGTAAAGGCAAAAGATATGATGGTGATACGATACCGGGGCAACTCCCCCAAGCTTGCACAAGCCAAGGGTATTTCCCATACCAATGCTCAGTTGTCTTCCTTTGTCGGTGATGGTGGAGTTGTTGAAGCGGTCTTGAGCTTGTTTAATTTCCACTGGAGCATGAAATTCTGCTCCCTGAGATCATCATTTTCCTCTTCAAGCTCCAACACCCTTTGACATAATTCCTGCTTACTCTCCTGCAAGAAATGAGAAGGGATAAACAAGGTCTTAGGCTTCTTCCTTGAGTCAGGGAGGCTCGACTTCTTGAACTCCACATGCGTGCGTCCAGGCTGAGGTCGAGGAGCCTCCTCTTCATCGGAACTCGTTTGTTCCTTCCCCTTGAGATCATAGTCTTCTTCCTCATCAGTGGACCAGCCATATGGTTCCAAGTCCCCATAGACCTTGGGGTTAGCAAGGTAATCTGCCACATAGCTCTCCCCCTCTGAATCCTGAGAAGACATCTTGACCTAGATCTACAGCAAAAAACAGGCTCGAAACAAAAAACAGAGGAAATCTGCGTGATGTAGGGGTCAGACCAAACGGGAGTATATATAATATATTTTTTCAGACCAGAAGGAGTACCCCGCACGAAAATGGAGTCCGGGATGTGCAGGAGGTGGCCACAAGCCCTCACGGCGCGGCCAGGGGTGGGCCCGCGCCGTGCAGGCTTGTCGCCTCCTCGCGCACGTTCCGGACTACTTCCAATTTTTGTATTTTTTTTCAAATATTCCAAAACGGAGAAAATTTCCTACTGGAAAAGTTTTGGACTCTGTTTTCTTACCGAATCACATACCTCTTTGTTTTTGGAGTCTGAAACAAGTTGGTAAATGTCCCTTAGGTATTCTTCCGGAGTTATAGTATTGATAATATTGCTTTCAACATTTATGGGAGTACCTGAGATATAATGCTTGATTCTCTGCCCATTTACCACTCTCGGACAATTACCTTCCGTGTTGTTGATCTTGATAGCACCTGAACGATATACTTCCTCAACAACATAGGGACCTTCCATTTAGATAGAAGCTTGCGTGCAAACAATCTTAAACGAGAGTTATATAGCAAGACATAATCACCTACAATGAACTCACGCTTTTTTATCCTCTTATCATGCCACCTCTTAACCTTCTCTTTGAACAGCTTGGCATTCTCATATGCCTGAGTTCTCGACTCATCAAGCGAGCTGATATCAAATAACCTCTTCTCACCGGCAAGTTTGAAATAAAAGTTGAGCTCTTTGATTTCCCAATAAGCTTTATGCTCTAACTCAAGAGGTAAGTGACATGCTTTCCCATACATCATTTTGTACGGAGACATGCCCATGGGATTCTTATAGGCAGTTCTATATGCCCACAGTTCATCATCGAGCTTCTTAGACCAATTCTTTCTAGACCTGTTGACAGTCTTTTGCAGAATCAGTTTAATTTCTCTATTACTTAGCTCTACTTCACCACTGGACTGAGGGTGATAGGGAGACACAATTCTATGGTTGACATCGTACTTAGCAAGCGTTTTATAGAAAGCACCATGAATGAAGTGTGAACCACCGTCGGTCATTAGATATCTAGGGACTCCAAATCTAGGGAAGATAACTTCTTTCAACATCTTGATAGAGGTGTTGTGATCACCACTACTAGTGGGGATAGCTTCTACCCACTTAGTGACGTAATCAACAACAACTAAGATGCGAGTATACCCATTGGATTTTGGAAAAGGTCCCATATAATCAAAGCCCCAAACATCAAATGGTTCAATGACAAGTGAATAGTTCATAGGCATTTCCTGACGTTTGCTAATATTACCTATTCTTTGACATTCGTCACAAGACAAGACGAACTTACGGGCATCCTTGAAGAGAGTGGGCCAATAGAAACCTGATTGCAATACCTAGTGTGTAGTTCTATCTCCCGCATGGTGTCCTCCGTAGGCCTCGGAGTGACACTTCTGTAGGATCTGTCCCTATTCATGTTTAGGCACACAACGTCTAATAACACCATCTACCCCTTCCTTATAAAGGTGAGGGTCATCCCAAAAATAGTGTCTCAAGTCAAAGAAGAACTTCTTATTTTGGTGGTACGTGAAACTAGGTGGTATGTATTTGGCAACGATATAGTTTGCATAATCAGCATACCACGGTGCACTACGTGAAGCATTGATGACATTCAGTTGCTCATCGGGAAAGCTATCATCAATAGGTTGTGGGTCATCAAGAACGTTCTCCAACCTAGACAAGTTATCTGCTACGGGGTTATCAGTACCCTTTCTGTCGACAACGTGCAAATCAAATTCTTGTAGCAAGAGAACCCATCTGATAAGTCTAGGTTTAGCGTCATTCTTCTCCATGAGGTACTTAATAGCAGCATGATCAGTATGAATAGTGACTTTGGAATCAACTATCTAAGACCTGAACTTTTCACATGCAAACACGACTACTAAAAATTCCTTCTCCGTAGTAGCATAGTTTCTCTGGGCACTGTCTAGAGTTCTACTAGCATAGTGAATAACATTCAACTTCTTATCAACTCTTTGCCCTAGAACAGCACCAACAGCATAATCACTAGCGTCACACATGTTCTCAAAAGGTAAGTTCCAATCAGGTGGTTGAACAATAGGTGTAGTTATCAAAGCCCTCTTAAGTATTACGAAGGCTTCCTCACAATCATCGTCAAAAACAAAAGGAATATCCTTTTGTAACATATTGGTAAGAGGCCTAGAAATCTTAGAGAAGTCTTTGATGAACCTTCTATAGAAACCATCATGACCAAGGAAACTTCTTATACCTTTGATATCTGTGGGGTATGGCATTTTCTCGATTGCATCAACCTTAGCCTTATCTACCTCAATACCTCTTTCAGAAATTTGATGTCCTAAGACGATGCCTTCATTAACCATAAAGTGGCACTTCTCCCAATTCAAGACAAGGTTGGTATCTTTACATCTCTGCAAGACTTGATCAAGTTGCTGAGGCAATCATCAAAGGAAGACCCGTAAACGGAGAATTCATCCATGAAAACCTCGACAATCTTTTCAAAAAAATCAGAGAATATAGCCATCATACATCTTTGAAAGGTGGCAGGTGCATTACATAAGCCAAAAGGCATACGTCTATAAGCAAAGGTACCGAAAGGGCAGGTGAAAGTGGTTTTCTCCTCATCAGATTGTGCAACTGGTATTTGGGAGAAACCAGAATAACCGTCTAGAAAGAAGAAGTGTGTGTGTTTAGACAACCTTTCTAGCATTTGGTCGATAAAAGGCAGAGGGTAATGATCTTTCCTAGTGGCTTTATTCAGTTTCCTAAAATCGATCACCATCCTATAGCCAGTAATAATCCCCCGTGGGATCAATTCATCCTTATCATTAGGTACAACGGTAATGCCTCCCTTCTTAGGGACGCAATGTACCAGACTCACCCAATCGCTATGAGCAACAGGATAGATAATACCCGCTTCCAGGAGCTTTAGTATTTCTTTTCTTACTACCTCTTTCATCTTAGGATTTAATCTCCTTTGATGATCAACAACTCATTTGAAATCATGATCGGTTTTAATCTTGTGCTGGCATAGAGTAGGACTAATGCCCTTAAGATCATCAAGAGGATATCCAATAGCAGCACGGTGCTTCCTCAGAGTTTTTAGTAACTTCTTTTCTTCATGCTCTGAGAGGCTAGCACTAATAATGACAGGATATATCTCTTTTTCATTAAGATATTCATACTTAAGAGTATGAGGCAACTGTTTAAGCTCGAACACAAGATCACCCTTTGGTGGGGGTGGATCCCCAAGCAGTTCAACAGGCAGATTATTCTTAAGGATAGGATATTGTTCTAAGACAACTCTATCTATCTCATCCCTTTCATCCATATGCATATCATTTTCATGCTCAAGCAAGTATTGCTCTAAGGGATCAGTAGGAGGCACGGCAATAGAGGCTAAGGCAATAGTTTCATCCCTACTAGGCAACTCCTTTTCATGAGGTTGTCTACCAAACTTAGAGAAATTGAACTCATGTGACACACCTTCAAAGCCAACAGTGACAGTTTGCTTCTCACAATCAATATGAGCATTGACAGTATTGAGAAAATGTCTACCAAATATGATGGGACAAAAGCTATCTTGTGCGGTAGCAAGAACGAGGAAATCAGCAGGATACTTCATTTTACCACACAAGACTTCAGCATCCCTAACAGTTCCCACATGGCAGATAGTATCTCTATTGGCAAGCTGAATAGTGACATCTATAGGTTCTATCTCAACAGGTGCAATCTCATCTTTGATTTCATCGTATAAGGATTGAGGTATTGCACTAACACTAGCACCCACATCACATAAACCATGATAACAATGATCTCCTATCTTAACAGAAACCACAGGCATGCCAACAACAGGCCTATGTTTGTCTCTAGCGTGAGGTTTAGCAATTCTAGCAGCATCTTCACAGAAGTGAATATTATGTCCCTCAACTTCTTGAGACAGAATATCTTTGATAATAGCAATGCTAGGTTCAACTCTAATTTGCTCAGGGTGTGTAGGTGTTCTAATAAAGCCTCTACGTATCACAATTGAAGCTTTAGAATGATCATTTATCCTAACAGGGAAAGGTGGTTTGTCAATGTAAGCACTGGGAACCACAGGATCATTATAGGCAATGACTTTCTCTTCAACTGGAGTGGGTTTAACTACATTGACTTCTAAAGGAGGATGATATTCAAACCACTTCTCTTTGGGTAGATCAATATGGGCAGGAAAGGATTCACACAATGAAGCTACTATCTCAGAGTCAAGTCCATACTTAGCGCTAAAGTCACAAAAAGTATCTGTCTCAACAAAGGATTTAACGCAATCAAAAGTGAAATTCATACCTGACTCCTTACCTTCTTAAAGCTCCCAATATTCAGAGTTGCGTTTAATTCTCTCCAATAAATTCCATCTGAAGTCAATATATCTCTTCATAAAAGAACCGGTACAAGAAGTGTCAAGCATGGTGCGATCATCATGAGAAAGCCGAGCATAGAAGTTCTGAATGATAATTTCTCTCGAGAGCTCATGATTGGGGCATGAATATAGCATTGATTTAAGCCTCCCCCAAGCTTGAGCGATGCTTTCTCTGTCACGAGGCCAAAAATTATAAATATAATTCCGATCACGATGTACTAAATGCATAGGATACAACTTTTGATGAAATTCCAAGTTCAACCGATTGTAGTCCCATGATCCAGTATCATCACATAGCCTATACCATGTCAATGCCTTATCCTTCAAATATAAAGGAAAGACCTTCTTCTTGACCTCATCCTCGGGCACACCTGCAACCTTAAATAAACCACAAACTTCATCTACATATATTAGATGCAAGTCTGGATGTGATGTTCCGTCTCCTGTAAAAGGATTAGCCAGCAGTTTCTCAAGCATACCCGAAGGAAATTCAAAGCAAATATTTTCAGTAGGTGCAGCAGGTTGAGGAGCAACTCTTTGTGCTTCCGTTCGAGGTGAAGATACCCCGAACAAGCCCCTCAAAGGATTAGTTTCCATAGTGACAAGTGACAATAAATTTCAGCATACTATAGAAATGTTTCCTTACCAATTCCACTTACCAAAGGCGCTTCACTCCCCGGCAACGGCGTCAGAAAAGAGTCTTGATGACCCACAAGTATAGGGGATCTATCGTAGTCCTTTCGATAAGTAAGAGTGTCGAACCCAACGAGGAGCAGAAGGATCTGACAAGTGGTTTTCAGCAAGGTAATATCTGCAAGCACTGAAATTATCGGTAACAATTAGTTGTGTGGTGAGATGATTCGCAACAAGTAGCAAGTAACAAAAGTAACAACGGTGCAGCAAAGTGGCCCAATCCCTTTTGTAGCAAGGGACAAGCCTGGAAAAAGTCTTATAGGAGGTAAAACGCTCCCGAGGACACATGGGAATTTCTGTCAAGCTAGTTTTCATCATGCTGATATGATTCGCGTTCGTTACTTTGATAGTTTCATATGTGGGTGGACCGGCGCTTGCGTGCTGCCCTTACCTGGACAAGCATCCCACTTATGATTAACCCCTCTCGCAAGCATCCGCAACTACGAAAGAAGAATTAAGAAAAAGTCTAACCATAGCATTAAACTAGTGGATCCAAATCACCCCTTACGACGTAACACATAAACTAGGGTTTAAGCTTCTGTCACTCTAGCAACCCATCATCTAGCTACTACTTCCCAATGCCTTCCTCTAGGCCCAAATAATGGTGAAGTGTTATGTAGTCGACGTTCACATAACACCACTAGAGGAAAAACAACAAACAACATATCAAATTACCGAACGAATACCAAATTCACATGACTACTATTAGCATGACTTATCCCATGTCCTCAGGAACAAAAGTAACTACTCACAAAGCATAATCATATTCATGACCAGAGAGGTAATGAGTAGCATCAAGGATCTGAACATAAACTCTTCTACCAAGTAATCCAACTAGCATCAACTACAAAGAGT
Source organism: Hordeum vulgare subsp. vulgare (assembly GCF_904849725.1). Lineage (NCBI taxonomy): Eukaryota > Viridiplantae > Streptophyta > Magnoliopsida > Poales > Poaceae > Hordeum > Hordeum vulgare. Next base: position 142,618 of record NC_058524.1, on the reverse strand, counting down.
AATTAACACTACTAGCAACCTTACAAGTACCAATCGGAGTCGCGAGAGGAGATTGGTTACAAGAGATGAACTAGGGTTTGGAGATGAGACGGTGCTGATGAAGATGTTGATGGTGACGAGTCCCCTCCGATGAGAGGAGTGTTGGTGATGACGATGGCGACGATTTCCCCCTCCGGGAGGGAAGTTTCCCCGACGGGATCGTCCTGCCGGAGCTCTAGATTGGTTCTGCTGAAGTTCCGCCTCGTGGCGGCGGCGAAACCACGAAAAAGCTCCTCTCTGATTTTTTTCCTGGACGAAACCCTTCATATAGCAAAATAGGGGGGGTCAGTGGGCCAGTGGGCTGCCCACAAGCCCTCATGGCACGGCCTGGGGGGTGGCTGCGCCGTGCAGGCTTGTGGGCACCCCCTGGTGCCCCTCTGGTACTTCTTCGGCCCAGTATTTTTGATAAATCGGGAAAAAATTCCTCATTGATTTTTACGACGTTTGGAGTTGTGCAGAATAGGTATCTCAACTTTGCTCCACTTTCAGGCCAGAATTCCAGTTGCCGGCATTCTCCCTCTTCATGTAAACCTTGCAAAATAAGAGAGAAAAGGCATAAGAATAGTACCGTGAAGTAAAATAATAGCCAAAGAAGCGATAAATATCAACATGGAAACATGATGCAAAATGGATGTATCAAGCATCAATTGTTGATGGTTAGTAAAACCACTAGTTTCAAGAAGGGTAAGGGCTAGAAGGGATACTTCATGAAACGGCAAACCAGTTGCTGCTCTAATGAAGAAACCCAAAATTGAACCCAAACCCGAGACTAAGTGCTTCTGTTATGAGGGGAACGGTCACTGAGGTGGAGCTACCCTAGATACTGGGTAGATAAGAAGGTTGGCAAAGTCGACAGAAGTATATTTGATATACATGATATTGATGTGTACTTTACTAGTACTCCTAGTAGCACGAGGGAATTGGATACCGGTTCGGTTGCTAAGTGATTAGTAACTCGAAATGAAAGCTACGGTATAAACGGAGACTAGCTAAAGGCGAGGTGACGATACGTGTTGGAAGTGTTTCCAAGGTTGATGTGATCAAACATCGCACGCTCCCTCTATCATTGGGATTGGTGGTAAAACCTAAATAATTGTTATTTGGTGTTTGTGTTAAGCATGAACATGATTAGATCATTTTTATTGCAATACGATTATTCATTTAAAGAGAATACTAGTTATTCTATTTGCTTGAATAATTACCCTCAATGGTTTATTGAATCTCGATTGTAGTGTTACACATGTTCATAATGTTGGTGCCAAAAGATACAAAGTAATAATGATAGTACCACCTAGTTGTGGCACTGCCACTTGAGTCATGTTGGTATAAAATGCATGAAGAAGCTTCGTGCTGATGGATCTTTGTACTCACTCATTTTTGAAACGTTTGAGACATGCAAACCATACCTGTTGGTATAAATGCATCAAGAAAACCCCATAGAGATGGATCGTTTGGATTCACTTGATTTTGAATCACTTGAGACATGCAAATCATGCCACATGAAACAAGAGAGTAACTTGTTGGGAGTAATACATTTTTGATGTGTGTAGTCCAGTAAGTGCTTAGGCACGCAGTGGATATCGTTATGTTCTTACTTCACTGATGATTTGAGTAGATACTGGAGTATTTACTTGATGAATCACAAGTCTGAAATATTGGAAAAGTTCAAAGCAACTTCAGAGTGAAGATCGTCGTGACAAGAGGATAAACTGTCTACGAAATGATCATAGAGATGAATATCTGAGTTACGAGTTTTTGGTACGTAGTTAAGACAATGTGAAAATTGTTTCGCAGTTCATGCCACCTAGAACACCATAGTGTGATGATGTGTCTAAACGTCATAGCCACGCCCTATTTGATATGGTGCATAGTATGATGTCTCTTGTTGAATGACCACTATTGTTTATGGGTTATGCATTAGAGACAACCGCATTCACTTTAAATAGGGCACCGCGTATTTGTTGGAATTTTGCCCTAGAGGCAATAATAAATATAGTTATTATTATAATTCCGGTATCAAGATAATCGTTTATTATCCATGCTATAATTGTATTGAATGAAGACTCATTTACATGTGTGGATACATAGACAAAACACCGTCCCTAGCAAGCCTCTAGTTGGCTAGCCAGTTGATCAAAGATAGTCAGTGTCTTCTGATTATGAACAAGGTGTTGTTGCTTGATAACTGGATCACGTCATTAGGAGAATCACGTGATGGACTAGACCCAAACTAATAGACGTAGCATGTTGATCGTGTCATTTTGTTGCTACTGTTTTCTGCGTGTCAAGTATTTATTCCTATGACCATGAGATCATATAACTCACTGACACCGGAGGAATGCTTTGTGTGTATCAAACGTCGCAACGTAACTGGGTGACTATAAAGATGCTCTACAGGTATCTCCGAAAGTATTAGTTGAGTTAGTATGGATCAAGACTAGGATTTGTCACTCCGTGTGACGGAGAGGTATCTCGGGGCCCACTCGGTAATACAACATCACACACAAGCCTTGCAAGCAATGTAACTTAGTGTAAGTTGCGGGATCTTGTATTACGAAACGAGTAAAGAGACCTGCCGGTAAACGAGATTGAAATAGGTATACGGATACTGACGATCGAATCTCGGGCAAGTAAACATACCGAAGGACAAAGGGAATGACATACGGGATTATGTGAATCCTTGGCACTGAGGTTCAAACGATAAGATCTTCGTAGAATATGTAGGATCCAATATGGGCATCCAGGTCCCGCTATTGGATATAGACCGAGAAGTCTCTCGGGTCATGTCTACATAGTTCTCGAACCCGCAGGGTCTGCACACTTAAGGTTCGACGTTGTTTTATGCGTATTTGAGTTATATGGTTGGTTACCGAATGTTGTTCGGAGTCCCGGATGAGATCACGGACATCACGAGGGTTTCCGGAATAGTCCGGAAACGAAGATTGATATATATGATGACCTCATTGGATTACCGGAAGGTTTTCGGAGTTACCGGGAATGTACCAGGAATGACGAATGGGTTCCGGGAGTTCACCGGGGCGGGCAACCCACCCCGGGGAAGCCCATAGGCCATAAGGGTGGCGCACCAGCCCTTAGTGGGCAGGTGGGACAGCCCAAAAGGGCCCTATGCGCCATACAAAGAAAAATCAAAGAGAAAGAAAAAAAAAGGGAGGTGGGAAGGAAGGGAAGGACTCCCACCCACCAAACCAAGTCCAACTCGGTTTGGGGGGGGGAGCCTTCCCCCCTTGGACTCGGCCGACCCCCTTGGGGCTCCTTGAGCCCCAAGGCAAGGTCCCCTCCCTCCCACCTATATATACGGAGGTATTGGGGCTGATTTGAGACGACTTTTCCACGGCAGCCCGACCACATACCTCCACGGTTTTTCCTCTAGATCGCGTTTCTGCGGAGCTCGGGCGGAGCCCTGCTGAGACAAGGTCATCACCAACCTCCGGAGCGCCGTCACGCTGCCGGAGAACTCTTCTACCTCTCCGTCTCTCTTGCTGGATCAAGAAGGCCGAGATCATCGTCGAGCTGTACGTGTGCTGAACGCGGAGGTGCCGTCCGTTCGGTACTAGATCGTGGGACTGATTGCGGGAATGTTCGCGGGGAGGATCGAGGGACGTGAGGACGTTCCACTACATCAACCGCGTTCACTAACGCTTCTGCTGTACGATCTACAAGGGTACGTAGATCACTCATCCCCTCTCGTAGATGGACATCACCATGATAGGTCTTCGTGCACGTAGGAAAATTTTTGTTTCCCATGCGACGTTCCCCAATAGTGGTATCATGAGCTAGGTTCATGCGTAGATGTCTTCTCGAGTAGAACACAAAAGTTTTCTTGATTCCGTGGTATTGTTGGATTGAAGCGGCTTGGACCGACATTACTCATACACTTACGAGAGACTGGTTTCATCGTTACGAGTAACCCCGTTGCTCAAAGATGACTGGCAAGTGTCGATTTCTCCAACTTTAGTTGAATCGGATTTGACCGAGGAGGTCCTTGGATGAGGTTAAATAGCAACTCATATATCTCCGTTGTGGTGTTTGCGTAAGTAAGATGCGATCCTACTAGATACCCATGGTCACCACGTAAAACATGCAACAACAAAATTAGAGGACGTCTATCTTGTTTTTGCAGGGTATGCTTGTGATGTGATATGGACAATGATGTGATGTGATATATTGGATGTATGAGATGATCATGTTGTAATAGAAATATCGACTTGCACGTCGATGGTACGGCAACCGGCAGGAGCCATAGGGTTGTCTTTATACTAACGTGTGTGCTTGCAGATGCGTTTACTATTTTGCTAGGATGTAGCTTTAGTAGTAATAGCATGAGTAGCACGACAACCCCGATGGCAACACGTTGATGGAGATCATGGTGTGGCGCCGGTGACAAGAAGATCGTGCCGGTGCTTTGGCGATGGAGAGCAAGAAGCACGTGATGATGGCCATATCATGTCACTTATGAATTGCATGTGATGTTAATCCTTTTATGCACCTTATTTTGCTTAGAACGACAGTAGCATTATGAGGTGATCTCTCACTAAAATTTCAAGACGAAATTGTGTTCTCCCCGACTGTGCACCGTTGCTACAGTTCATCGTTTCGAGACACCACGTGATGATCGGGTGTGATAGACTCAACGTTCACATACAACGGGTGCAAAACAGTTGCGCACGCGGAACACTCGGGTTAAGCTTGACGAGCCTAGCATGTGCAGACATGGCCTCGGAACACATGAGACCGAAAGGTCGATCATGAATCATATAGATGATATGATTAGCATAGGGATGCTTACCACTGAAACTATACTCAACTCACGTGATGATCGGACTTGAGCTAGTGTAAGTGGATCATGAACCACTCAAATGACTAGAGAGATGTACTTTTTGAGTGGGAGTTTAGCGAATAATTTGATTAAGTTAAACTCTAATTATCTTGAACATAGTCTAAGTCCACCTTGAATATATTTGTGTTGTAGATCATGGCTCACGCGACAGTCATCCTGAATTTTAATACGTTCCTAGAGAAAGCTAAGTTGAAAGATGATGGAAGCAACTTTGTAGACTGGGCTCGTAATCTTAAGCTAATCTTACAAGCTGGGAAGAAGGATTACATCCTTAATGCTGCGTTAGGAGATGAACAACCCGCTACGGCTGATCAGGATGTTAAGAACGCTTGGTTAGCACGTAAGGAGGACTACTCAATAGTTCAATGTGCAGTCTTGTATGGCTTAGAACCGGGACTTCAACGTCGCTTTGAGCGTCATGGAGCATTTGATATGTTCCAGGAGTTGAAGTTTATCTTTCAGAAGAACGCCCGGATCGAGAGGTATGAGACCTCCGATAAATTCTATGCTTGCAAGATGGAGGAAAACTCATCTGTCAGTGAACATGTGCTCAAAATGTCTGGATACTCAAACCGTCTAGCTGAGCTGGGGATTGAACACCCGCAAGAAGCTATCACTGACAGAATCCTTCAATCACTGCCGCCAAGCTATAAAGGCTTTGTGTTGAACTACAACATGCAAGGGATGAACAAGTCTCCCGGCGAGTTGTTTGCGATGCTGAAAGTCGCAGAGTCTGAACTCCGTAAAGAGCATCAAGTGTTGATGGTGAATAAGACCACTAGTTTCAAGAGAAACGGCAAAGGCAAGAAGGGCTATTCGAAGAAGAGCGGCAAGCCTGTTGCCAATCCGACGAAGAAATCCAAAGCTGGACCTAAGCCTGAAACGGAGTGTTACTATTGCAAGGGTATGGGTCACTGGAAGCGCAATTGCCCCAAGTATCTGGCAGATAAGAAGGCGGCCAAAGAAAAATCAGGTATATTTGATATACATGTTATTGATGTGTACTTAACCGGCTCTCGTAGTAGTGCCTGGGTATTCGATACCGGTTCTGTTGCTCATATTTGCAACTCGAAACAGGAACTGCGGAATAGACGAAGGCTGGCGAAAGATGAAGTGACGATGCGCGTAGGAAATGGTTCCAAGGTTGATGCAATCGCCATCGGCACACTGTCACTTCAGTTACCATCAGGATTAGTGATGAACTTAAATCATTGTTATTTAGTGCCTGCGTTGAGCATGAACATTATATCTGGATCTTGTTTATTGCGAGACGATTACTCTTTTAAGTCAGAGAATAATGGTTGTTCTATTTCTATGAGTAACATCTTTTATGGTCATGCACCGAATGTGAGTGGATTGTTCATATTGAATCTTGATAGCGATACGCATATACATAACATTGAGACCAAAAGAGTTAGAGTTAACAATGATAGCGCCATATTTTTGTGGCACTGCCGCTTAGGTCATATTTGTGTAAAGCGCATGAAGAAACTCCATGCTGATGGACTTTTGGAGTCACTTGACTTTGATTCACTTGACACGTGCGAACCATGCCTCATGGGCAAGATGACTAAGACTCCGTTCTCAGGAACAATGGAGCGTGCAAGTGACTTGTTGGAAATCATACATACCGATGTGTGTGGTCCGATGAGCGTGGAGGCACGCGGCGGATATCGTTATTTTCTCACATTCACTGACGATTTAAGTAGATATGGTTATGTCTACTTGATGAAGCACAAGTCTGAAACATTTGAAAAGTTCAAGCAATTTCAGAGTGAAGTGGAAAATCATCGTAACAAGAAGATCAAGTTCCTACGGTCTGATCGTGGGGGTGAATATCTGAGTTTCGAGTTTGGTACTCACTTAAGACAATCTGGAATTGTTTCACAGATAACACCGCCTGGAACACCACAGCGTAATGGTGTGTCCGAACGTCGTAATCGCACTCTATTAGAGATGGTGCGATCTATGATGTCTCTTACTGATTTGCCGTTATCATTTTGGGGCTATGCATTAGAAACAGCTGCATTCACTTTAAATAGGGCACCATCAAAATCCGTTGAGACGACACCATACGAACTGTGGTATGGCAAAAGGCCAAAGTTGTCGTTTCTTAAAGTTTGGGGATGTGATGCTTATGTCAAAAAAGCTTCAGCCTGAAAAGCTGGAACCCAAAGCGGAAAAGTGCGTCTTCATAGGTTACCCAAAAGAGACAGTTGGGTACACCTTCTATCTCAAATTCGAGGGCAAAGTGTTTGTTGCTAAAAACGGAACTTTTCTCGAGAAGGAGTTTCTCTCGAGAGAATTGAGTGGGAGGAAGATAGAACTTGACGAGGTTGTCGAACCTCTCATCCCTCTGGATGGTGGCGCAGGGCAAGGGGAAACCTCTGTCATTGCGACGCCGGTTGAGGAGGAAGTTAATGATGATGATCATGAAACTCCAGTTCAGGTTTCTGTCGAACCACGCAGGTCGAGGAGACCACGTACTGCTCCAGAGTGGTACGGTAATCCCATCTTATCAATCATGTTGTTAGACAACAATGAACCTGCAAATTATGAAGAAGCAATGGTGGGCCCAGATTCCAACAAATGGCTAGAGGCCATGAAATCCGAGATAGGATCCATGTATGAGAACAAAGTGTGGACTTTGGAGGTACTACCTGAGGGCCGCAAGGCCATTCAGAACAAATGGATCTTTAAGAGGAAGACGGACGCTGACGGCAATGTGACCGTTTATAAAGCTCGACTTGTGGCAAAGGGTTTTTCACAAGTTCAAGGAGTTGACTACGATGAGACTTTCTCACACGTAGCAATGCTTAAGTCCGTCAGAATCATGTTAGCAATAGCTGCATTTTTCGATTATGAAATCTGGCAAATGGATGTCAAAACGGCGTTCCTTAACGGTTTCCTTAAGGAAGAGTTGTATATGATACAACCCGAAGGTTTTGTCGATCCTAAGAATGCTAACAAGGTGTGCAAGCTCCAGCGATCCATTTATGGACTGGTGCAAGCATCTCGGAGTTGGAACAAATGCTTTGATGAGGTGATCAAAGCATTTGGGTTTATACAAGTGGTTGGAGAATCTTGTATTTACAAGAAAGTGAGTGGGAGCTCTTTGGCGTTTCTAATATTATATGTGGATGACATATTACTGATTGGAAACAACGTAGAGTTTTTGGAGAGCATAAAAAGTTACTTGAATAAAAGTTTCTCTATGAAGGACCTAGGAGAAGCTGCTTACATTCTAGGCATTAAGATCTATAGGGATAGATCAAAACGCCTGATAGGACTTTCACAATGCACATACCTTGATAAAGTTTTGAAGAAGTTCAAAATGGAACAGTAAAAGAAAGGGTTCTTGCCAGTTCTACAAGGTACGAGATTGAGTAAGACTCAGTGCCCAGCAACTGATGAAGATAGAGAGCATATGCGCTCCGTCCCCTATGCTTCAGCCATAGGTTCTATCATGTATGCAATGTTGTGCACTAGACCGGATGTTAGCCTGGCCATAAGTATGGTGGGTAGGTTCCAGAGTAATCCAGGAGTGGATCACTGGACAGCGGTCAAGAATATCCTGAAGTACCTGAAAAGGACTAAGGAGATGTTTCTCGTGTATGGAGGTGATGAAGAGCTCGCCGTAAAAGGTTACGTCGATGCAAGCTTTGACACAGATCCGGACGACTCTAAGTCGCAAACCGGATACGTATTTATTCTTAATGGGGGTGCGGTAAGCTGGTGCAGTTCCAAGCAAAGCGTCATAGAAGATTCTACATGTGAAGCGGAGTACATGGCTGCCTCGGAGGCGGCTAAGGAGGGTGTCTGGATGAAGCAGTTCATGACGGATCTTGGGGTGGTGCCAAGCGCACTGAATCCAATAACCTTGTTCTATGATAACACGGGCGCCATTGCCTTAGCAAAGGAACCACAGTTTCACAAGAAGACCAGACACATCAAACGACACTTCAACCTCCTCCGCGACTACGTCGAGGGAGAGGACGTAAACATATGCAAAGTGCACACGGATATGAATGTAGCAGACCCGCTGACTAAACCTCTTCCACGGCCAAAGCATGATCAACACCAGAACTGTATGGGTGTTAGATTTATTACAATGTAAATCACATGGTGATGTGAGGGCTAGATTATTGACTCTAGTGCAAGTGGGAGACTGTTGGAATTATGCCCTAGAGGCAATAATAAATATAGTTATTATTATAATTCATGTATCAAGATAATCGTTTATTATCCATGCTATAATTGTATTGAATGAAGACTCATTTACATGTGTGGATACATAGACAAAACACCGTCCCTAGCAAGCCTCTAGTTGGCAACCAGTTGATCAAAGATAGTCAGTGTCTTCTGATTATGAACAAGGTGTTGTTGCTTGATAACTGGATCACGTCATTAGGAGAATCACGTGATGGACTAGACCCAAACTAATAGACGTAGCATGTTGATCATGTCATTTTGTTGCTATTGTTTTCTGCGTGTCAAGTATTTATTCCTATGACCATGAGATCATATAACTCACTGACACCGGAGGAATGCTTTGTGTGTATCAAACGTCGCAACGTAACTGGGTGACTATAAAGATGCTCTACAGGTATCTCCGAAGGTGTTAGTTGAGTTAGTATGGATCAAGACTGGGATTTGTCACTCCGTGTGACGGAGACGTATCTCGGGGCCCACTCGGTAATACAACATCACACACAAGCCTTGCAAGCAATGTAACTTAGTGTAAGTTGCGGGATCTTGTATTACGGAACGAGTAAAGAGACTTGCCGGTAAACGAGATTGAAGTAGGTATACGGATACTGACGATCGAATCTCGGGCAAGTAAACATACCGAAGGACAAAGGGAATGACATACGGGATTATATGAATCCTTGGCACTGAGGTTCAAACGATAAGATCTTCGTAGAATATGTAGGATCCAATATGGGCATCCAGGTCCCGCTATTGGATATTGACCGAGGAGTCTCTCGGGTCTACATAGTTCTCGAACCCGCAGGGTCTGCACACTTAAGGTTCGACGTTGTTTTATGCGTATTTGAGTTATATGGTTGGTTAGCGAATGTTGTTCGGAGTCCCGGATGAGATCACGGACGTCACGAGGGTTTCCGGAATAGTCCGGAAACAAAGATTGATATATAGGATGACCTCATTTGATTACCGGAAGGTTTTCGGAGTTACCGGGAATGACGAATGGGTTCCGGGAGTTCACCGGGGGGGGGGGGGGGCAACCCACCCCGGGGAAGCCCATAGGCCATAAGGGTGGCGCACCAGCCCTTAGTGGGCTGGTGGGACAGCCCAAAAGGGCCCTATGCGCCATACAAAGAAAAATCAAAGAGAAAGAAAAAAAAGGGAGGTGGGAAGGAAGGGAAGGACTCCCACCCACCAAACCAAGTCCAACTCGGTTTGGGGGGGGAGCCTTCCCCCCTTGGACTCGGCCGACCCCCTTGGTGCTCCTTGAGCCCCAAGGCAAGGTCCCCTCCCTCCCACCTATATATACGGAGGTATTGGGGCTGATTTGAGACGACTTTTCCACGGCAGCCCGACCACATACCTCCAAGGTTTTTCCTCTAGATCGCGTTTCTGCGGAGCTCGGGCGGAGCCCTGCTGAGACAAGGTCATCACCAACCTCCGTAGCACCGTCACGCTGCCGGAGAACTCTTCTACCTCTCCGTCTCTCTTGCTGGATCAAGAAGGCCGAGATCATCGTCGAGCTGTACGTGTGCTGAACGCGGAGGTGCCGTCCGTTCGGTACTAGATCGTGGGACTGATCGCGGGATTGTTCGCGGGGCGGATCGAGGGACGTGAGGACGTTCCACTACATCAACCGCGTTCACTAACGCTTCTGCTGTACGATCTACAAGGGTACGTAGATCACTCATCCCCTCTCGTAGATGGACATCACCATGACAGGTCTTCGTGCACGTAGGAAATTTTTTGTTTCCCATGCGACGTTCCCCAACAGTATTTCCATTGAGAGGACACGGTATAGACTATGGTTTGGAGAAACCTAAGTTGTCGTTTCTTGAAAGTTTGGGACTGCGATGCTTATGTGAAAATGTTTCAGTCTAATAAGCTCGAACCCAAAGCGGATAAATGCATCTTCATAGGATATCCAAAACAGTTGGATACATCTCCTATCTCAGATCCGGAAGCAAAGTATTTGTTTCTAGAAACGGATCCTTCCTCGAGGAAAGGTTTCTCTCGAAAGAATTGAGTGGGAGAGTGGTGGAACTTGATGAGGTTATTGAACTGTCACTTCAACCAGTGTGTAGCAGGGCGCAGGAAGTTGTTCATGTGGCGCCTACACCAATTGAAGTGGAAGCTGATGATAGTGATCATTAGAGCTTCGGATCAAGTTACTACAAACCTCGTAGGTCAACAAAGGTCGCGTACTACTGCATAGTGGTACGGTAACCCTGTCTTGGAGGTCATGTTGTTGAGCATCAATGAACCTAAGAGTTATGGAGAAGCAATGGTGGGACCGGATTCCGACAAATGGCTGGAGGCCATGAAATCCGAGAGAGGATCCATGTATAAAAAAAAGTGTAGACTTTGGAAGAACTACTTGATGGTAGTAAGACTATTAAGTAAAGATGGATCTTTAAAAGGAAGACACACGATGATGGTGATAAGTCACTATTAAGAAAAGCTCGACTTGTCGCAAAGATGTTTTCGACAAGATCAAAGAGTTGACTATGATGTGACTTTCTCACTCGTAGCGATGCTAAAAGTCTGTTGGAATTATGTTAGTAGTTGCTGCATTATTTGTGAAATATTGCACATAGGAAGACAAAACATTGTTTCCTCGACGGTTTCCTTGAGGAAGACAAAATATTGTTTCCTAGAAGGTTTCCTAACAAGTATGCAAGCTCCAGCGATCCTTTTATGGACTGGTGCAAGCATCTCGGAGTTGGAATATATGCTTTGATGAGATGATCAAAGCTTTTGGGTTTGTACAAGGTTTATGAGAAACTTGTATTTCCGAAGAAGTGAGTGGGAGCACTATAGTTTTTCTGATAAAGTATATGTGGTTGACATATTGTTGATCGGAAGTAATGTAGAATTTCTGTAAAGCATGAAGGTTGTTTGAAAGGGGTTTTTCAAAGGAAGAACTGGATAGAGCTACTTGAACATTGAGCTTCAAGATCTATGGAGATAGATCAAAATGCTAAACAGAACTTTCAAATGAAATGCACGCCTTGACAAGTTTTTTAAGGAGTTCAAAATATATCAGCAAAGAAAGAGTTCTTGGTTGTGTTTTAAGGTGTGAATATGAGTAAGACTCAAAAGCCCAACCACGGCAAAAGAAAGAGAAAGGATGAAGGTTGTCCCCTATGCATTAGTCGTAGACTCTAAAGTATGCCATGCTGTGTACCGCACCTGATGTGTGCCTTGCCACAAGTCTGTTAAGAGGTACAGAGAGTGATCCAGGATTGAATCACTGAACAACGGTCAATGTTATCCTTAGTGACTAATGGACTAAGGATTTTTTCTCGATTATGAAGGTGGTTAAATAGTTCGTCGTAAAGGGTTACGTCGATGCAAGGTTTGACACTAATCCGAATGACTATGAGTAGTAAAACGGATTCGTATAGTAGAGTAGATACTTGGACTATTTCCGAATAGCACGTAGTAGCAACATCTATTAGATGACATAAAGATTTGTGAAGCACACACGGATCTGAAAGTTTCAGAACCGTTGACTAAAACCTCTCTCACGAGGAAGACGAGATCAGACCCCAGAACTATATGGGTGTTGGATTCGTTGAAATCACATGGTGATGTGAACTAGATTATTGACTCTAGTGCAAGTGGGAGATTGTTGGAAATATGCCCTAGAGGCAATAATAAATTAGTTATTATTATATTTCCTTGTTCATAATAATCGTTAATTATCCATGCTTGAATTGTATTGATTGGAAACTCAAATACATGTTTGGATACATAGACAACACACTGTCCCTAGCGAGACTCTAGTTGACTAGTTCGTTGATCAAAGATGGTCAAGGTTTCCTAGCCATAGGCAAGTATTCTCACTTGATAACGGGATCACATCATTAGGAGAATCATGTGATGGACAAGACCCAAACTATGAACATAGCATATTGATCGTGTCGTTTTATTGCTATTGTTTTCTGCGTGTCAAGTATTTGTTCCTATGACCATGAGATCATATAACTCACTGGCACCGGAGGAATACCTTGTGTGCATCAAACGTCGCAACGTAACTGGGTGACTATAAAGGTGCTCTACAGGTATCTCCGGAGGTGTCCGTTGGGTTAGTATGGATCAAGACTGGGATTTGTCACTCCGTGTGACGGAGAGGTATCTCGGGGCCCATTCGGTAATAGAACATCACACACAAGCCTTGCAAGCAATGTGACTAAATGTAAGTCACGTGATCTTGTATTACGGAACGAGTAAAGAGACTTGCTGGTAATGAGATTGAAATAGGTATGCGGATACCGATGATCGAATCTCGGGCAAGTAACATACCGAAGGACAAAGGGAATGACATACAGGATTATATGAATCCTTGACACTGAGGTTCAACCAATAAGATCTTTGGAGAATATGTAGGATCCAATATGGGCATCCTGGTCCCGCTATTGGATATTGACTGAGGATTACCTCGGGGCATGTGTACATAGTTCTCGAACCCGCAGGGTCTGCACACTTAAGGTTCAGCGATATTTTTAGTATAGTTGAGTTATATGTGTGGTTACCGAATGTTGCTCGGAGTCCCGGATGAGATCACGGACGTCACGAGGGTTTCTGGAATGGTCCGGAGACGAAGATTGATATATAGGATGACTTCATTTGGTTACCGGAAAGTTTTCGGGCAATACCGGGAATGTACCGGGAGTGACGAATGGGTTCCGGAAGTTTACCGGGAGGGGGGAAACCCTCCCGGAGGAAGCCCAAAGGAGTTATGGGTGGCGCAACAAACCTTAGTGGGCTGGTGGGACAGCCCAATAATGCCTATGTGCCATAAGCAAAAAATCAAAGAAAAAAAAGGAAAGGTGGGAAGGAAGAGAAGGACTCTACTTTCCAATCCTATTTTGAGTAGGATTGGAGTAGGAGTCCTACTCCTCCCATTGGCCGGCGCACCTTGAGGGCTTGGCCGTCAAGGCAAGTCCCTCCCCCTCCCTCCTATATATACTGGTGTTTTAGGGATGATTTGAGACAACTTTTGCCACGACAGCCCGACCACAAACACCACGGTTTTTCCTCTAGATCGTATTTCTGCGGAGCTCGGGCGGAGCCCTGCAGGAGTAGATCCTTCACCACCACCGGAGCGCCGTCAAGCTGCCAGAGAACTCATCTACTTCTCCGCCTTGCTTGCTGGATCAAGAAGGCCGAGATCATCGTCGAGTTGTACATGTGCTGAACTCGGAGGTGCCGTCCGTTCGGCACTGGATCGGAGCGGATCGTGGGACGGATCGCGGGACGGTTCGTGGGAAGGTTCGCGGGGCGGATCGAGGGACGTGAGGACGTTCCACTACATCAACCGCGTTTCTTAACGCTTCCTGTTGTGCGATCTACAAGGGTACGTAGATCCAAAATCTCCTCTCGTAGATGGAGATCACCATGATAGGTCTTCGTGCGCATAGGAAATTTTTTGTTTCCCATGCGACGTTCTTCAACATCTCCAACAAGTCACTTGCACGCTCCATTGTTCCGGAGAACGGAGTCTTAGTCATCTTACCCATGAGGCATGGTTCGCATGTGTCCAGTGATTGAAAATCAAGTGGCTCCAAAAGCCCATCGGAATGGAGTTTCTTCATGCGCTTTACACCAATATGACCTAAGCGGCAGTGCCAAAAAAAAGTTGGTGCTATCATTGTTAACTCTACATCTTTTGGTCTCAATGTTATGTATATGTGTATCATCACTATCAAGATTCAATATGAACAAGCCTCTCACGTTGGGTGCATGACCATAAAAGATATTACTCATAGAAATAGAACAACCATTATTCTTTGACTTAAACGAGTAACCGTCTCGTAATAAACAAGATCCATATATAATGTTCATGCTTAACGCAGGCACTAAATAACAATTATTTAAGTTCATAACTAATCGTGATGGTAACTGAACTGAGACTGTGCCGACGGCGATTGCATCAACCTTGGAACCATTTCCCACGCGCATCGTCACTTCATCCTTTGCCAGCCTTCATTTATTCCGCAGTTCCTGCTTCGAGTTGCAAATATGAGCAACAGAACCGGTATCGAATACCCAAGCACTACTACGAGAGTTGGTTAAGTACACATCAATAACATGTATATCAAATATACCTGATTTTTCCTTGGTCGCCTTCTTATCAGCCAAATACTTGGGGCAGTTGCGCTTCTAGTGATCCAGTCCCTTGCAATAATAACACTCTGTTTCAGGCTTAGGTCCAGCCTTGGGTTTCTTCGTCGGATTGGCAACAGGCTTGCCGCTCTTCTTGGAGTTACCCTTCTTGCCTTTGTCGTTTCTCTTGAAACCAGTGGTCTTATTGACCATCAACACTTGATGCTCTTTCCGGAGTTCTGACTCTGCGACTTTCAGCATCGCGAATAACTCGTCGGGTGACTTGTTCATCCCTTGCATGTTATAGTTCAACACAACACTCTTATAGCTAGGTGGCAGTTATTGAAGAATTCTGTCAGTGATAGCCTCTTGCGGGAGTTCAATCCCCAGCTCAGCTAGACGGTTTGAATACCCCAGACATTTTGAGCACATGTTCACTGACAGATGAATTCTCCTCCATCTTGCAAGCATAGAATTTATCGGAGGTCTCATACCTCTCGATCCGGGCGTTCTTCTGAAAGATAAACTTCAACTCGTGGAACATCTCATATGCTCCATGACGCTCAAAGCGACGTTGAACTCCCGGCTCTAAGCCATACAAGACTGCACATTGAACTACTGGGTAGTCCTCCTTACGTGTTAACCAGGCGTTCAAAACATCTTGGCTAGACGTAGCGGGTGGTTCATCTCCTAGCGCAGCATTAAGGACATAATCCTTCTTCCCAGCTTGTAGGAGCAGCTTTAGATTACGAGCCTAGTCTACAAAGTTTCTTCCATCATCTTTCAACTTAGCTTTCTCTAGGAACGTATTAAAATTCAGGGTGACTATTGCGTGAGCCATTGATCTACAACACAAATATTGCAAAGTTGACTTAGACTATGTTTAAGCTAATTAGAGCTTAACTAATCAAATTACTGATAAACTCCCACTCAAAAAGTACATCTCTTTAGTCATTTGAGTGGTACATGATCCAAATTCACTAACTCAAGTCCGATCATCATGTGAGTTGAGAATAGTTTGAGTGGTAAGCATCTCTATGCTAATCATATCAACTATACGATACATGCTCGACCTTTCGGTCTCATGTGTTCCGAGGCCATGTCTGTACATGCTAGGCTCGTCAAGTTTAACCCGAGTGTTCCGCGTGTGCAACTGTTTTGCACCCGTTGTATGTGAACGTTGAGTCTATCACACCCGATCATCACGTGGTGTCTCGAAACGACGGACTGCCGCAACGGTGCACAGTCGGGTGAACACAATTTCATCTTGAATTTTTAGTGAGAGATCACCTTATAATGCTACCGTCGTTCTAAGCAAAATAAGGTGCATAAAAGGATTAACATCACATGCAATTCATAAGTGACATGTATGACCATCATCTTGTGCTTCTTGATCTCCATCACCAAAGCACCGGCATGATCTTCTTGTCACCGGCGCCACACCATGATCTCCATCAACGTGCCGCCATCGAGGTTGTCATGCTATCTATGCTATTACTACTAAAGCTATGACCTAGCAATATAGTAAACGCATCTTCAAACACAAACGTTAGTTTAAAGACAACCCTATGGCTCCTGCCGGTTGCCGTAGCATCGACGTGCAAGTCAATATTAACTATTACAACATGATCATCTCATACATCCAATATATCACATCACGTCATTGGCCATATCATATCACAGGCATACCCTGCAAAAACAGGTTAGACGTCCTCTAATTTGTTGTTGCATGTTTTACGTGGCTGCTATGGGTATCTAGTATGATCGCTTCTTACTTACGCAAAAAACACAAGGAGATGTGCAAATTGCTATTTAACCTCTCTCCAAGGACCGCCTCGGTCAAAACCAATTCAAATAAAGTTGAAGAAACAGGCACCCGCCAGTCATTTTTATGCAACGAGTTGCATGTTAGTCGATGAAACCAGTCTCTCGTAAGCATACGAGTAATGTCGGTTTGGTCCACTTCAATCCAACAATACCGCCGAATGGAGAAAAGACTAAGGAGGGCAGCAAATCGAACATCCACGTCCACAAAACCTTTTGTGTTCTAATCGAGATAACATCTACGCATGAACCTAGCTCATGATGCCACTGTTGGGGAACGTTGCACGGGAAACAAAAAAAATTCTACGCACACGAACACATATCATGGTGATGTTCACCTACGAGAGGATATTAGATCTACGTACCCTTGTAGATCGCTAAGCGGGAATCGTTAAGAAACGCGGTTCATGTAGTGGTACAGCTTCGTGATTTAAATCACCGTCGTCCCACGATCCGTTCCGATCTAGCGTCGAACGGACGGCACCTCCGCGTTCAGCGCACGTACAGCTCGATGACGATCTCGACCTTCTTGATCCAGCAAGAGAGACACATAAGTAGATGAGTTCTCTGGTAGCGTGACGACGCTCCGGTGGTGGTGATGATCTACTCCTGCAGGGCTTCGCCCGAGCTCCGTAGAAATCCGATCTAGAGGCAAAACTATGTGGAATAGGCTTGAGTTGCACGTGGCAAAGTTGTGTCACAAAAGCCCTAAACCACGAATATATATAGGAGGAGGGGAGGTGCTAGCCTTGGGGCACGAGGACCCCAAGGGTGAGCCGGCCGAAGGGGGAGGAGGACTCCTCCTCTTCCTTCCCACCTCCTTATTTCCTTTTCTTTTTTTCTTTCCTTTGGTATTTTTACTTGTGGCGCCATAGCCCTCTTGGGCTGGTTCCACCAGCCCACTAAGGACTTGGTGCGCCACCCTAAGGCCATGGGCTCACTCCCGGGTGGGTGGGCCCCTCCCGGTAAACACCCGGAACCCATTCGTCACTCCCGGTACACTACCGGAAATGCCCGAAACTTTCCGGTGACCAAATGAAACCATCCTATATATCAATCTTCGTTTCTGGACCATTCCGGAAACCCTCGTGACGTCTGTGATCTCATCCAGGACTCCGAACAACATTCGGTAACCACACATATAACTCAACTATAGTAAAACATCATCGAACCTTAAGTGTGCAGACCCTGCGGGTTCGAGAACTATGTAGACATGACCCAAGACACTCCTCGGTCAATATCCAATAGCGGGACCTGGATGCCTATATTGGATCCTACATATTCTCCGAAGATCTTATCGGTTGAACCTCAGTGCCAAGGATTCATATAATCCCGTATGTCATTCTCTTTGTCCTTCGATATGTTACTTGCCCGAGATTCGATCGTAGGTCTCTTTAATCGTTCCGTAATACAAGATCCCGTGACTTACACTTAGTCACATTGCTTGCAAGGCTTGTTTGTGATGTTGCATTACCGAGTGGGCCCCGAGATACCTCTCCGTCACACGGAGTGACAAATCCCAGTCTTGATCCATACTAACTCAACGGACACCTTCGGAGATACCTGTAGAGCACCTTTATAGTCACCCAGTTACGTTGCGACGTTTGATACACACAAGGTATTCTTCCGGTGTCATTGAGTTATATGATCTCATGCTCATAGGAATAAATACTTGACACGCAGAAAACAATAGCAACAAAATGACACGATCACATGCTACATTCATAGTTTGGGTCTAGTCCATCACATGATTCTTCTAATGATGTGATCCAGTTATCAAGTGACAACACCTTGCATATAGTCAGAAAACCTTGACTATCATTGATCAACTAGCTAGCCAACTAGAGGCTTGCTAGGGACATTGTTTTATCTATGTATCCACACATGTATCTATGTTATCATTCAATACAATTATAGCATGGATAATAAACGATTATCTTGAAACAGGAAATATAATAATAACTATTTTATCATTGCCTTTAGGTCATATTTCCAACACAAGGGCCCACCTCCACCGTCCACCGACGAGGGCTTCGCCCACCGGCATCCTCCGGCGGCAGCGAGGGGAGGGAGGGGAAGGGGGGCTTTGGGTGGCGGCTAGGGTTTTGCCACCCAAGCCGCCCTGGGAGCGACGCGGTTGGAGGGGGGGGGGTCCAGTACCTACCAAGGAATCACTAGTTCACACTTCAACAATTTAGAACTGTATACCCCAGAATAATGTGCCCGGGTATTTGCTAGATAGCTAGATTCATACACTTTCTACATAGTTCTATAGATATTTAAGGATATGACATGACAAGATATTCACAAAAGCATAATTTCAGTTATTTGTTTGATAAGATTTATAGCAAAATCCACTATAACAAGATAGTTTTATGAAGTAAGCAAGAAACATCTTTTAGGGAAACTTTACAATTTTGGTTAACCACTAGAATGTGGTTTTACGCAATATCAACCCTGTGAGGGTTCATAAACACTCTTTCAAAGAAACTTGTGCTGTGAGGGTTCATAAACTGCACTGACATAGTCTGCTCATGGTCATGGAATTGCTAACTGAATCATTCATTTGCTAGCATATGAGGGTTGTAAGTCGCTACAATATGTGTGTCAGTATCAACCCATTACATTACGCAAGAGTTACGATAGAGGGAGCCTCCTCCTAAATTTACTTAACACAAGACACACACACAGCAAGTATATACACACCACACCAGCAAAGGCAGCAACACAAGTATATAGAGTGAGCCTACCAACGAACGATGAGGAAGAGGAACCATTGATTCCGTTTAGTTTACACCGGCCACGACGGGTAGCTCAGTCACCTCCAGACACCCACCAAGACAAGCAGAAGCAGAGGGGCCATCACCACGATCGCTAGCCAGAGGGACCTCCGCACGGCGGGCCACCTCGCCGTTTGTGAAGATGAATCTCCAGGGCCAGAAACACAGTCAGTGCTGCGCACAAGTCCGTCCTGCTCATGCCCGTTTCAACCAGAATCCTCCTGCTTGAGCCTCTGCTTCAGATCGTCTCCACCTCCACCACGCGGCTTGCCATCTTCTTCTATTACGACCAAATTTACCAAACAGCTCAGGATACGGGCACTACCCTATCCTTACTCTTTCAATACAGCACAAGGTTTGTTACGTACGTACCATTATTATTGAACGATAGATGCTGGAGCTTCTCTGCAACTTCCACCGCAGAAACCACCAGTGCTTGACCAGGAGGGATGTTATGCATCACATCTCCAGCCTGAACAAGACATATTATTATGATGAGTAAAAAATAAGTCATTTTTTCAAGACAACATAACTCAAGGAAATTAGTCAGAAGAACCATACATACCATAGTTTGGAAAACAACATCATTGACATGATCCTCCTCCTCATCATGGTTGCTGGATGAACTCTCTGTGCTACAGTCTGATTCGCCCTCACCTTCTTCGCTTTCCGAGTGACAGGCTAATATAGGCTGAGACGCCGATGCCCTCTCCACAGCATAAGCAAGGCGGATCCTCCTTGCCGCAATCCCTTGTTGTGGGTCCATCAACTCTGCTGGACCTGCGGGCTGCTGCTGCGTCCAAGGTGCTGCCCCCATATCTTGGAGATCACAAGGAGTCCATGAACCTGAGCTAGCAGCAGACCAGAATGGAACAGCAGCTGTAGTTGAAGTAGGATTGGACACGGCATTCCCAGCGCCCGTTTCATCATAGGCTGGATGGAGCAACATGTCTTGCGCATCCTGCTCACCTACGGCTATGATACTTTCCAGATACATCGACAAGTCGTGCTCATCACCCATGTTGCCAATGAAAGGGAGATCCGTGTAAGGACGCATCGGGGAATTGAATGTAGGGAATTCATCATGGTATCTTTGATGCTCGGCCTGTATCTCTATGTCTGGAAGCTGCGCCAACGTAGCCACATAAGCAGCTTCCTGCAATTTAATTTATGGATAAGAGGACACACAAATATTTCTCATTCAAAAATAGCCACATAAGCAGCTTCATGCAATTTAATTTATGGATAAGAAAAGACACAAAACATTTATCATTCATTCAAATGAAAAGACAGGAACAGGCTGAAGATATAATAATAATAATGCAGAAAAGGGGAAAAAAAATAAGCAGCAGTTGACCTGATCCGCTGTCTGCTCTGTGGCACCGGCGGCAGGAAGAAGATGGGCCGTGGAGGAGTGATCATTAGTAACATTGGTCGGAGTCAGCTGGCTGGAATCAGATGGCGAGGCCTTGTCTTCCACCATGGAGGCACTGGCCGTGTCGTCGTCGGCTTGTAGCAGCAGATTGGCTGGAGACGACATGGACGGGGGTTCTGAAACGGGTGCCGGGGTCTCTTCGTCCTGCTTGTTGAAGAGGCGGTACAGGACGAAGCTATCCTGAAGAAAGAAAGAAATTATATTGGCAGAATATATTGGCCCAAGAATAGAGCTTACTGAGTGCAAATGGTACTGGTAAGCTAGCTAGCACATTCATATTCATATTCATATCCATATCCATATTCATATTCATATTCATATTCATAGAAGAAAGAAGCAACCCTTACTGAATGAAGAAACAACAACAAGAACAACAAGAAGTTATTTTGACACGAGTGAGTCATTTGAACACATATATTCATATTCATCCTGCCAACATGTATGCCCTGTCCTACTAGTACTAGTGTTGTTGAAATCCTATCAAACAAGAGCTGAGCTATATATATGGTGACTGACTGCAAATTATACCTATGTAAGCTAGCTATAAGTAATTGAGAAACAAGCAAGGGAATGCAAACAAAATAGTAAATGAAATGAAATGAAACTGAAGCAGAGTATCTGATTTGACAAAGTTATGTCCTCTAGCTAAGACACTGAGGCAGCAAGAACTATATAGTCCTAAAGATTCAAGATTGGAAAGCAAGCAAGCAAGTTACGTTTTGGGGCCCTGCTGCAGATGCAGATGCAGATGCAGATGCAGACTGGGACCCCGAGTGGTGGACTGGGTTGTCTGCAGAGACGGCGGTGTACTCGTGCATGATCCACGGGGTGCGGGCGCCGCGTGGGGCTCGGCCGCGGTGGAAGACGAGGGTCTTCTTGACGCCGATGAGGGCGCCTTTCCCCCTGCATCCCCCCGGGCCGGGTCCCCGGATGAGGCGGTCCTTGCCGGTGGCCTTCCAGTATCCGGCGGCGGTGGAGCGGCAGGAGCGGGAGGACTTGCCGGGGTACTTTGGGCGGTCGCGTCGGGCGAAGAAGAACCACTCGGGGTCGTCGGACTTGATGACGGAGCGTGCGGGGAGGTCCCACGGCTCCACCGCCGCCAGGTCCACGTCCGGGATCGCCAGCAGGTCCGGGTGCGCCCGCCCCGCGATCTTGGCCTTGAGGTAGTGCCGCACCAGCTCCTCGTCCGTCGGACGGAACCGGAAACCAACAGGAAGCGCCGCCTCCGACGGCGACGCGGAGGAGGACGACGACTCCGCCCCCGCCGCCGCCGCGGTGGTCGTCATCGCTGGCTAAAGACTTTCCCTTTCCCTTTCCCCTCCTCTGTTTTCGTTCTTTCTTTGTTTGTGTCCGAGAGAGAGAGAGAGGGGGAGAGAGAAAGGGAGGCAGAGAGAGGGGGAGAGAGAAAGGGAGGCTAGACAAAACACAAAGCTCATCTCATTTCATCTCATCTTGCTTGCTTGTTTTCAACTCTTTCTAGACAAACACAAAGCTCATCTCATTTCATCTCATCTTGCTTGCTTGTTTTCAACTCTTTCTAGACAAACACAAAGCTCATCTCATTTCATCTCATCTTGCTTGCTTGTTTTCAACTCTTTCTAGACAAACACAAAGCTCATCTCATTTCATCTCATCTTGCTTGCTTGTTTTCAACTCTTTCTAGACAAACACAAAGCTCATCTCATTTCATCTCATCTTGCTTGCTTGTTTTCAACTCTTTCTAGACAAACACAAAGCTCATCTCATTTCATCTCATCTTGCTTGCTTGTTTTCAACTCTTTCTAGACAAACACAAAGCTCATCTCATTTCATCTCATCTTGCTTGCTTGTTTTCAACTCTTTCTAGACAAACACAAAGCTCATCTCATTTCATCTCATCTTGCTTGCTTGTTTTCAACTCTTTCTTACTTTTTTTCCTCTCCCCCGTCCATTGCCCGTGCCGATCTCATCGGTCGCCTGCACCACCGTGATGAGCCTCTTCTTCTTCATTATCTTTTATTAGATTTTTTTTGACTTGTATGATTTATATAGCTACTTTTATAATTTTTTTACTTTTATTATTGTTTGTTATTACATAGTGCCATGGTTTTGGTGTCCGTCCCCGTCGGTTCTCGTCCGGTTTATCATTCGTATATGGTATATTATCTTTTATAAGTTTTTGTTTCATTTAGTGTTTATGAAAATTATGCCGACCAACTTGACATAGATGTCTTTATGTAGGAGGTACGTGAACCGGAAATTCTAACCGGCCCTCTTGTCGAGAGATTAAATCTAGTTGAAATAGAAAACAATTATTTGAAAGAAAAATTGAAATGAGTTGAAGAAGAGAACATGAAATTGGAGTTGTTTGTTACCCATGTCGTCGATCTAAACAAGATCCAGATGAATGCAATGCGCTTGAAGATTAAAAGGATTAGAAAATATGCCATTGACAATGAGGCTTGGTATCATTATGTTGTTGGATTAATTGTTACCTTAGTTGCGATTTTCGTCGCATTTGTTGTTGCATTTAAATGTTTTACATAGTTGTATGTTAGTTTCAATGCATGTTTTAATTAGATGCTCTAAAGAGTTGTATGTTGTTCTATGAGTACTGTATGTATGGACTTTATGTGTTTATTTATTTCAGTTATAACATTTGATGATGAACTTGTATTAATTTGGTCACTTTTCTCTATTCATGACGCTCTGTAATGTTTGTACACGAAGTGCATCCAGTTTTTGCCATAACCCTCTCAATTTTTTAGCACATGCTATGCGGGTGAAATTATGATATCATGCCAAGTTCAATCTTGTTAGAGTTTATTTGTAGTGCTTTTCAATTTCAGGGTCATTTAGCTCAAAAAAGATTAAATGCATGAAAAATATTAAATAACGTCAGGAAGGGTTGAAAATTTATGGTGTGGCTTTGAATGGTGCATATTGACCTCACAAATAGTCTGGATTTAAACTATGTTCAAAAAAATGAAATCTCTTTGTAATAGATGAGTTTTCGTCCGAAACCCTTATACTTCGAAAGAGATTGTCCAGTTTGTACAAGAAGTGCATCCAACTTTTGTCATAACCATCTCTAATTTTTAGCACATGCTTTGTGGGTGAAATTATGATACCATGCCAAGTTTCAACCTTTTCAAAGTTCATTTGTAGTGTTTTTCAATTTTAGGGTCATTTAGCTCAAAAAATGATTAAATGCATTAAAATAGGAAATGAAGTCAGAAAAGGGTTGAAAATTGATGATGTGGCTTTGAATGATGCATATTGACCACATAAATAGTCTGGAGTTAAACTATGTTAAAAAAATGAAATCCCTTTGTAATAGATGATTTTTCGTTCGAAACTGTCACTAGTGGGGACGGGGACTTTAGCCCCGGCCCGTAAGGGGCTTTAGTCCCGGTTCACCAACCGGGACTAAAGGGGCGGGGCTAAAGGCCTAACCTTTAGTCCCAGCCCTGTTACAAGCTGGGACTAAAGGTGCTCCACGTGGGGCGCCTCGTAGCTCCCCAGGGGCAGGACCTTTAGTCCCGGTTCGTTACACGGGCCGGGACTAAAGAGTTTCAGATTTTGCTTATTTTTGGATTTTTTTTAATGAAATTGTTTTGGGTTTTAGGGTTTTAGGGTTTAGGTGTTCGGGAGATTAACGTGATGCCTGGTTTGGTGTTCGGGAATTAGTTTTCATATAATTTAAATAGAAATAATTATGCATATATATATAAGATTAACTTATCTTACAAGCGAGCATATATATACAATTATATGGAGATCTGAATTATCGGGACTAGAGCCCGTCTATTCGATTACATGGACGAACATCAGTAATGGCCCCTAGCTACACTAAATCGTCATTTGTCATCTATAGCTTCCGTCCTCAGAAAGGTCGCAAGCTCCTCTGCAACAGCAATCGCGCGTTGCTCTGGTAGGACCTTCGTCGTCATGACCGTGTACTATATAAGAAGAGGAGATGAATATGAATATCAATCATGATAACAAAGAATGACGTGTAAAAATAGAGGTGTGAATGTTCATTGCTTACGTCGAATCTGTGATCCTTGTGCTCAGAGGTAAACGTGCGAATGGTCTCGCAAACATAGTATCCGCATAGATGTGTTCCCCGTGGCTGCTGGTCGCACTTTACGAGAATAGAATATATATAATCAAAATAATAATCTAGCATCATAAATGTATTGAAAATAGAAGTATATCATACTACTACTTACCTGAGCCGCTCTAAAGGTCAGCTTCTCAGGAAAGTTACCGGGAGTCACGCACTTGAACCGCTTCCAAACCCTGCCCGACAAGGATAATGATTTGCTAAGTTTTTCATTAATTGATATATCAGAAAATCATCGAAAGAGACCGATAGAGAGCAAGAATGATTGAAATTACCCTTGGAGCATGTCCTGCAGGCTTTGGAACTGTTCCTAGGGTCTCGATAATGGGTCGAAGGCATCAACTCTTCCTTTATCAATTTGAATGTCCAACAGAATTCAATGTAAGATGCACATGTATATATATATATATATATGTGTGTGTGTGTGTGTGTGTGTGTGTGTGTGTGTGTGTGTGTCAGTAACTTATCAATTACACTTATAAGTGAATGGACACAACAGAGTAAAGACCCTCACCTGAAGTTGTATGGAAACAGTATGTGGTCACAGAAATTTTGATCTGTTAGAAACCTTGGAAGGTTTTCCTCCGTCTCCTTGGGTTTATCAGTTAGCGTCACTATATGTATTTTATTTGGGTCAATAAACCCAATATTTAGGATGTTCTCACTTTTACAATCCAGAATCTTCATTCTGCATAATAGAGTACAAGTTATATATAGACAATGAATTGAAATAACTAAACAAGTTATATGTAGACAACGAATTGAAAAACTAACAGACAATAGCAACTCATAAGCGATTTGTCGAGGGCGTCGCCATTGTACATCTGGAAGAGTTCATCAAAGTCGATATGGATTTCTTCGGGGCGGCCGTAGTACTCCTGTGGGACACTCAACACGATCATCGTTCTCCTATTCTTTGATTCACTTAAGTACCATTGATGCAAGTAACGCATATTTGTTGGGAGATCATCTTTGCTGACCAAAGGCTCTCCCATGACAAACTGTGGCTTAGGGGCTATCACAGCCTTGGGTAACCTGTCGTCTTGGGAAGCCAGAAAATCTTCAACCGAGACACCACATTCAGCCGCCCAATTCTTTGCTATTTCAAAAGCTTGCCCCTGCACCGGAGGGGGAACATTCTCGGTTAACACCTTGACGGGTGGGATCGACTGTTTGGCCTGTTGTCCAAGCTGAGGAACGTCTGATTTTTTTTCTTGCTTGTAGTTGAACTTGATTTGCTCCCACTTGCACTTGCACGTGATCTGCTCTTTTTCATTTCCTTCTGCAATGTGCGTGTATAGTCATCAGGCTTATGGTGTAAGTCATACTGTGATGGAAGGGTCGTGAAGTATTTTGCAAATGCTATTTGCTTCTCGGTGTATTCTGGGCGGGGCTCGGGTTCCTTCTTTTTCATCTGCGCATCATGATGTTCCTTTGCTATCCTGGCGTTTTCCTCGGGGGTACGATCATAAGGTCTGATAGGAAGATTAGCATGACGTACCTTTGGGAGGGGCGACCGTTTGCGCTTTGGGGGGCTCCGTCGCTTAGGAATCGTCGGCGGAGCATTCTTGGTGGCACGCTCCCGCTTAGTATCCGGAGCGGGCGGCGGCGGAGACGGACGACCCAAGTCCGGCGGCGGTGATCGAGATGGACTCGTGTTGTGCTGGCCGACGTCATGTGGAGGGCTTGGAGGTAATGGAGGTGTAGGTGACCTGCGACGAATCGGAGGCGGTGTTGTCCTTGGGGCCAAGCCTGGAAGCTTGATGTAGTTCTTGTCCCATAGGATGACTCCACGCAATACTTCTTCGAGTGTCCTCTCATCTTTGGGTCCAGCTATGTCAAGCTCCATATCATGAAACCCCGCCAGGATTTCATCCACCCCGACTTTAGCAAAGCCAGCTGGAATCTCACGGCCATGCCAGCGTGCATGAGGGCCAGAAGGTAAAGCTTGTCCGACGACCACCTTCATGGATATGTTCTTGAATTTCTGATGGAGTTCACATGATGTTGACTCCTTGATTCCATCCACGGGGTAGCCGTGACCGCCCTCTATCATTCTTCATGCATCGTCGGGCGGGGCCTCAGATTCAGCCACGCTGCTTTTCCGCTTAGATGGGGCGCCGGTAATATCAAGTGCAGGATCTTCCTGGCGCGCTACTCCTCTAAGCTCATCAATCTGCTTCTGTTGCTCGTTAATCCTGGCAAGCAACTGGTTGAACTTGTCATTCTCCTCATCCTGCTGCCGCTTCTTTGCTCTCTGTCGGCTTCTGTAAGTGTCTTGGTCTCTGGCAAACCCAAGCCACCACGGGTAAGAAGGACCGAAGCCTCGCGTTCGTCCTCCATGTTCGTCATTGCCGAGGACCAGTGTGAGAAAATCGTTCTCTCTATCTGCAGTGAACTTTCTTTTTTCCTCCTTAATTTCTTTCACTATCCTTTTCCAATTCTCCCTGGGTATCCTAAGACCGTCACTGCAGATGAGGTCCCCTGTTTTTTCGTCGTACGAACCACCATGCGCAAGGAACCAATTTCTTGCTCTCAATTCCCACTCATCACGGAGTGGTTCAGGTACGATGCCTTTATCTAGCAGATCTTGCTCTTTCTTATCCCACTTTGGGATGGCTGTCTCATAGCCCCATGGCCCCAGCTTGTGGTGATATTTCTTCTTGTCGGCATTTATCTTGTTCTTTTCTGATAATGCCTGGGCATCTTCTGACTCCTTGTACTCTTGAAATGCCTTCCAGTGATTCGCCTGCTTGGCTAGATACCCCTCGAATACTGGCACTTTCTTTGTCTTCAGATAGTTTTTCCATAGCTTCTTCTTCCAGCTACGGAACAGTTCAGCCATCTTCTTTAGAGTCCACTGCTTGACTTTGGCCCTCAGTTTGTCTGGGGCGTCTTCATTCTCACATTCTAGCAGGTTGAAATGTGACATGAGATCATTCCAAAGATTATCTTTGTACCTTTCGGCGACATAGTCACTATCGGCTGCCCCTTTGCGCTTGTTCCACTCCCGAACGCTGATCGGGACGTGATCCCTAACGAGAACTCCGCATTGCTTCTTGAATGTGTCAGCAGCATTCTTAGGAAGCTTGGGTTCGCCCGTAGGCAATATCACCTCAAAGGTGTAATGCGTCCGTGCATCCAACTTTCTAGTCGGGCCTCGTTTCGTAGTTTTGCTCGATGTGGAGGCCTAAGAGGGAGAAACATTCGTCAAATGAATGTATATGTTTACAATATAGAGCTATCTCCAATATTTTTCACATATTACAAGTGATTGTCGAACTTCATATGTATACCTCGCCGGACTTTATTATTTCTTCACCGGCTTCTCCACCGGCTTCTCCATCAGTGGAGCTATCACCTTCTCCGTCATTGGACCTATCTCCTGCCCCATCGGCTTCATCTTCGTGTCGCTCGACCTCCATTCCATATCCGGAGGGGTTTAGATATGACGACGGAGATTCAGCTGGTTCAACGTCGGGGCCGTCTTTGATTATATCTTCGAGAAGTTCTTCCTCTTCGAGGTTCCTGATATGTGGATCCATAGTTCTGCAAAAAACGGACATTTGATTAACTAATAAACTAACAAACTATATAAGAGGGGTTGGAAACTTCGAAGTGTCGTTTTATATAGGAGGACCTTTAGTCCCGGGTCTTGGCTAGAACCTAAACTCTAAAATACCAGCCGGGCGGAGCCCAGTCCCAGACACTTAAGCATATAGAATAGCAAAATTAAACTAGTTCTATTAATTTTCTTGCTAAAAATAAACTATTAACACTTAAGCATATACAATAGAAAAATTAAACTATTAACACTTAAGCATATACAATAGCAAAATTAAGCAATAATCTAAGAAACACTATTAACACTTAAGCATATACACTATACAATAGCAAAATTAAATGACAAAAAATATATTTCTTCTTCTTGTAACCCTAAACTAATTTTTCCTCTTCTTCTATTTCTCCTCTTCTTCTACTTCTTCTTCTACTTCTACTTCTCCTCTTCTTCTACTACTTCTCCTCTTCTCTTCTTCTACTTCTCCTCTCCTCCTCTTCTAATTTTTTCTCTTCTTCTACTTCTCCTCTTCATCTATTTTTCCTCTTCTTCTCCTCTCCTCCTCTTCTTATTCTCCTTTTTCTTATTTTCTTCTCCTCCTCTTCTTATTTTCCTTTTTCCTAATTCTACATATTACTAACCCTAATAATCTAGCACAAACCTAATAACAATAGGAATTAAATGACCAAAAAATCTTTTTCTTCTTTTCTTCCCTTTTTCTTCCTTTCTTCTCCTTTTTCTTCCTTTCTTCTCCTTTTTCTTCCTTTCTTCCCTTTTTCTTCTTTTCTTCTCCTTTTTCTCCTTTTCTTCTCCTTCCCTTTTTCTTCCTTTCTTCTCCTTTTTCTTCCTTTCTTCTCCTTTTTCTTCTTTTCTTCTCCTTTTTCTTCGTTTCTTCTCCTTTTTCTTCTTTTCTTCCCCTTTTTCTTCTTTTCTTCTACTGGCCGGAGTGTTGGGGAGGAGGGGGCGGGGGGCTTACCGGCCGGAGGTGTCGATGGCGCGCGGCGAGGAGGGCGGCGCGCGGCGAGGAGGACGACGACGGCGAGCAGGACGACGGCGACGGCGAGGAGGACGGCAGGCGGCGGCGAGCAGGACGGCGGGCAGCCTGACGGCGTCGTTGAGTTCGTCGTTGTGCCGCGCCGGGCAGGAGAACGAGAGGAAGAAGAAGAGAAATGGACGATTTGGGTTGGAAATTTTCTAACTCCCGCTTATACAGGTGGATCTTTAGTCCCGGTGCGTGGCTCCAACCGAGACTGAAGACCCCCTTTAGTCCCGGGTGGAGCCACGACCCGGGACTAAAGGCCCTTTTTCGGCTGACCAGAAGGCGGGAAGCAGGGGCCTTTAGTCCCGGGGCATGGCAAGAACCGGGACTAAAGGTTAGGCTATTAGTCCCGGTTTTGGACAAAAGCCGGGACTAAAGTGTTGCCTATATAAACCCTCGCCCCTGCCCACCATATCCCCTGTTTTTTGGTTGTTGAAGTGTGACCATGCCATGCTCTTGCCACTCTAGTTCATGCACATGACGTGTTCGATGAAATGCCCGAGCCACTCTACTTAAGCTTTCTCCTCTCCAAGCTCGACCTCCAAGCTCCATTTTCCTTAATATTTGTCTAGGTTTGGCCGTGCACCAACTGCACAAGTGTTTTAAAAGGTTAGTTACTTCATCCTTTCATTTGTCACTGCTAGTGTAGCTCATTTTCAAATGCTCAAATTAACTTCTTAGAGTCTGCACATGCGTAGGGTGTCGTCCCGTGCCCGTCCTCACCATTGTCGATCGCCCCGTGCCGATCTCGTCGCGAGCACCACCGTGGTGAGCCTCTTGTTCTTATCTTCTTTTTCAAAGAAAAAAAATCTTACTTGTATGATTTAGATACATACTTGTATAAATTACTCACTTTCATTATTTTTTGTTATTATATAGTGCGATGGTTTTGGTATCCGCCTCCGTCGGCCTTCGTCCTGTCTACGATTCGGATGTGGTATATATTATCTTTTATAACTATTTGTTTTATTTAGTGTTTATGACAATTATGACGACCAACGTGACATATATTTTTTAATCGAGGAGGTATGTGAACCGCAAATTCCAACCCACATAGAAATTCTTGTCGAGAAGTTAAATTTGGTTGAAAAAGAAAACAAATACTTGAAGGAAAAATTGAAAATAATTGAGGATAAGAATATGGAACTGGAGTTGCATGTCGCCGATGTCATCGATGATCGCAAGATGAAGATCGATGCGATGCGGTTGAAGATGGATGCAATGCGCTTGAAGATGGATGAAATGCGCTTGAAGATTAGGAATATTAGAAAATATGCCATTGATAAAGAGGCTTGGTATCATTATGCCGTTGGGTCAATTGTTACCTTAGTTGCGATTTTGATCGCATTTTTTGTTTTATTTAAATGTTTTACATAGTTGTATGTTGTTTTATGAGAGAACTTTATGTATTTATTTTTTGCAATAATAACATTTGATCACTACTGTTCTTTGGCTTTAATGTGATGATGAACTTGTATTAATTTGGTCATATGTTCTTCAATGGTTTTTTGATATATTTAATTTCATAATAGAGATGAATCGCCAGTGATAATATTTAATTTCATAATATGGTTTTTTGAACTTATTTGAACTCCATACTTTTTGTGTGTTCAAAATGCACCATTCAAAGGCACATCACAAAATTTCAACAATTTCTGACTTCATTTGGTATATTTCGTGCATTTACTTATTTTTTTGAGCTAGTTGACCCCGAAATTGGAAAGCACTACAAATGAACTCTGAAAATGTTGAAAGTTGGCATGCTATCATCATTTCACCCACATAGCATGTGTTAAAAAGTTGAGAGGGCTACGACAAAAACTGGATGCACTTCGTGTACAAAACGAACAATCTCTCTCGAAGTATCAGGGTTTCGAACGAGAACTCATCTCTTACAAAGGGATTTCATTTTTTTGAACTTATTTGAACTCCATACTTTTTGTGTGTTCAAAATGCACCATTCAAAGGCACATCACAAAATTGCAACAATTTCGAACGAGAACTCATCTCTTACAAAGGTTTATTAAAATTCTTTTTTGCGTATTTGAGAATTTGACAAAACTATGAAAATGAAAAGTGTTTGAAATTTAGTACATTCCATACATGCATTACATAAAAGGTTTAATACATTATTACATTATTGCACCAATATTCCTATCTATTATTTCTATTTTCTTCTGGGTCGTAGCCATGGAGAATCTTCATCATTCAGTAGGATGCATGGATCAGTTTTCACTTTGAAGGGCGGAATTTCATGAAACTTATTATAATCTTGTGACATGTCTGTCTTGTCATCTACTCCCACGATGTTTATTTTCCCTGAAAGAACTATGTGGTGTTTTGGCTCATCGGACGATATTTTCTTTTGCTGATTTCTTTTTCTCGTTTTTGTAGACATGTCCTTCACATAGAAAACCTGAGCGACATCATTGGCTAGGACAAATGGTTCGTCCATGTACGCAAGATTGTTGAGATCCACTGTTGTCATGCCGTACTTTTGGTCTACAACTACCCCGCCTCCTGTCAGCTTCACCCATTTGCACTGAAACAAAGGGATCTTAAAAGTAGGTCCATAGTCAAGTTCCCATATCTCCTGTATGTACCCGTACTATGTTTCCAAACAGTGCCCATTCTCGTTTGTTGCATCAAAGCGGACACCACTATTTTGGTTGGTGCTCTTTTTATCTTGGGCAACCGTGTAAAATGTATTCAACAGTGTCGTCATTCATGAGATGTGTCTGCAACCAACTGCCGAAAGTATTCTCGTGTTCCCCTTTAATCCAAGAGTCAGCCTTCCTAGGGTTTTCGGAGCGTAGAATATTCTTGTGTCTCACGATATACGGAGCCACCACGGTGGAAATGTGTAGAACTGTGTAGTGTGCTTGAGAGAAAGAATGCCCGTCCATACATACTTTTGCTTTCCTTCCTAGTGTGCCTTTTCCTGTCAGCCTACCCTCATACCGAGATTCAGGAACACCAATCGGCTTAAGATCAGGAAGAAAGTCCACACAAAACTCAATGACCTCCTCTGTTCCATAGCCCTTGGAGATGCTTCCTTCTGGCCTAGCACGGTTACGAACA
This sequence comes from Hordeum vulgare subsp. vulgare, assembly GCF_904849725.1. Taxonomy (NCBI): domain Eukaryota; kingdom Viridiplantae; phylum Streptophyta; class Magnoliopsida; order Poales; family Poaceae; genus Hordeum; species Hordeum vulgare. Next base: position 109,578 of record NC_058524.1, on the reverse strand, counting down.
TATTTCTTTAAGACTCCCATGAACCTCTCGAAGGGGAACATATTGTGTAGAAACACAGGACCGAGAATTCTAATCTCTTCGACTAGGTGAACTAGGAGGTGTGTCATTATATTGAAGAAGGATGGCGGGAACAACAACTCAAAGCTGACCACACATTGGACCACATCAATCTGTAACCCTGATAGACTTTCTCGATCGATTACCTTCTGAGAAATTGCATTGAAGAATGCACATACGTTCACAATTGCCAGGCGAACATTTTCCGGTAGAATTCCCCTCAATGCAACCGGAAGCAATTGCGTCATAAGCACGTGGCAGTCATGAGACTTTAGGTTTTGGAATTTTTTGTCTTTCATATTTACGATTCCCTTTATATTCGACGAGAAGCCAGTCGGGACCTTGATACTGAAAAGGACTTCAAAGAAGATTTCCTTCTCTTCCTTAGTAAGAGTGTACCTGGCACGCCCTTGAAACTGCCCTGGATGCATGCCATCTCTTCCTTTATGACGTTCCTGGTCCTCCCGTGCTTCCGGTGTATCTTTTGACTTCCCATACAAGCCCAGGAAGCCTAGAATATTCACGCAGAGATTCTTCGTCAGGTGCATCACGTCGATTGCCGAGCGGACCTCATGGACTTCCCAGTAGGGTAGCTCCCAAAATATAGATTTCTTCTTCCACATGGGTACGCGCTTATCAGGGCCGTTAGGAACAGGTTGGCTGCCAGGACCCTTTCCAAAGATTACTTTCAAATCTTTGACCATATCAAATACTTCAGCACCAGTACGGATGACAGGCTTCCCCCGGGGTTCTGCCTTGCCATTGAAATGCTTGCCTTTTTTTCTTTAAGGGATGCTTGGGCGGAAGAAAACGACGATTATACGGGTACACATTCTTCCTACATTTGTCTAGATATATACTTTCTGTCTGATCCAAACAGTGCGTGCATGCATTGTATCCCTTGTTTGACTGTCCTGAAATGTTACTAAGAGCAGGCCAGTCATTGATGGTTACGAAAAGCAACGCTTGAAGGTCAAATTCCTCTTGTTTGTGCTCGTCCCACACACGTACACCTGGTTCGGCCCACAGCTGTAAAAGTTCATCAACTAATGGCCTTAGGTACACATCAATATCGTTGCCGGGTTGCTTTGGACCTTGGATAAGCACTGGCATCATAATGAACTTCCGCTTCATGCACAACCAAGGAGGAAGGTTGTAGATACATAGAGTAACGGGCCAGGTGTTGTGACTGCAACTCTGCTCCCCAAAAGGATTCATGCCATCTGTACTCAGACCTAACCATAAGTTCCTTGTGTCAGCTGCAAATCTCGGGAACTCTCTCTCGATTTTTCTCCACTGCCGATCATCAGCGGTGTGCCTCAACTTATCGTCTTTCATACGATCTTCCATGTGCCATCGCAACAACTTCGCATGATCTTTATTTCTGAATAGACGTTTCAACCATGGTATTATAGGAGCATACCACATCACCTTGGCAGGAACCCTCTTCCTGGGTGGCTCGCCCTCAATATCACCAGGGTCATCTTTTCTGATCTTATACCGCAATGCAGTGCATACCGGGCATTTATCCATATTCTCGTACTTCTCACCGTGGTAGAGGATGCAGTCATTAGGGCATGCATGCATGTTCTGCACGTCTAATCCTAGAGGGCAGACAAGCTTCTTTGCTTCGTACGTGCTGGCGGGCAATTCGTTCTTTCTTGGAAGCATCTTCTTCATCAGTACCAGCAACTTTTCGAATGACCAGTCAGTCACACCGGTCTCTGCCTTCCACTTGAGCAATTCCAGTGTGCTACCCAGCTTCTTCTGGCCATCTTCACAAGTTGGGTACAACAATTTGTTGTGGTCCTATAACATCTGCTCGAACTGCAACCTCTCCTTTTTTATGTCGCAACCTCGCCGTGCATCAGAAATGACCCGGCCAAGATCATCAGCGGGCTCATCTGGTTCCCGTTCTTCATCCTGATCTTCTTCTTCATTGTCTTCCATTGCGCTATCAGCATACTCAGGGAACATAGATCGGTAGTTGTCACCATCGTTCTCTTCTTCTTCATCGTCGTCTTCCATCATAACCCCTCTTTCTCCGTGCTTGGTCCAAACATTATAGCCCCACATAAAACCGGACCGAAGCAGGTGGCTGTGAATGACTCTTGAGGAAGTGTAATCCTTCTCATTCCGACATTCAACACATGGACAAAACATATAGCCACCACCATGCTTGTTCGCATCGGCCGCATCTCGAAAAGAATGCACGCCTTCTCTGTAAGCGGTTGTGTGTCGATCACCATACATCCATGGATGGCTCATCTGTGTTATACGAAAGTATATCAAATACAATCACGATCCTAAAAATTAGTACCGCACGGTCTAAACGAGGAAATATAGTTGCTAACCTTTTAGAATAAGTAGAAATAAAGAGGAAGAGGTTTAAGCGTAGCTCAGGCATCTCATATCGTAGTTGTGTTCGGTGAACTCAAGCGGCATCGCTCTAACACACATTTCAACAAACACCTCTAGTGCATAAAAAAAAAGTGGAGAGCTAGCACACATCCACAATCCTCCAACCAAGAAAAATGCAAGGAAGAGGGGAGAGGGGGGCTGTGCTATATATAGGCAGAGGACTTTAGTCCCGGTTTGAGACACAAACCGGGACTAAAGGTGGCGCACATGCGGGCTGCCCACCGCGTAGCCCTTTAGTCCCGGTTTGGGACACGAACCTGGACTAAAGGCTCCTTACGGGCCGGGACTAAAGCCTCGAGGGAGGCATTGATAATTGGGGCGACGTGGCCGGGCCTTTAGTCCCGGCCCAGAGGCAGGCCGGGACTAAAGGGTCCCGGCCAAAGGCCCGTTTTCCACTAGTGTGTGATACTTCGAAAAAGATTGTCCACTTTGTACACGAAGTGCATCCAGTTTTTGTCATAACCCTCTTAACTTTATAGCACATGCTATGTGGGTGAAACTATGATACCATACCAAGTTCAACCTTTTTAAAGTTCATTTATAGTGATTTTCAATTTCAGGATAATTTAGCTCACAAAATGATAAAATGCATGATAAATTAGGTTAAATTAGGTTAACAAAAAGTATTAGGTTAAATTAGGTTAACAAAAAGTATTAGGTTAAATTAGGTTAACAAAAAGTATTAGGGTAAATTATTTACTTAACAGAAAAGAAAATATAACATTATTAGGTTAACAAAAAGTATTTTACAATATTCTTCATTTGTAGGGATTTTCAATTTCACGGTCATTTAGCTCAAAAATTAAAATAACCAACTAAAAAGCTTTTATAAAAATCTAATAGAAAAAATAATCAATTAAAATATTTTTTTATGATGAACTAAAACAAAATTATAATATTCTCCAATAGCAAAAAGAATCAACTAAAATTATTTTATAAACCTCTAGTTATGATTAAAATAATAACAACTTAAAATTATATAATATTACAAAACTAAAATTATCAAAGAATTTTTGTTAAAAACTTGAATAGCAAAAAGAATTCTTATAAAGTATTTGTTGTTAAAAACTATAATAGAAAAAAAAATTATGCTATGAGTCACTGATTTTTGGGTCCCGTTGTGATCTGAACGCTTCGGGAATCCTAGGGTCCGGTTACGGGGAACTCGTCAAAACTCGCAGTTTTGGCCTATTCGGGCCAGTTTTGTATGCTATTCGTCACACATCTTGGGTCCTGTTGCGATCCGAACGTTATGGGAACCTCGGGGTCCGGTTATGGGGAACTCGTCAAAACTCACAGTTTTGGCCTATTTCGGCCAGTTTTGTTTGCTATTAGTCACTGATTTTGGGTCCCGCTGTGATCCTAATGTTTCCGCAACCTTGGGGTCCGGTTACGGGGAACTCGTCAAAACTCGCAGTTTTGGCCTATTCTGGCTCGTTTTGTATGCTATTGCTTAATGATTTTGTATCCCGCTGTGATCCGAACGTTTTCGAAACCCCGGGGGTCCGGTTACACGGACTCGTCAAAACTCGCAGTTTTTGCCTACTCCGGCCAGTTTTGTATGCTATTAGTCACTGATTTTGGGTCCCGCTGTGATCCGAACGCTTCGGGAACCCCAGGGTCCGGTTACGGGGAACTCGTCAACACTCGCAATTTTGGCCTATACTGGCCAGTTTTGTATGCTATTAGTCACTGATTTTGGGTCCTGCTGCAATCCGAACTTTTTGAGAACCCCGGGGTCCGGTTATGGGGAACTCGCACAACTCATAGTTTTGGCCTATTCCTGTCAGTTTTGTATGCTATTAGTCACTGATTTTGGGTCCCGCTGTGATCCAAACGTTTCCGATCCCTCGGGGTCCGGTTATGGGGAACTCGTCAAAGCTCGCAGTTTTGGCCTATTCTAGCTAGTTCTGTATGCTATTACTCACTGGTTTTGGATCCCGCTGCGATCCAAATATTTCGGGAAGCTCGAGGTCTAGTTACGGGGAACTAGTCAAAACTCGCAGTTTTGGCCTATTTTGGCCACGTTTGTATGCTATTAGTCACTGATTTTGGGTCCTCCTGCAATCCGAACATTTCGGGAATCCCGGGGTCCAGTTACATAGAACTCGTCAAAACTCGCAGTTTTGGCCTATTTCGACCAGTTTTGTATGCAATTAGTCACTGATTTTGGGTCCCGCTATGATCCGAATGTTTCCGAAACATCGGGGTCCGGTTATAGGGAACTCGTCAAAACTCGTAGTTTTGGCCTATTCTCGCTAGTTCTGCATGCTATTGCTCACTGATTTTGGATCCCGCTGCGATCCGAACATTTTGGGAACCCCGGGGTCCGGTTACGGGAACTCATCAAAACTTGCAGTTTTGGCCTACTCCAGCCAGTATTGTATGCTATTAGTCACTGATTTTGGGTCCCGCTGTGATACCAACATTTCGGGATCGAACCCCTTGGTCCGATTACGGGAACTCGTCAGAACTCGCAGTTTCCGCCTACTCCGGCCAATTTTGTATGCTATTACTCACTGATTTTGGGTCTCATTGTGATCTGGACATTTCGTGAACTACGGGGTCCGGTTACGGGGAACTCGCCAACACTCGCAGTTTTGGCCTATTCCGACCAGTTTTGTATGCTATTAGTCATTGATGTTGGGTCCCATTGTGACCTGAACGCTTCGGGAACCCTAGGATCCGGTTACGTCGAACTCGTCAAAACTCGCAGTTTTGGCCTATTCGGACCAGTTTTGGCCTATTCGGGCGAGTTTTGTATGCTATTAGTCACGGATTTTGGGTCCTGCTGCGATCCGAACGTTTTGGGAACCTAGGGGTCTGGTTATGGGGAACTCGTCAAAACTCGCAGATTTGGCCTATTTCGGCCAATTTTGTATGCTATTAGTCACTGATTTTGGGTCCCGCTGTGATCCGACTATTTCCGGAACCTCGGGGTCCGGTTACGGGGAACTCATCAAAACTTGTTGTTTTGGCCTATTCTGGCTCGTTCTATATGCTATTGCTCACTGATTTTGCATCCTGCAGTGATCCGGAAGTTTTCGGAACCCCGGGGTCCGGTTACGGGAACTCGTCAAAACTCGCAGTTTTGGCCTATACTGGCCAGTTTTGGCCTATACTGGCCAGTTTTGTATGCTATTAGTCACAGATTTTGGGTCCTGCTGCGATTCGAACGTTTTGGGAACCCCGGGGTCTGGTTATGGTGAACTCGTAAAAACTCGCAGTTTTGGCCTATTCCAGCCAGTTTTGTATGCTATTATTCACTGATTTTGGGTCCCGCTGTGATCCAAATGTTTCCGGACCCTCGGGGTCCGGTTATGGGGAATTCGTCAAAACTCGCAGTTTTGGCCTATTCTGGCTAGTTGTGTATGCTATTCCTTAGTGATTTTGGATCCCGCTGCGATCCGAACGTTTTGGGAACCCCGAGGTCTAGTTACGGGGAAGTCATCAAAACTCGCAGTTTTGGCCTGTTTTGGTCACGGTTGTATGGTATTATTGACTGATTTTGGGTCCTCGTGCAATCCGAACATTTCGAGAACCCCGGGGTCCAGTTACGCAGAACTCGTCAAAACTCGCACGTTTGGCCTATTCCGACCAGTTTTCTATGCAATTAGTCACTGATTTTGGGTCCCGTTGTGATCCGAATGATTCCAGAACATCGGGTCCGGTTACGGGGAACTCATCAAAACTCGCAGTTTTGGCCTATTCTGGCTAGTTCTGCATGCTATTGCTCACTGATTTTGGATCCCGCTGCGATCCGAACGTTTTGGGAACCCCGGGGTCCGGTTACGGGAACTCGTCAAAACTCGCAGTTATAGCCTACTCCAGCCAGTTTTGTATACTATTAGTCACTGATTTTGGGTCCCGCTGTGATCCGAACATTTCGGGATCGAACCCCTTGGTCCGGCTACGGGAACTCGTCAAAACTCGCAGTTTTGGTCTACTCCAGCCAATTTTGTATGCTATTACTCACTGATTTCGGGTCCCGTTGTGATCTGGACGTTTCAGGAACTACGGGGTCCGGTTACGGGGAACTCACCAAAACTCGCAGTTTTGTCCTATTCCGACCAGTTTTGTATGCTATTAGTCACTGATTTTGGGTCCCGTTGTGATCTGACCGCTTCGGGAACCCTAGGGTCCTGTTACGGGGAACTCATCAAAACTCGCAGTTTTGGCCTATTCGGGCCAGTTTTGTATGCTATTCGTCACAGATTTTGGGTCGTGCTGCGATCCGAACGTTTTGGGAACCTCGGGGTCCGGTTATGGGGAACTCGTCAAAACTCGCAGTTTTGGCCTATTTTGGCCAGTTTTGTATGCTAGTCACTGATTTTGGGTCCCGCCGTGATCTGAATGTTTTCGGAACCTCGGGGTCCGATTACGAGGAACTCGTCAAAACTCGCAGTTTTGGCCTATTCTGGCTCGTTCTGTATGATATTGCTCAATGATTTTGTATCCCGCTCTGTTCCGAACGTTTTCGGAACCCCGGGGTCTCGTTACGGGAACTCGTCAAAACTCGCGGTTTTTGCCTACTCCGGCCAGTTTTGTATGCTATTAGTCACTGATTTTGGGTCCCGCTGTGATCCGAACGCTTCGGGAACCCCGGGGTCCGGTTACGGGGAACTCGTCAACACTCACAATTTTGGCCTATACTGGTGATGTCTACTACGCAACCTTCTCCTTGTAGAAGTTGTTGGGCCTCCAAGTGCAGAGGTTTGTAGGACAGTAGCAATTTTCCCTCAAGTGGGTGACCTAAGGTTTATCAATCCGTGGGAGGCGTAGGATGAAGATGGTGTCTCTCAAGCAACCCTGCAACCAAATAATAAAGAGTCTCTTGTTTCCCCAACACACCCAATACAATGGTAAGTTGTATAGGTGCACTAGTTCGGCGAAGAGATGGTGATACAAGTGCAATATGGATGGTAGATATAGGTTATTGTAATCTGAAATTACAAAAATAGCAAGGTAACTAATGGTAAAAGTGAGCATGAACGGAATTGCAATGCGTGGAAACAAGGCCTAGGGTTAATACTTTCACTAGTGGAAGTTCTCCCAACAAAGATAACATAATTCGATCATATAACTAGCCCTCAACATGCAACAAATAGTCACTTCAAAGTCACTAATAGCAGAGAACAAACAAAGATATTATTGTCGGGTACGAAACCACCACAAAGTTATTCTTTCTGATCGATCTATTCAAGAGTCCGTAGTAAAATAACACGAAGCTATTCTTTCTGTTCGATCCATCATAGAGTTCGTACTAGAATAACACCTTAAGATACATATCAACCAAGACCCTAATGTCACCTAGATACTCCATTGTCACCTCAAGTATCCGTGGGCATGATTATACGATATGCATCACATAATCTCAGAATCATCTATTCAACCAACACATAGAACTTCAAAGAGTGCCCCAAAGTTTCTACCGGAGAGTCAAAACGTGTGCCAACCCCTATGCATAGGTTCCCAATGTCACGAACCCGCAAGTTGATCACCAAAACATACATCGAGTACTCACATGAATCCACGTGTGCCAACCCATATGCATAGGTTCCCAATGTCATGAACCCGTAAGTTGATCACAGCAGATAGACACGTGCAAGAAATACATCAAGTGTTCTCAAAGACTCAATCCGATAAGATAACTCCAAAGGGGAAACTCAATTCATTACAAGAAGGGAGAGGGGGAAGAACACCATAAGATCCAACTATAGTAGCAAAGCCGACGGTACATCGAGATCAACACATCTCAGGAACACGAGAGAGAGAGAGATCAAACACATAGCTACTAGTACATACCCTCACCCCCGAGGTAGAACTACTCCCTTCTCATCATGGAGATCGCCGGGATGATGAAGATGGCCATTGGAGATGGAAATCCCCCCTCCGACAGTGTCGTGGGTATAAGCCTGACAGTAGATGTGTAGGGTACGAATGAGATGGGCAGAGTCCTAGCTACGGCGAGGTTGTATGAGTTCAGGCCCCTCTGCGGTGGAGGTAACAGCCCTACGTCTCAGTGCTCTCGGAGCTTGTTACCGAGTGTAATATGGAATACAATGATTTGCTAACCCTTCTACCAGTGGGGGAGGGCGGCTTATATAGAGTGCGCTGCCCTCCACAACGGTTCCGGTATAAGGGCGGAGTAGTGGGGATTGAATGCATACGTTACAGGTAACGTATGCTCTAAATGCTAATAAATGCACCCGGAAACGTACGACCGTTTCCCTCCAGGGAGGTTACGATGTACCGAGTGTATCCAGTCGGTTAGCTTGGTATTCTCCGAATGCTAGTATCCGACTAGATGATATAGGACCTGTTGCCGACTGGATAATGGGGATTCCTTAATTCAGTCGGGGTAGACTTAGGGTCTTGCCCTTTGTGTGGGGTAGTCCTTGGGTAGGACCTGCATGGCAGGCCTATGACCCTACCCTAGGACTATGACCCCATCATTAGTCCCCGAATGGATTGGGGTTGAAACGACAAAGCGGTGCTTGAAGTTCGGATCCGACTGGATTAGATTCGGCTTGGGCGTTGCTTGCCTCTATCCATTTTACCTTCTCTGACCAACGATCCGAGTGGAAGTGATTTGCGAAACCGACTGTCGGGAGCCGAGTGTTTCCGCGGCATCTTTTGACGCGACCAGTCAACTGACAGCGGCGGATTTTCCGGGATCTCAAATTTCGGGTTCCGCGCGCTCAGCGGGGACGACGTCAGTGCACTCGAGTAGCGCCTGACGCCTCGATTCTCGCGCCTTCAAGTCCTCCACTGATATCGCCGCGGCCGGTCGGGCGAGGTTTCGGGGCCACCCGCGAGTGACCAAGTCGGAACCCTATTTAAATCTGGGCGGCGAGGCTTCTTCGTTACGCTCGCCGAATCTTTCGCTCTCGCCTGCTCCATCTTCCTCGCCACCTCCAGCGCTCCAACACTCCCTCCTTCTCCTTCCTCTCGAGAGTTCGCCGTCGCCCCCATGACCAAGGGTCAGACCAGCAAGATGGAGGCGAGGAAGAAGAAGGGCAAGGCGGCGGCGCCTGCTCAGCGGCGGCAGCGGCCACTGCCGGCGGGGTGGATCCAAGGAGACTTCCTCCCCTCCACGGTGATGGAGGGAGATCTGCGGTAGCTGGTGGAGCACGGAGTGCTCGTGCACAAGTCCTGGAGACTGCCGGCGGAGGACGAGGTCGAGCCAGGGAGGGGGAGCGCGTCCTGCTCCTCAGCCATGTCCACCGAGGTTTTTCTTTGCCCCCGCATCCTTTCTTCAAGGGCATCATGAATCACTTCGGTGCCCAACTTCACCATTTCCCTCCGAATGCCATCGCGCACCTTTCTGCCTTCATAGTCTTATGTGAGTGCTTTATCGGCTGCCCTCCTCATTGGGGTTTGTTCAAACACATCTTCTCCGCCCGATCCCAAACCATCAAACGACTTAGCCAGTCGGATGATAAGACGCACCTCCTCCAACTCTGTGGGGGTTTAGGATTCCAGAAGAAGAGTCGGAGTAGCTATCCTACTCTCCAGTTAAGTGAGTCGGTTAGGAACTGGCAGTCGACGTGGTTCTACTGCCAGGATATCGCCTGTCCGAATGCGTCGACTGGTCTGCCTCCTTTTAGTCTAGACCGGCCCGCCCCGCCTAAGCAACTCGCGTTCTCGAAGGCGGAGAAGAACGACGTCCAGCCCTTGGTTGAGGCACTCGTGGACGTCGTCAGGAAGGGGGTCACCGGAATAGACCTGCTGGAAGTCTTCCTTGGTCGGCAGATCCAGCCTCTGCAGGCTCACGACCATGCCATGTGGCATTATACGGGGCCCGAGGATTCCACTCGGACCAATGTTGTGGGCGTGACTGAGGAGAGGGTGACCTCGTGGGTGCTCCAGATCACGGGCCCCTGCGAGAATCCCAAAGGATCGCGGCGAGTGAAACCCTTCTGCGCGGATAATCCTCCGCCGAATCAGGTGAGAGACTCTTGTTGAGTGCTCCTAATTGTCTTAATCTTGTCGTTTGCTTGAATCTCTGTGTGATGTTTGATGTCGCCGACTGAATTTTATGCAGGAGTGGATCAACTGGTTTTCTCCCGTCTCGAACGGGAACTCGGCCGAGGAGGAGGAGGGCAGCCAGGAGGGGAGCGTGGAGAGCGCTGAATATGTCTCCGACAGTGGGGAGTCGGAGGAAGAGTCCAGCGAGGAACAGGAAGAAGACGAGGAGCAGGACTCGCCACCCCCACAACCGGAGCATCGGACTAAGCGCTGACACGAGCCCGCTGTCCCCTCAGCTCCTCCCGCGTCTTCGAGTGCTCCGGCGACTGCTCCAGTGGTCCCGAGTGTCCGAAGCACTAAGAGGACCAGGGATGCCGCCGCTGAGCCTGCGGGCCAACCTTCTAAGGTGCCCAAGCCGAGTGGGCCTAAACCTCGGAAGGCTCTGCCGCGAATGAGGGTCGCTGTCCCCGTCACCTCCACGTAAGTGTACTCAGCTTTCAGTTTTTTCTGATATCCGAGTGAGCTTCTGCTTACTGGCCGAATGGATCTCACTCGACAGGGTCGCTACTTCTGCCACCTCTCCGGCGCGTCAGGAAGACGACCCCATGGACACGGACAACGTCGTCTCGTCCCAGCCAGGTCCGTTGTAGGAACATCGAGTGTTTTATACCATCGCGTCCCAGTCAGGTGCTTCTTTCTTTTTCTGAGACCTCGTGTCATTCGGCATGTCAGGGGCGATCTGCCTGGATGAGGGCGACCAGGGGAGAGCCGACCCAGCCGTGGAGCCTGTTCTTGAGGCTGCTCCTCCCGCTGTCGCTCTCGCCGCCGACGTGCTGCCGACAGAGGCGGCGCCACCGACTGAACCAGTGCCGGTGGAGGAGGAGCCGACTGGGGCAGACCTTGGGATGCCTCGGGAACTTCCGACTATTCCAGGTTCGTCGAATGCTGAATTCAGCATCCAGCGTCTCCCGGAGGAGCAGGTGGGAGCGGCCAAGGGGGCTATGGTGCAGGCGGAGCTGATGGCTGGAGAAGCCAAGAGGGCCTATGACTCCATTGCGGCCTTGTACCAGCGGAGCTTGGAGCTGCGCGATGATATCCGAGTAAGTGGTCTAGTAAGTATTTACTTTTCCCCTGTAACCCACTGGGTGTTCTTGAATAGTAGCTGTTATTTGCAATGGGTTCACTCTGAGTGAACCCAGTGGGTGTAGTCCCCGAGACTTCTGTTGAGTGCTTGCACCGACAGTTGTCTTTATACATGTTGCTTTAAGTTTGGTTGTGTCTGTAGATAGGAGTACCGAGTGCGAGTAGTTGTTGCAGTCGGATTGCACTTACGGTAAGATTCCCCGAGAGTAAGTTGTACTCAGGTCGGGTAGTATTGGCCCCAGAGGCGTAGTTGATAACATGCATCTCAATAGGGCAGGCCTGCTTGAGGTGCATGCCAGTGGGGTCACTCTTAGTGAACCCACTGGGTGTAGTCCCCGAGACCGCTGTCGACAGGGGTCTGAAGAACTTAGACTGTTAACTGTTGAACTTTCTGATTGTCCCTTGTTTGTTGTTGGCGGAAAACTTGTGCAATGGGATCAGCCTATGAGACTCTCAAGGCGGAGAGGAATCAGTTCGCTGGCGAACTTGATGCGGCCATGCTTGCAATGGCTGGCATGAAGGATGCCCTGGCGGAACGGGAGAAATCATTGGAGCAGGCGTGTGAAGTGAACAAGGTGTTGACTGAGGAAGTGGAAAAGATGGGGAAGCAGAGGACTGCGCTGATGAGTCAGATGGATGTGCTGAACAAACGATGTAGAGCACAAGAGAAATATGTCAGCGAATGGGCTCGGCAGATGATGACGCGTCTGGCTGGTAAGTCCTTATTTTTCCGAGTGGTTGTGCTATGCGCGTAGCACTCGGCGCTTATTGTCTGTTTGTCCTATTGTCGCAGATTTTTGCTTTGACGCCGAAGCTGAAGCGGCTGACGTGGAGCGTTCGATTCTTGAGAACGTTCCACTCGGCGACGACGCCAATCGGGATCTGCTCCATGCGCACATCCGCGTGGGCAAAGTTGGTCCTTTCATCGGTCGACTGAGAGAAGTCGTCGGCCGAATCGACAAGGAGCTTTGGCCAGAAGATGAGTCGCGACAGGGGATGGAGAACCTGATGAACCGACTGGAGGAGATTCCCAAGAGAGTGCAATCGTGGAAGAAATCTGCAGCTCGTTGCGGTGCAAATGTTGCTCTGTCATTGGTCCGAGTCCATTGCAAGGAGGTGCGTGAGGAAAAGCTGAAGACACTGAAGGTCGCCAACACGAAGAAGCTTCGATTCGAAGACTTCATGGAGACGTTCCTTGAGAGTGCTACCCGCATCGCCTATGGAATTGACTTGGACACCTTTGTTGAGCCCTCTAGTCCTGGCGCTGACCCTGCTGACGCGTGAGAAAACTTTATCCTCGGTATGCCGAGTGTGTTATCTGTAAGGTACTTTGGCCACTTCTGTTGGCTGTCACACTTTTAAATCGGTGCGGGTAAGCTTGATCCGCACCGAGTTAGCTATCTTTGCGAGAATTTTGGAATCCGATATTTGCTCTTCTGTTGCAATGTTGATTCGAGTTTTTGGTTGGCATTTCTTGGTGAAGCCAAAGGCAAACAGCCGATGCTGGATCGCTATTAAGCTCCCCCCGAGTGTGACGTGAAGTGCACACTCGGAAAAGGTTATTACTTAGGCGGTGCTGGATCGCAGCTAAGCCCCCGAGTGTGACGTGTAGTGCATATTCGGAGAAGGTTAATACTTAGGCGATGCTGGATCGCATCTAAGCCCCCGAGTGTGTTGTTAAGTGTACACTCGGAGAGAGTTAATACTTAGACGATGCTGGATCACAGCTAAGCCCCCGAGTGTGACGTTAAGTGTACACTCGGAGAGAGTTAATACTTAGGCGATGCTGGATCGCAGCTAAGCCCCGAGTGTGACCTTAAGTGCACACTCGGAGAGAGTTAATACGTAGGCGATGCTGGATCGCAGCTAAGCCTCCGAGTGTGACGTGAAGTGCACACTCGGAGAGAGTTAATACTTAGGCGATGCTGGATCGCAGCTAAGCCCCCGAGTGTGACGTTAAGTGCACACTCGGAGAGAGTTAATACTTAGGCGATGTTGGATCGCAGCTAAGCCCCCGAGTGTGACGTTAAGTGCACACTCGGAGAGAGTTAATACTTAGGCGATGCGGGATCGCAGCTAAGCCCCCGAGTGTGACGTTAAGTACTCACTCGGAGAAAGTTAATACTTAGGCGATGCTGGATCGCAGCTAAGCCCCCGAGTGTGACGTTAAGTGCACACTCGGAGAGAGTTAATACTTAGGCGATGCGGGATCGCAGCTAAGCCCCCGAGTGTGATGTTAAGTACTCACTCGGAGAAAGTTAATACTTAGGCGATGCTGGATCGCAGCTAAGCCCCCGAGTGTGATGTTGAGTGCACACTCGGAGAGAGTTAATACTTAGGCGATGCGGGATCGCAGCTAAGCCCCCGAGTGTGACGTTACGTACTCACTCGGAGAAAGTTAATACTTAGGCGATGCTGGATCGCAGCTAAGCCCCCGAGTGTGACGTTAAGTGCACACTTGGAGAGAGTTAATACTTAGGCGATGCTGGATCGCAGCTAAGCCCCCGAGTGTGACGTTAAGTGCACACTCGGAGAGTGTTAATACTTAGGCGATGCGGGATCGCAGCTAAGCTCCCGAGTGTGACGTTAAGTACACACTCGGAGAAAGTTAATACTTAGGCGATGCTGGATCGCAGCTAAGTTTTTTTTTGAGACCGGAGTCTGCGACCGCGGAAGAACTTTGAACCTGCAAAAAACTCAATCTGCTTTATATTATTTCGCCAACACTTGTTCTTTACATCGCTTCAGTCGACGGTCACGTGTAGAAGCGCTTCAGGAGATCTCCGTTCCATGCGTGCGGCTCGTCAGTCTCTCTTTCGATGTTGTAGAGTCTGTATGCTCTGTTGTTCAGCACCTTGGAGATGATGAAGGGTCCTTCCCAGGTCGGAGCCAACTTGTGGGGTCTTTGTTGTTCCACTCGGAGCACCAGGTCGTCTGCTTGGAACGTCCGACTTCTGACGTGGCGTGCATGAAAACGCCGCAGATTTTGTTGATAAATGGTCGAGCGAGTTAACGCCATCTCGCGCTCCTCTTCCAGAAGATCCACTCCGTCTTGCCTTGCTTGTTCTGCTTCAGCTTCGGAGAAGAGTTCGACTCGTGGCGCATTGTGAAGCAAGTCACTCGGAAGGACCGCTTCTGCTCCATAAACGAGGAAGAACGGTGATCGCCTTGTAGATCTGTTCGGGGTTGTTCGAAGTCCCCAAAGCACTGAATGTAGCTCGGTAACCCAAGCACCAGCGGCATGTCCTATCTCTCGCAGGAGTCGGGGCTTCAATCCTTGCAAAATAAGCCCGTTTGCCCGCTCTGCTTGTCCATTGGACTGAGGATGTGCTACGGAAGCAAAATCCACTCGGATGCCCTGGCTTGTACAAAACCCTTTGAATCTGTCCGAGTCAAAGTTTGTCCCGTTATCTGTAATTATGCTGTGAGGTACACCGAATCTGAAGATGATGTCCCTGACAAACTTGACGGCTGTCGAAGCGTCGAGCATCTTGATGGGCTTCGCTTCGATCCACTTCGTGAACTTGTCGACTGCCACCAACAGATGTGTATATCCACCTTGGCCTGTCTTGAATGGGCCGACTGTATCTAATCCCCACACTACAAACGGCCACACAAGAGGGATCGTCTTCAACGCAGACGTTGGCTTGTGGGACTTGTTGGAGTAGAACTGGCAGCCCTCACATCGATCAACCATATCCCTAGCCATCTCATTAGCCTGTAGCGAAAAGAAGCCAGCCCTGAACGCCTTGGCTACGATTGCTCTCGAAGAAGCGTGATGACCGCAGGTTCCCGAGTGAATATCCTCCAGAATCAGCTGCCCCTCCTCTGGGGAGATGGATCGTTGAAGAACACCCGAGATACTTTCCTTGTACAATTGGCCTTCAATGACAGTGAATGACTTCGATTTGCGGACTATATGCCTGGCTTGGACTTCGTCTTCATGAAGTTCTTGCCTCAAGATATATGCCATGATCGGCACAGTCCAATCGGGAATGACAGCCAGAATCTCCATGACCAGATCAACCACCGCAGGTACATCGACTTCAGTCGGATCTGTTGCGCTCTTGGGTTGTACCGATTCCTCTGTGAAAGGATCTTCTTTGACTGAGGGGAGGTGGAGGTGCTCGAGGCAGACGTCACTCGGGACTGGTCTCCGAGTGGATCCGAGTTTTGCTAACTCGTCAGCCGCTTGGTTCTTCAGTCTTGGAACATGGTGGAGCTCCAGACCTTCAAACTTCTTCTCCAGCTTCCTCACTGCATTGCAGTATGTGGTCATGGTGGGGTTCCTGACGTCCCACTCTTTCATCACTTGATTGACCACCAAATCCGAATCGCCGTAGACCATCAAGCGACGGACGCCGAGTGAGATGGCCATGCGCAATCCGTAGAGGAGAGCCTCATACTCTGCCTCGTTGTTGGAGGAATCCAAGTGTATCTGCAACACGTATTTGAGCTTGTCGCCCTTTGGTGATATGATCACAACACCAGCGCCGGAGCCATTCAACATCTTAGACCCATTGAAGAACATTGTCCAATGAGCCGAGTAGATGTGGGTCGGTTGCTGTTGTTCTACCCATTCTGCTATAAAGTCAGCCAGGGCTTGAGACTTAATAGCTTTCTTGGCCTCAAACTTGATGTCACAGTACAACATCTCCATTGCCCACTTCGCCACTCGGCCTGATGCGTCTCGATTGTGGAGAATTTCTGACAACGGAGCATCAGAAACGACAGATACCGAGTGGTCTTGGAAATAATGAGCCACCTTCTTCGCAGTCATATAGATCCCATAGATAACTTTTTGATAATGGGGATACCTCTGCTTGGAAGGAGTCAGGACTTCGGAGACGTAGTACACTGGCCGCTGAACTTTGTATGCTTTGCCTTCTTCTTCTCGCTCGACTGTAAGAACAGTACTGACGACTTGATTTGTAGCCGCAATATATAGAAGAAGGGGCTCTTTACTGAGCGGAGCAGTAAGAACCGGCTGGGTGGAAAGTAGGACTTTCAGGTCCTGAAATGCGACTTGGGCTTCATCTGTCCACTCGAAGGTATCTGATTTCTTCATGAGTCGGTACAGAGGAAGTGCTTTTTCACCGAGTCGACTGATGAACCTGCTCAAAGCCGCTAGGCAACCCGTGAGCCGTTGAACATCGTGTATTCTGACCGGCCTTTCCATTCGGACGATGGTCCCGATCTTTTTGGGTTTGACGTCGATCCCTCGTTCGGAACGAAGAAACCGAGTAACTTTCCGCTGGGAACACCGAATGAACATTTGGCTGGGTTTAGCTTGATATCGTACCTACGAAGGTTGGCGAATGTTTCTGCCAAGTCAGTCAGCAGGTCGGAACCTTTGCGTGACTTGACTACGATATCATCCATATATGCCTCCACATTGCGACCGATCTGGTCGAGGAGACATTTTTGGATCATGCGCATAAAGGTAGCTCCTGCATTCTTCAGACCGAAAGGCATAGTGATGTAGCAGAAGCACCCGAATGGGGTGATGAAGGCTGTCTTTAACTCATCGGGACCATACAGACGGATCTGATGATAGCCCGAGTAGGCATCAAGAAACGACAAACGCTCGCAACCCGCAGTCGAATCGACAATTTGATCTATGCGGGGGAGCGGAAAATGGTCTTTCGGGCAGACCTTATTGAGGTGCTTGAAGTCGATGCACATTCGGAGCGACTTGTCCTTCTTGGGCACCATGACAACATTGGCAAGCCACTCGGAGTGGTGAACCTCGCGAATGAAGTTGGCTGCCAACAGCTTGGCCACCTCTTCTCCGATTGCCTTCCTCTTGTGTGCGGCGGACCGGCGCAGGCGCTCTCGGACAGGCCGAGCTATGGAATCCACGTGCAGTCGGTGCTCAGCCAACTCCCTGGGTACACCTGGCATGTCAGAGGGTTTCCATGCGAAGATGTCCCAGTTGTCACGGAGGAATTGGGTGAGCTCGGCTTCCTATTTAGGATCGAGGGTGGTGGAGATGTTCGTCGGGGCAGCAGTGGCGTCCGTCGGGTGGATGCTCACCTTCTTCGTCTCTCCCGCCGACTGAAATGCAGACTCTGAAGCTGGCTTCTTCGAGCGCATCAGGTCGGCGGGGTCGACTGTTTTCTTGTACTCGTCCAACTCGAAGACGGCCATCTGCTGGTCGGCAATCCTTGATCCCTGCTGCAGACACTCTTCAGCCCGCTGCCGATTGCGTGTGATGGTGATCACGCCTTTCGGGCCCGGCATCTTCAACTTTAGGTACACGTAACATGGACGGGCCATGAAATGCGCATACGCTGGGCGACCCAGAATTGCGTGATAAGCACTCTGGAAGTCAACCACTTCGAACGTCAGCCTTTCGTTGCGGAAGTTCTTGTCGGAGCCGAAAACGACGTCCAACGCGATCTGGCCGAGTGATTTGGCCTTCCGTCCAGGGACGACTCCGTGGAACTACATGCTGCTCTCGCTGAGTCTGGACATCGGGATGCCCATCCCCTTGAGGGTGTCGGCGTACATGATGTTCAAGCTGCTGTCGCCATCCATGAGGACTTTGCGCAGTCGGACTCCTTCTACCACCGGGTCGACGACCAGGGCCTGTCTTCCCGGGGTGTGTACATGTGCCGGATGATCCGACTGGTCGAAGGTGATCGCAGTCTGGGACCATTTGAGGAACTTGGGGTTGGAAGGGGTGGCCATGTTCACCTCTCGGTTCACCAGCTTCAGTCGACTCTTGCTCTCGACGTCGGCAAAGATCATCAGGGTGGCATGGACTTGGGGGAACGGATCCTCCTTATCTTCCTCATCCTGTTCATGGTCCTTCTCACTCGGTTGCCCTTCACTGAATCCCTGGATCAGGAGGCGACACTGTCGAGTGGTAATGCTTCGCATATATGGGGTTGCCTTCTTCGTCCATCTTCGTGTGCACCGGACAAGGCTGGTCCAGGATGGGATTGTTGAACGGCTTCTTCTTGGGGGTAAACTGCGCCTTCCCTTTGCCCTTGAACTTAGCATTGGTCACGGCTGCAGCCTCTGCTTGCGGTGTGGCCGGAGCTTTCTGTTTCTGCTTCCGAGTGTTACCTCCGTCAACATCACCGACTGTCTTGTGCTTGCCGCTCCGGATGCGGTCCTCTTCTTTGCCATTTGCATAGCGCGCCGCTATCTCCATCATCTTGCTCATGGAGATGTCGCCTGTTCGACCGAACTTTAAGTACAGCTCTCTGTACCGCATGCCTGCCTTGAAGGCGCAGACTGCCTCATGCTCGGTGGCGTTCTCCACCGTGTGGTAGAGAGTTGTCGAACGCTGGATGAAGTCGCGCAGGGGCTCATTCGGCTTCTGGACACAGTGCTGGAGCTCCACAAGGCCTGCAGGGCGTTTGCACGTCCCTTCTAAGGTCCTGCTGAATACTCGGGCCAGATCTGCTCAACTGTAAATGCTCGAGGGGGCCAACTGGTTTAGCCACGCTCGCGTCGAGCCGTCGAGCATCAGAGGGAGGTGCTTCATAGAGACATGGTCGTCCCCTCCTCCGATCTGGACTGCCACTCGGTAGTCATCCAGCCATGTTTCCGGCTTGGACTCTCGTGTAAACTTACTGATTCCCGCTGCCAATCGGAAGTTGGGTGGGATGTCAGCCGAGCGGATGGCTCGACTAAAACACTCGGGACCGGACACGATGGCCCTGCTTCCACTCGGACGGTCCATATCGTAACCATCACGGTGGGCTCGACCCCTGTTGACTCTTCACTGGGCGATACGTCCTCTTGCGTCGGGTCTTGGGTCATGAGTGTCGCCGACTGAACGCCGATCATCATGATGTCGGGACCCATAGGGCCCACCCCGCGGAGGGGTGCGTGAGCGGCGGCGATCTTCATGAATCAAGGAACGGCTGCCTCACCTATGGCGCTGATGGGATCCAGGGCTGTGAACCGACCGATGCGTGTTGGCGTGGACGGAACTATTGTAGATCCGGTTGTGTGACTGGGAGACTGTCGAATTCTGCTGCCGCGCCATGTGCAACAGGGCTCGGATCTGCTCGATCCCTCTACCAGCCTCTGAATCAGTCGGCTGGAGGGCATCGGCTATCTTGGCAGCAGCAGCCAAGTTGAGGAGGGGCGTGCGGAACAACTCTACGTTGCTCCGCCGAGTGTGTCGACTGGCAGAACGGCGAGGTGGACGGCGCGCACCGGATGCTTCGCCGACCTCGTGCTCGCTTCGACCAGCTTGACGGGGATCTTCATGGGTGTTGGCCATGTGAACTTCTGCTGCAGGCCCGCGGCCCGCGTACTCGGAAGGAAACTCAGTCAGAACTGAGCCCGAGTGCTGGGAACGCGGGGCAACCACAACAGACTCCAGAACCGCCTCTTGAGAAGATGCGATCTAACGTGCTCGGGCATGCTGCACCCAAGGTTGGAGACGCGGACGGCAGGACCGCTTGTTGCGGCGCATGATGGAGGTGCAGGTCGACAACGGAGCCGATTGTTGGAGAAGAAGAACACCGCGGGCGCCGGCACGGAAGTGCGTGGCCCCGCGACGGGGAAGCGCCTCGACGTCGAGAGGTGCCTCCCGAAGCCACGCCGAATCGTCGACGGTGAAGGAGAGAGCGCCGAAGAAGATCTGGTGACCCATGCTCGAATCTCCACCGGACGACATGACGAAAGGAAGTAGTCGCAAACTCGCCGGAAGTCGCTTAGACGCCTGCCCCACGGTGGGCGCCAACTGTCGTGGGTATAAGCCTGACAGTAGATGTGTAGGGTACGAATGAGATGGGCAGAGTCCTAGCTACGGTGAGGTTGTATGAGTTCAGGCCCCTCTGCGGTGGAGGTAACAACCCTACGTCTCAGTACTCTCGGAGTTTGTTACCGAGTGTAACATGGAATACAATGATTGTTGGAATTATGCCCTAGAGGCAATAATAAATGTATAGTTATTATTATAATTCCTGTATCAAGGTAATAGTTTATTATCCATGCTATAATTGTATTGAATGAAGACTCATTTACATGTGTGGATACATAGACAAAACACCGTCCCTAGCATGCCTCTAGTTGGCTAGCCAGTTGATCGATGATAGTCAGTGTCTTCTAATTAAGAACAAGGTGTTGTTGCTTGATAACTGGATCACGTCATTAGGAGAATCACGTGATGGACTAGACCCAAACTAATAGACGTAGCATGTTGATCGTGTCATTTTGTTGCTACTGTTTTCTGCGTGTCAAGTATTTATTCCTATGACCATGAGATCATATAACTCACTGACATCGGAGGAAGGCTTTGTGTGTATCAAACGTCGCAACGTAACTGGGTGACTATAAAGATGCTCTACAGGTATCTCCGAAGGTGTTAGTTGAGTTAGTATGGATCAAGACTGGGATTTGTCACTCCGTATGACGGAGAGGTATCTCGGGGCCCACTCGGTAATGCAACATCACACACAAGCCTTGCAAGCAATGTAACTTAGTGTAAGTTGCGGGATCTTGTATTACGGAACGAGTAAAGAGACTTGCCGGTAAATGGGATTGAAATAGGTATGCGGATACCGACGATCGAATCTCGGGCAAGTAACATACCGAAGGACAAAGGGAATGACATACGGGATTATACGAATCCTTGGCACTGAGGTTCAAACGATAAGATCGTAGTAGAATATGTAGGATCCAATATGGGCATCCAGGTCCCGCTATTGGATATTGACCGAGGAGTCTCTCGGGTCATGTCTACATAGTTCTCGAACCCGCAGGGTCTGCACACTTAAGGTTCGACGTTGTTTTATGCGTATTTGAGTTATATGGTTGGTTACCGAATGTTGTTCGGAGTCCCGGATGAGATCACGGACGTCATGAGGGTTTCCGGAATGGTCCGGAAACGAAGATTGATATATAGGATGACCTCATTTGATTACCGGAAGGTTTTCGGAGTTACCGGGAATGTACCAGGAATGACGAATGGGTTCCGGGAGTTCACCGGGGGGGGGGGGGGCAACCCACCCCGGGGAAGCCCATAGGCTTTGGGGAGACACACCAGCCCTTAGTGGGCTGGTGGGACAGCCCCAAAGGGGCCTATGCACCAAGAGAAGAAAAATCAAAGGAAAGAAAAAAAAGGGGGAAGAAGTGGGAAGGGAGGGGGACTCCTCCCACCAAACCAAGTCCAACTCGGTTTGGGGGGGGGAGTCCTCCCCCCTTGGCTCGGACGACCCCTTGGGAGTCCCTTGGACCCCAAGGCAAGGTCCCCCTCCCTCCTCCTATATATATGGGGCTTTTGGGGCAGATTTGAGACGACTTTCTCTCGGCTGCCCGACCACATACCTCCATAGTTTTTCCTCTAGATCGCGTTTCTGCGGAGCTCGGGCGGAGCCCTGCTGAGACAAGACCATCACCAACCTCCGGAGCGCCGTCACGCTGCCGGAGAACTCTTCTACCTCTCCGTCTCTCTTGCTGGATCAAGAAGGCCGAGATCATCGTCGAGCTGTACGTGTGCTGAACGCGGAGGTGCCGTCCGTTCGGTACTAGATCGTGGGACTGATCGCGGGATTGTTCGCAGGGCGGATCGAGGGACGTGAGGACGTTCCACTACATCAATCGCGTTCTCTAAACGCTTCTGCTGTACGATCTACAAGGGTACGTAGATCACTCATCCCCTCTCGTAGATGGACATCACCATGATAGGTCTTCGTGCGCGTAGGAAATTTTTTGTTTCCCATGCGACGTTCCCCAACAATGGCATCATGAGCTAGGTTCATGCGTAGATGTCTTCTCGAGTAGAACACAAAAGGTTTTGTGGGCGGTGATGTGCGTTTTGCTGCCCTCCTTAGTCTTTTCTTGATTCCGCGGTATTGTTGGATTGAAGCGTCTTGGACCGACATTACGCGTACGCTTACGAGAGACTGGTTTCATCGTTACGAGTAACCCCCTTTGCTCAAAGATGACCGGCAAGTGTCGGTTTCTCCAACTTTAGTTGAATCGGATTTGACCGAGGAGGTCCTTGGATGAGGTTAAATAGCAACTCATATATCTCCGTTGTGGTGTTTGCGTAAGTAAGATGCGATCCTACTAGATACCCTTGGTCACCACGTAAAACATGCAACAACAAAATTAGAGGACGTCTAACTTGTTTTTGCAGGGTATGATTGTGATGTGATATGGCCAACGATGTGATGTGATATATTGGATGTATGAGATGATCATGTTGTAATAGAAATATCGACTTGCACGTCAATGGTACGGCAACCGGCAGGAGCCATAGGGTTGTCTTTATACTAACATATGTGCTTGCAGATGCGTTTACTATTTTGCTAGGATGTAGCTTTAGTAGTAATAGCATAAGTAGCACGACAACCACGATGGCAACACGTTGATGGATGATCATGGTGTGGCGCCGGTGACAAGAAGATCGTGCCGGTGCTTTGGTGATGGAGATCAAGAAGCACGTGATGATGGCCATATCATGTCACTTATGAATTGCATGTGATGTTAATCCTTTTATGCACCTTATTTTGCTTAGAACGACGGTAGCATTATGAGGTGATCTCTCACTAAAATTTCAAGACGAAATTGTGTTCTCCCCGACTGTGCACCGTTGCTACAGTTCGTCGTTTCGAGACACCACGTGATGATCGGGTGTGATAGACTCAACGTTCACATACAACGGGTGCAAAACAGTTGCGCACGCGGAACACTCGGGTTAAGCTTGACGAGCCTAGCATGTGCAGACATGGCCTCGGAACACATGAGACCGAAAGGTCGATCATGAATCATATAGTTGATATGATTAGCATAGGGATGCTTACCACTGAAACTATACTCAACTCACGTGATGATCGGACTTGGGATAGTGTAAGTGGATCATGAACCACTCAAATGACTAGAGAGATGTACTTTTTGAGTGGGAGTTTAGCATATAAATTGATTAAGTTGAACTCTAATTATCTTGAACATAGTCTAAGTCCACTTTGAATATATTTGTGTTGTAGATCATGGCTCACGCAAGTGTCATCCTGAATTTTAATACGTTCCTAGAGAAAGCTAAGTTGAAAGATGATGGAAGCAACTTTGTAGACTGGGCTCGTAATCTTAAGCTAATCTTACAAGCTGGAAAGAAGGATTATGTCCTTAATGCTGCGCTAGGAGATGAACCACCCGCTACGGCTGATCAGGATGTTAAGAACGCTTGGTTAGCACGTAAGGAGGACTACTCAATAGTTCAATGTGCAGTCTTGTGTGGCTTGGAACCGGGACTTCAACGTCGCTTTGAGCGTCATGGAGCATTTGAGATGTTCCAGGAGTTGAAGTTTATCTTTCAGAAGAACGCCCGGATCGAGAGGTATGAGACCTCCGATAAATTCTATGCTTGCAAGATGGAGGAAAACTCGTCTGTCAGTGAACATGTGCTCAAAATGTCTGGGTACTCAAACCGTCTAGCTGAACTGGGGATTGAACTCCCGCAGGGAGCTATCATTGACAGAATCCTTCAATCACTGCCGCCAAGCTATAAAGGCTTTGTGTTGAACTACAACATGCAAGGGATGAACAAGTCTCCCGGCAAGTTGTTTGCGATGCTGAAAGTCGCAGAGTCTGAACTCCGTAAAGAGCATCAAGTGTTGATGGTGAGCAAGACCACTAGTTTCAAGAGAAACGGCAAAGGAAAGAAGGGAAATTCGAAGAAGAGCGGCAAGCCTGTTGCCAATCCGCCAAAGAAGCCCAAAGCTGGACCTAAGCCTGAAACAGAGTGCTTCTATTGCAAGGGTATGGGTCACTGGAAGCGCAATTGCCCCAAGTATCTGGCAGATAAGAAGGCGGGCAAAGAAAAATCAGGTATATTTGATATACATGTTATTGATGTGTACTTAACCGGCTCTCGTAGTAGTGCCTGGGTATTTGATACCGGTTCTGTTGCTCACATTTGCAACTCGAAGCAGGAACTGCGGAATAGACGAAGGCTGGCGAAAGACGAAGTGACGATGCGCGTAGGAAACGGTTCCAAGGTTGATGCAATCGCCGTCGGCACAGTGTCACTTCAGCTACCATCAGGATTAGTGATGAACTTAAATCATTGTTATTTAGTGCCTGCGTTGAGCATGAACATTATATCTGGATCTTGTTTATTGCGAGACGGTTACTCTTTTAAGTCTGAGAATAATGGTTGTTCTATTTCTATGAGTAACATCTTTTATGGTCATGCACCGAATGTGAGAGGATTGTTCATATTGAATCTTGATAGCGATACGCATATACATAACATTGAGACCAAAAGAGTTAGAGTAAACAATGATAGCGCCATATTTTTGTGGCACTGCCGCTTGGGTCATATTGGTGTAAAGCGCATGAAGAAACTCCATGCTGATGGACTTTTGGAGTCACTTGACTTCGATTCACTTGACACGTGCGAACCATGCCTTATGGGCAAGATGACTAAGACTCCGTTCTCCGGAACAATGGAGCGTGCAAGTGACTTGTTGGAAATCATACATACCGATGTGTGTGGTCCAATGAGCGTGGAGGCACGCGGTGGATATCGTTATTTTCTCACCTTCACTGACGATTTAAGTAGATATGGTTATGTCTACTTGATGAAGCACAAGTCTGAAACATTTGAAAAGTTCAAGCAATTTCAGAGTGAAGTGGAAAATCATCGTAACAAGAAGATCAAGTTCCTACGGTCTGATCGTGGGGGTGAGTATCTGAGTTTCGAGTTTGGTACTCACTTAAGACAATGTGGAATTGTTTCGCAGTTAACACCGCCTGGAACACCACAACGTAATGGTGTGTCCGAACGTCGTAATCGTACTTTGTTAGAGATGGTGCGATCTATGATGTCTCTTACTGATTTGCCGTTATCATTTTGGGGTTATGCATTGGAAACAGCTGCATTCACTTTAAATAGGGCACCATCAAAATCCGTTGAGACGACACCATACGAACTGTGGTATGGCAAAAGACCAAAGTTGTCGTTTCTTAAAGTTTGGGGATGTGATGCTTATGTCAAAAAGCTTCAGCCTGAAAAGCTGGAACCCAAAGCGGAAAAATGCATCTTCATAGGTTACCCAAAAGAGACAGTTGGGTACACCTTCTATCTCAAATCCGAGGGCAAAGTGTTTGTTGCTAAGAACGGAACTTTTCTCGAGAAGGAGTTTCTCTCGAGAGAATTGAGTGGGAGGAAGATAGAAATTGACGAGGTTGTCGAACCTCTCATCCCTCTGGATGGTGGCGCAGGGCAAGGGGAAACCTCTGTCATTGCAACGCCAGTTGAGGAGGAAGTTAATGATGATGATCATGAAACTCCAGTTCAAGTTTCTGTTGAACCACGCAGGTCGACGAGATCACGCGCTGCTCCAGAGTGGTACGGTAATCCCGTCTTATCAATCATGTTGTTAGACAACAATGAACCTGCAAATTATGAAGAAGCAATGGTGGGCCCAGATTCCAACAAATGGCTAGAAGCCATGAAATCCGAGATAGGATCCATGTATGAGAACAAAGTGTGGACTTTGGAGATACTACCTGAGGGCCGCAAGGCTATTCAGAACAAATGGATCTTCAAGAAGAAGATGGACGCTGACGGTAATGTGACCGTTTATAAAGCTCGACTTGTGGCAAAGTCTTTTCACAAGTTCCAGGAGTTGACTACGATGAGACCTTCTCACCCGTAGAGATGCTTAAGTCCATCAGAATCATGTTAGCAATAGCTGCATTTTTCGATTATGAAATCTGGCAGATGGATGTCAAAACGGCGTTCCTTAACGGTTTCCTTAAGGAAGAGTTGTGTATGATGCAACCCGAAGTTTTGTCGATCCTAAAAATGCCGACAAGGTATGCAAGCTCGAGCGATCCATTTATGGACTGGTGCAAGCATCTGGGAGTTGGAACAAACGCTTTGATGAGGTGATCAAAGCATTTGGGTTTATACAAGTGGTTGGAGAATCTTGTATTTACAAGAAAGTGAGTGGGAGCTCTGTGGCGTTTCTAATATTATA
Source organism: Hordeum vulgare subsp. vulgare (assembly GCF_904849725.1). Taxonomy (NCBI): domain Eukaryota; kingdom Viridiplantae; phylum Streptophyta; class Magnoliopsida; order Poales; family Poaceae; genus Hordeum; species Hordeum vulgare. Next base: position 83,026 of record NC_058524.1, on the reverse strand, counting down.
TGTGGATGACATATTACTGATTGGAAACAACGTAGAGCTTTTGGAGAGCATAAAAGGTTACTTGAATAAAAGTTTCTCTATGAAGGACCTAGGAGAAGCTGCTTACATACTAGGCATTAAGATCTATAGGGATAGATCAAAACGCCTGATAGGACTTTCACAAAGCACATACCTTGATAAAGTTTTGAAGAGGTTCAAAATGGAACAGTCCAAGAAAGGGTTCTTGCCAGTGTTACAAGGTACGAGATTGAGTAAGACTCAGTGCCCACCAACTGATGAAGATAGAGAGCATATGCGCTCCGTCCCCTATGCTTCAGCCATAGGCTCTATCATGTATGCGATGCTGTGCACTAGACCGGATGTTAGCCTGGCCATAAGTATGGCAGGTAGGTTCCAGAGTAATCCAGGAGTGGATCACTGGACGGCGGTCAAGAATATCCTGAAGTACCTGAAAAGGACTAAGGAGATGTTTCTCGTGTATGGAGGTGACGAAGAGCTCGCCGTAAAAGGTTACGTCGATGCAAGCTTTGACACAGATCCAGACGACTCTAAGTCGCAAACCGGATACGTATTTATTCTTAATGGGGGTGCAGTAAGCTGGTGCAGTTCCAAGCAAAGCGTCGTAGCAGATTCTACATGTGAAGCAGAGTACATGGCTGCCTCGGAGGCGGCTAAGGAGGGTGTCTGGATGAAGCAGTTCATGACGGATCTTGGAGTGGTGCCAAGTGCACTGGATCCAATAACCTTGTTCTGTGACAACACTGGTGCCATTGCCTTAGCAAAGGAACCAAGGTTTCACAAGAAGACCAGACACATCAAACGACGCTTCAACCTCATCCGCGACTACGTCGAGGAGGAGGACGTAAATATATGCAAAGTGCCCACGGATCTGAATGTAGCAGACCCGCTGACTAAACCTCTTCCACGGCCAAAACATGATCGACACCAGAACTGTATGGGTGTTAGATTTATTACAATGTAATTCACATAGTGATGTGAGGGCTAGATTATTGACTCTAGTGCAAGTGGGAGACTGTTGGAATTATGCCCTAGAGGCAATAATAAATGTATAGTTATTATTATAATTCCTGTATCAAGGTAATAGTTTATTATCCATGCTATAATTGTATTGAATGAAGACTCATTTACATGTGTGGATACATAGACAAAACACCGTCCCTAGCATGCCTCTAGTTGGCTAGCCAGTTGATCGATGATAGTCAGTGTCTTCTGATTATGAACAAGGTGTTGTTGCTTGATAACTGGATCACGTCATTAGGAGAATCACGTGATGGACTAGACCCAAACTAATAGACGTAGCATGTTGATCGTGTCATTTTGTTGCTACTGTTTTCTGCGTGTCAAGTATTTATTCCTATGACCATGAGATCATATAACTCACTGACACCGGAGGAATGCTTTGTGTGTATCAAACGTCGCAACGTAACTGGGTGACTATAAAGATGCTCTACAGGTATCTCCGAAGGTGTTAGTTGAGTTAGTATGGATCAAGACTGGGATTTGTCACTCCGTATGACGGAGAGGTATCTCGGGGCCCACTCGGTAATGCAACATCACACACAAGCCTTGCAAGCAATGTAACTTAGTGTAAGTTGCGGGATCTTGTATTACGGAACGAGTAAAGAGACTTGCCGGTAAACGAGATTGAAATAGGTATGCGGATACCGACGATCGAATCTCGGGCAAGTAACATACCGAAGGACAAAGGGAATGACATACGGGATTATACGAATCCTTGGCACTGAGGTTCAAACGATAAGATCTTCGTAGAATATGTAGGATCCAATATGGGCATCCAGGTCCCTCTATTGGATATTGACCGAGGAGTCTCTCGGGTCATGTCTACATAGTTCTCGAACCCGCAGGGTCTGCACACTTAAGGTTCGACGTTGTTTTATGCGTATTTGAGTTATATGGTTGGTTACCGAATGTTGTTCGGAGTCCCGGATGAGATCACGGACGTCATGAGGGTTTCCGAAATGGTCCGGAAACGAAGATTGATATATAGGATGACCTCATTTGATTACCGGAAGGTTTTCGGAGTTACTGGGAATGTACCGGGAATGACGAATGGGTTCCGGGAGTTCACCGGGGGGGGGGGGGGCAACCCACCCCGGGGAAGCCCATAGGCTTTGGGGAGACACACCAGCCCTTAGTGGGCTGGTGGGACAGCCCCAAAGGGGCCTATGCACCAAGAGAAGAAAAATCAAAGGAAAGAAAAAAAGGGGGAAGAAGTGGGAAGGGAGCGGGACTCCTCCCACCAAACCAAGTCCAACTCGGTTTGGGGGGGGGGGAGTTCTCCCCCCTTGGCTCGGCCGACCCCTTGGGAGTCCCTTGGACCCCAAGGCAAGGTCCCCCTCCCTCCTCCTATATATATGGGGCTTTTGGGGCAGATTTGAGACGACTTTCTCACGGCTGCCCGACCACATACCTCCATAGTTTTTCCTCTAGATCGCGTTTCTGCGGAGCTCGGGCAGAGCCCTACTGAGACAAGATCATCACCAACCTCCGGAGCGCCGTCACGCTGCCGGAGAACTCTTCTACCTCTCCGTCTCTCTTGCTGGATCAAGAAGGCCGAGATCATCGTTGAGCTGTACGTGTGCTGAACGCGGAGGTGTCGTCCGTTCGGTACTAGATCGTGGGACTGATCGCGGGATTGTTCGCGGGGCAGATCGAGGGACGTGAGGACGTTCCACTACATCAACCGCGTTCTCTAAACGCTTCTGCTGTACGATCTACAAGGGTACGTAGATCACTCATCCCCTCTCGTAGATGGACATCACCATGATAGGTCTTCGTGCGCGTAGGAAAATTTTTGTTTCCCATGCAACGTTCCCCAACAATGATTTGCTAACCCTTCTACCAGTGGGGGAGGGCGGCTTATATAGAGTGCGCTTCCCTCCACAACGGTTCCGGTATAAGGGCGGAGTAGTGGGGATTGAATACATACGTTACAGGTAACGTATGCTCTAAATGCTAATAAATGCACCCGGAAACGTACGACCGTTTCCCTCCAGGGAGGTTACAATGTACCGAGTGTATCCAGTAGGTTAGCTTGGTATTCTCCGAATGGTAGTATTCGACTGGATGATATAGGACATGTTGCCGACTGGATAATGGGGATTCCTTAATTCAGTCGGGGTAGACTTAGGTTCTTGCCCTTTGTGTGGGGTAGACGGGCTCCAGATTGGGTTTTGGTGGCTACAGAGGCTTGCGGCGGCGGAACTCCCGATCTAGGTTTCTTTCTGGAGGTTTCTGGATTTATAGGACCAGATGGTGGTGGAGTTGCGTCAAGTGGGCCCCTGAGGGGCCCACAAGCTTGGTTGGTGCGGCCTGGGGGAGGGGGGGGGGCGCCGAAAGGGCTTGTGGCTTCCTCGGGACCCCGCTCCGGTATCTTTTTCTTCCGGTATTTTTGATATTTTCCATAAAAAATCATCGCGAAAGAATTATTCCGTTTGGACTCTGCCTGAAAAAGGGTCAAAAACACGGAAAGAACAGGAACTGGCACTTGGCACTGAATTAATAGGTTAGTCCCACAAAAGATATAAAATAGCATATTCATGCATATAAAACATCCAAAGTTGACAAGATAATAGCATGTAACCATAAAAAATTGTAGATACGTTGGAGACGTATCGAGCATCGCGAAGCTTAACTCCTGCTCGTCCTCGAGTAGGGAAGTGATAAAGAATGAATTTCTGATGTTGCATGCTACCTGGCATAGTTGTCCTTTGTAACTTCTCTCACGTGACATGAATGTTCAGATCCGTTAGATTCAAAACAATAGTTTGCTATTGACGTGGAGACAGTAATACTTCAAGCAAACTAGCAAGCTAATCATGAACTTTGAAAATAACAAGGCCAAAAATAAAGTTAACCCTACAAAATCATATAGTCTGGCTATGCTCTATCATCCTTGCACAACGAATTTAAATCATGCACAACCTCGGTATTGGGCAAGTAATTGTTTTCACACCTTTACTTTCTCAAACTTTTTCAACTCTCATGCAATACATGAGCGTGAGCCATGGTTATAACACTATAGGTGGAATGGAGTGGTGGAGGTTGTGAGACAAAAAAGGAGAAGATGGTCACATTGACTAGGCATATCAATGAGCTATGGAGATGCTTATCAATAGATATCAATGTGAATGAGTAGGGATTGCCATGCAAATGATGCACTAGAGCTAAGAGTATGTGAAAGCTCTTAAAGAAAACTAGTGGATGTCCATCCAACTTGCTTGCTCACGAAGACCTAAGGCAATTTTGAGGAAGCCTATCATTGGAATATACAAGCCAATTTATATAATGAAAATTTCCCACTAGCTATATGGTGGTGACAAAATGAGAGACTCTCAATCATGAAGATCATGGTGCTTAATATGAAGAACAAGTGTGGAAAGGAGATAGTAGCATTGTCCCTTCTCTCTTTTTCTCTCATTTTTTTGGTGGGCTCTTTGGCCTTTTTTTGTGGGCATCTTTGGCCTCTTTTTGTAAATGGGCTTCGCTGGCCTCTTTTATTTCCTCACACGGGACAATGCTCCATCAATGATGATCATCACACTTACAACTCAAAACTTAGAGCAATGATGACTCTATATGGAATGCCTTCAGTAGTGTACCATGACAATGATCTAGCATGGCATAGACATCAATGGAAACACCATGCTAGCTATCATATGATCATGCAATGGCAATGTAGAAGTTGTGGCACATGTCATGGTGGTAGTTGCATGGAAATATATCTCGGAATGGCTTTGAAAATGCCATAGTAGGTAGGTATCGTGGCTGTTTTGAGGGAGGCTATATGGTAGGTTTATGCACCGGCGGAAGTTGCACGGTACTAAAGAAGATAGTGATGGTGGAAGGTGCAAGTGCGTCTAAACCATGGACTCAACATTAGTCATGAAGAACTCATATACTTGTTGCAAAAGTTTTATTAGTAATCCAAACAAAGCATTGAACGCATACTCCTAGGGGAAGGGTTGGTAGGTATAAACCATCACGCGATCCCGACCGCTACACAAAGGATGAAAATCAATAAAATAATCATGCTCAAACTTCATCTCATAGCGGTTCACCATACGTGCATGCTACGGGAATCACTAACTTCAACACAAGTATCTCTAGATTCACAACACCATACTAACATAACTTAAATATTACCACAACCACATCTCAAAACTAATTGAGAGGAATCAAGCTTCTCTTTCTACTCAATGCACATGAATATGGAAGTTTTCCTAACCCTTTGGATAACTACCACTTTTGGGACTACTTTCATAGCATAAGCCAACTACCGAGCCACGCACCGCTGTGCTCTAAAAGATATAAGTGAAGCACATGTGAGCTGAATTACCTAACTCAAAGGATATAAGTGAAGCTCGACAAAATCACGGTGAGTGCATGTCTCTCTCTCTAGGTGTGCAGCAAGGAAGATTGTGACACAACACAAATAAAATACTCCTACGATACAAGACGCCACAAGCAAAACACATATCATGTGGTGAATAAAAATATAGCTCCAAGTAACATTACCGATGGATTGAATACGAAAGAGGGGATGCCTTCCCGGGGCATCCCCAAGCTTAGGATTTTTTGGCATCCTTGAATCAACTTGGGGTGCCTTGGGCATCCCCAAGCTTGAGCTCTTGCCACTCTTTATCTCTTTGTCCATAAGAACTTCACCCAGAACTTGAAAACTCCACAACACAAAACTTAAACAGAAACTCGTGATATCATTAGTATAAGAAAGCAAATCACCACTTCCTTAGGTACTATAGAAAACTTAAATTCTACTTATGTTGGTGTTGGTTTGCTGTATTTTCACTTTTCCATGGCTAGTACCTTCCGATACTATCCATAGTTTCATCAAAATAAGCAACCAACTCAATAAAAACAGAATCTGTTAGCAGCAGACCAGTCTGTAGAAATCTGTATACTTCGCATACTTCTGGTACTTCAAAAAAATCTGAAACATTACGACAGTCTGAAGAAATTGTATATAAATCAGCAGCAAAAAGAATCAACTCAAAATCTCTTACAGAATAAAAATGAAAATTCTTTTCGTGAGCAGAAAGTTTCTGTCTTTTTCCAGCATGATCAAACAATCATCACCAAGACTAATCATAACGGTTTTGCTTGGCACAAACACAAAAAGAAACAGAATAGACACAATCATAACATAATTATGATGGTGTGCAGAAAAAAAAACAGGAAGCAAAAATCGAAGAAAAATTTATTCATTGGGTTGCCTCCCAACAAGCACTATTGTTTAACGCCCTTAGCTAGGCATTGATTTCAATGATGCTCACATAAAAGGTAAGGATTGAAACACAACGAGAGCATCATGGAGCAAATGGCTAGCACATTTAAGTCTTACCCACTTCCTATGCATAGGGATTTTGTGATCAAACAATTTATTGGAGCAAGAATCAACTAGCATAGGAAGTGGGTAAGACTTTAATTGTAGCAAATATATTCTCAAACATGGCATCCCCAAGCTTGTGCTTTTGCAAATCATAGACATAATCACTCTCATCATTAATAGCATGAATAGCACCAAGAGTATAGCAATTATTGTCATCCTCCACATTTCTACCATTTGGGAGAGATACCTCTTTACCTTTACTTTTTCTTCTTTTCTTCTTCTTCACCCCATGTGAAGATTTACTTAATTCTTCCAAGCATCCTTTTGGAGAGGTTGGTTGAATAGATAACTCCTCCTCGTTACCTGATTCATCATAAGAAATAATAGGAGGGTATTGGGAAACCTCTTCCCCTTCGTTAGTCTTATCTTTATCTCCTATTTGTTTCCTTGCCTTTAGGTAATTGGCAATATAAGGATTCTCAATGCAATTCACCGCACAATATAAATAAATTTCTTCTAGATCATAATCAAGCATTTTCATGACAACCCAATCTGGAAGGTGCTTAGTTATACGTTTCATTTCTTCATATCTCAGAAGCAAACTAAGTTCATTGTGATACGCAAGGGAAATCAAGTCATCACAATTTTTGGACACGATTTGATCATGAAACAATTTGCATTGCAGATTTAAATGACAATGTTCATTGCAAAGTTCACAAGGACGACTATCAATATTAAATATTTCAGCACAATCATCTAGCCTCACATGCAACGACTTAGTTTCTAAATACTTATGCATCTTGCAAAATCTATTTTCTCTTTTTGGTATATATTTGCCAACTCTATGTATACCACATAAATCAACATGCTTATAGGAGACATTTTCATTATGAATAGTGAAATCACAATTAGCATCATGGATATTCATAGAATTCATGCTAACAACATTGCAATCATGCTCATCATTCACGTATTCTATGCCAAGCATTCTATGTAATTCTTCTTTCAGCACTTGAGCACAATTTTCCTTCCCATCATGCTCACGAAAGACATTGAAAAGATGGAGAATATGAGGCATCCTCAATTCTATTTTTTTGTAGTTTTCTAGCGAAAGAACAAGAAACAAAAAGATTCGATTGCAAGATCTAAAGATATACCTTCAAGCGCTAACCTCCCCGACAATGGCGCCAGAAAAGAGCTTGATGTCTACTACGCAACCTTCACCTTGTAGACGTTGTTGGGCCTCCAAGTGCAGAGGTTTGTATGACAGTAGAAATTTTCCCTCAAGTGGGTGACCTAAGGTTTATCTATCCGTGGGAGGCGTAGGATGAAGATGGTCTTTCTCAAGCAACCTTGCAACCAAATAACAAAGAATCTCTTGTGTCCCCAACACACCCAATACAATGGTACGTTGTATAGGTGCACTAGTTCGGCGAAGAGATGGTGATACAAGTGCAACATGGATGGTAGATATAGTTTTTTGTAATCTGAAATTAAAAAAATAGCAAGGTAACTAATGGTAAAAGTGAGCACGAACGGAATTGCAATGCGTGGAAACAAAGCCTAGGGTTCATACTTTCACTAGTGGAAGTTCTCTCAACAAAGATAACATAATTGGATCATATAACTAGCCCTCAACATGCAACAAAGAGTCACACCAAAGTCACTAATAGCGGAGAACAAATGAAGAGATTATTGTCGGGTACGAAACCACCACAAAGTTATTCTTTCTGATCGATCTATTCAAGAGTCCGTAGTAAAATAACACGAAGCTATTCTTTCCGTTCGACCCATCATAGAGTTCATACTAGAATAACACCTTAAGATACATATCAACCAAGACCCTAATGTCACCTAGATACTCCATTGTCACCTCAAGTATCCGTGGGCATGATTATACGATATTTATCACATAATCTCAGAATCATCTATTCAACTAACACATAGAACTTCAAAGAGTGCCCCAAAGTTTCTACCGGAGAGTCAAAACGTGTGCCAACCCCTATGTATAGGTTCCCAATGTCACGAACCCGCAAGTTGATCACCAAAACATACATCGAGTACTCACATGAATCCACGTGTGCCAACCCATATGCATAGGTTCCCAACGTCACGAACCCGCAAGTTGATCACAGCAGATAGACACGTGCAAGACATACATCAAGTGTTCTCAAAGACTCAATCCGACAAGATAACTCCAAAGGGGAAACTCAATTCATTACAAGAAGGGAGAGGGGGAAGAACGTCATAAGATCCAACTATAGTAGCAAAGCCCACGATACATCGAGATCAAGACATCTCAAGAACACGAGAGAGAGATATCAAACACATAGCTACTGGTACATACCCTCGGCCCCGAGGGAGAACTACTCCCTCCTCATCATGGAGATCGCTGGGATGATGAAGATGGCCACCGGAGATGGATTCCTCCTCCGGCAGGGTGCTGGAACGGGCTCCAGATTGGTTTTTGGTGGCTACAGAGGCTTGCGACGACGGAACTCCCGATCTAGGTTTCTTTCTGGAGGTTTCCGGATTTATAGGGCTAGATGGCGGTGGAGTTGCGTCAAGTGGGCCCCTGAGGGGCCCACAAGCTTGGTTGGTGCGACCGGGGGCGGGGGGGGGGGGGGGGGGGGGGGCGCACCGACAGGGCTTGTGGCTTCCTCGGGACCCCTCTCCGGTATCTTTTTCTTCCGGTATTTTTGATATTTTGCATAAAAAATCATCGCAAAAGAATTATTCCGTTTGGACTCCGCCTGAGAAAGGGTCAAAAACACAAAAAGAACAGGAAATGGCATTTGGCACTGAATTAATAGGTTAGTCCCAAAAAAGATATAAAATAGCATATTCATGCATATAAAACATCCAAAGTTGACAAGATAATAGCATGGAACCATAAAAATTATAGATACGTTGGAGACGTATCAACTGGCCAGTTTTGTATGCTATTAGTCACTTATTTTGGGTCCTGCTGCAATCCGAACTTTTTGGGAATCCCGGGGTCCGGTTATGGGGAACTCGTAAAAACTCGCAGTTTTGGCCTATTCCAGCCAGTTTTGTATGCTATTAGTCACTGATTTTGGGTGCCGCTGTGATCCAAACGTTTCCGGACCCTTGGGGTCCGGTTATGGGGAACTCGTCAAAACTGGCAGTTTTGGCCTATTCTAGCTAGTTCTGTATGCTATTACTCACTGATTTTGGATCGCGTTGCGATCTGAACGTTTCGGGAACCCCGAGGTCTAGTTACAGGGAACTCGCAGTTTTGGCCTATTTTGGCCACGTTTGTATGCTATTAGTCACTGATTTTGGGTCCTCCTGCAATCCGAACATTTCGGGAACCCCGGGGTCCAGTTACGCAGAACTCGTCAAAACTCGCAGTTTTGGCCTATTTCGGCCAGTTTTCTATGCAATTAGTCACTGATTTTGGGTCCCGCTGTGATCCGATTTTTTCCAGAACATCGGGGTCCGGTTACAGGGAACTCGTCAAAACTCGCAGTTTTGGCCTATTCTGGCTAGTTCTGCATGCTATTGCTCTCTGATTTTGGATCCCGCTGCGATCCGAACGTTTTGGGAACCCCGGGGTCCGGTTATGGGAACTCATCAAAACTCACACTGTTGGCCTACTCCAGCCAGTTTTGTATGCTATTAGTCACTGATTTTGGGTCCCGCTGTGATCAGAACGTTTCGGCATCGAACCCCTTTGCCCGATTACAGGAACTCGTCAAAACTCGCAGTTTTCGCCTACTCCGGCCAATCTTGTAAGCTATTACTCACTGATTTTGGGTCCCGTTGTGATCCGGACGTTTCGAGAACTACGGGGTCCGGTTACGGGGAACTCGCCAAAACTCCCAGTTTTGGCCTATTCCGATCAGTTTTGTATGCTATTAGTCACTGATTTTGGGTCCCATTGTGATTTGAATGCTTCGGGAACCCTAGGGTCCGGTTACGGGGAACTCGTCAAAACTCACAGTTTTGGCCTATTCGGGCCAGTTTTGTATCCTATTAGTCATAGATTTTGGGTCCTGCCGCGATCCGAACGTTTTGGGAACCTCGGGGTCCGGTTATGGGGAACTCGTCAAAACTCGCAGATTTGGGCTATTTTGGACAGTTTTGTATGCTATTAGTAACTGATTTTTGGTCCCGCTGTGATCCGAATATTTCCAGAACCTCGGGGTCCGGTTACGAGGAACTCGTACAAACTCGCAGTTTTGGCCTATTCTGGCTCATTCTGTATGCTATTGCTCACTGATTTTGGATCCCGCTGTGATCCCAACGTTTTCGGAACCCTCGGGTTTGGTTACGGGAACTCGTCAAAACTCATAGTTTTTACCTACTCCGGCCAGTTTTGTATGCTATTAGTCACTAATTTTGGGTCCCGTTGTGATCTGAACGCTTCGAGAACCCCGGGGTCCGGTTCCGGGTAATTCGTCAAAACTCGCAGTTTTGGCCTATACTGGCCAGTTTTGTATGCTATTAGTCACTGATTTTGGGTCCTGCTGCGATCCGAACGTTTTGGGAACCCCGGGGTCTGGTTACGGGGAACTCTTAAAAACTCGCAGTTTTGGCCTAATCCAGCCAGTTTTGTATGCTATTACTCACTGATTTTGGGTCCCGGTGTGATCGAAACGTTTCCGAACCCTCGGGCTCCGGTTATGGGGAACTCTCGCAGTTTTGCCCTATTCTGGCTAGTTGTGTATGCTATTCCTCACTTATTTTGGATCCCGCTGCGATCCGAACGTTTCGGGAACCCCGAGGTCTAGTTACGGGGAACTAGTCAAAACTCGCAGTTTTGGCCTATTTTTGCCACGTTTGTATGCTATTAGCCACTGATTTTGGGTCCTCCTGCAATCCGAATATTTCGGGAACCCCGCGAACCAGTTACGCAGAACTCGTCAAAACTCGCAGTTTTGGCCTATTTTGGGCAGTTTTCTATGCAATTAGTCACAGATTTTGGGTCCCGTTGTGATCCGGATGTTTCCGGAACATCGGGGTCCGGTTACAGGGAACTCATCAAAACTCGCAGTTTTGGCCTACTCCAGCCAGTTTTATATGCTAGTAGTCACTGATTTTGGGTCCCACTGTGATCTGAACGTTTCGGGATTGAACCACTTGGTCCGATTACGGGAACTCGTCCAAACTCGCAGCTTTCGCCTACTCCGGTCTATTTTGTATACTATTACTCACTGATTTTGGGTCCCGGTTTGATCAGGATGTTTCAGGAACTACGGGGTCCGGTTACGGGGAACTCGCCAAAACTCGCAGTTTTGGCCTATTCCGACCAGTTTTGTATGCTATTAGTCACTGATTTTGGGTCCCGTTGTGATCTGAATGCTTCGGGAACCCTAGGGTCCGGTTACGGGGAACTCGTCAAAACTCACAGTTTTGGCCTATTCGGGCCAGTTTTGTATGCCATTAGTCACTGACTTTGGGTCCCGCTGTGATCCGAATGTTTCCGGATTCTCGGGGTCCGGTTACGGGGAACTCGTCAAAACTCACAGTTTTGGCCTAATCTGGCTCGTTCTGTATGCTATTGCTCACTGATTTTGGATCCCGTTGTGATCCGAACGTTTTCGGAACCCTGGGGTCCGGTTACGGGAACTCGTCAAAACTCCCAGTTTTTGCCTACTCCAGCCAGTTTTGTATGCAATTAGTCACTGATTTTGGGTCCCGCTGCGGTCTGAACGCTTCGAGAACCCCGGGGTCCGGTTACGGGGAATTCGTCAAAACTCGCAGTTTTGTATGCTATTAGTCATTGATTTTGGGTCCTGCTGCGATCCGAACGTTTTGGGAATCCCGTGGTCTGGTTACGGGGAACTCGTAAAAACTCGCAGTTTTGGCCTATTCCAGCCAGTTTTGTATGCTATTAGTCACTGATTTTGGCTCCCACTGTGATCCAAAGTCCGGTTATGGGGAACTCGTCAAAACTCACAATTTTGGCGTATTCTGGCTAGTTCTGTATGCTATTCCTCACTTATTTTGGATCCCGCTGCGATTCGAACGTTTCGGGAACCCCGAGGTCTAGTTACGGGGAACTGGTCAAAACTCGCAGTTTTGGCCTATTTTGGGCACATTTGTATGCTATTAGTCACTGATTTTGGGTCCTCCTGCAATCCAAACGTTTTGGGAACCCCGGGGTCCAGTTACGCAAAACTCGTCAAAACTCGAAGTATTGGCCTATTTCGGCCAGTTTTCTATGCAATTAGTCACTGATATTGGGTCCCGCTGTAATCCGGATGTTTTCGGAACATCGGGGTCCGGTTACAGGGAACTCGTCAAAACTCGCACTTTTGGCCTATTCTGGGTAGTTCTGCAAGCTATTGCTCACTGATTTTGGATCCCGCTGCGATCCGAACGTTTTGGGAACCCCGGGGTCCGGTTACGGGAACTCATCAAAACTCGCAGTTTTGGCCTACTCCAGCCAGTTTTGTACGCTATTAGTCACTGATTTTGGGTCCCGCTGTGATCAGAACGTTTCGACATCGAACCCCTTTGTCCGATTACAGGAACTCGTCAAAACTCGCAGTTTTTGCCAACTCCGGCCAATCTTGTAAGCTATTACACACTGATTTTGGGTCCCGTTGTGATCTGGACGTTTCGGGAACTACGGGGTCCGGTTAGGGGGAACTCGCCAAAACTCGAAGTTTTGGCCTATTCCGACCAGTTTTGTATGCTATTAGTCACTGATTTTGGGTCCCATTGTGATTTGAATGCTTCGGGAACCCTAGGGTCCGGTTACGGGGAACTCGTCAAAACTCGCAGTTTTCGCCTATTCAGGCCAGTTTTGTATGCTATTCGTCACGGATTTTGGGTCCTGCCGCGATCCGAACGTTTTGGGAACCTCGGGGTCCGGTTATGGGGAACTCGTCAAAACTCGCAGATTTGGCCTATTTCGGACAGTTTTGTATGCTATTAGTCACTGATTTTTCGTCCCGGTGTGATCCGAATATTTCCGGAACCTCGGGGTCCGGTTAGGAGGAACTCGTCAAAACTCGCAGTTTTGGCCTATTCTGGCTCGTTCTATATGCTGTTGCTTAGTGATTTTGGATCCCGCTGTGATCCGAACATTTTCGGAACCCTGGGGTCCGGTTACGGGAACTCGTCAAAACTCGTAGTTTTTGCCTACTCCGGCCAGTTTTGTATGCTATTAGTCACTAATTTTGGGGCCCGTTGTGATCTGAACGCTTCGAGAACCCCGGGGTCCGGTTCTGGGTAATTCGTCAAAACTCGCAGTTTTGGCCTATACTGGCCAGTTTTGTATGCTATTAGTCACTGATTTTGGGTCCTGCTGCGATCCGAACATTTTGGGAACCCCGGGGTCTGGTTACGGGGAACTCTTAAAAACTCGCAGTTTTGGCCTAATCCAGCCAGTTTTGTATGCTATTACTCACTGATTTTGGGTCCCGGTGTGATCGAAACGTTTCCGAACCCTCGGGGTCCGGTTATGGGGAACTCTCGCAGTTTTGCCCTATTCTGGCTAGTTCCGTATGCTATTCCTCACTTATTTTGGATCCCGCTGCGATCCGAACGTTTCGGGAACCCCGAGGTCTAGTTACGGGGAACTAGTCAAAACTCGCAGTTTTGGCCTATTTTTGCCACGTTTGTATGCTATTAGCCACTGATTTTGGGTCCTCCTGCAATCCGAATATTTCGGGAACCCCGCGAACCAGTTACGCAGAACTCGTCAAAACTCGCAGTTTTGGCCTATTTTGGGCAGTTTTCTATGCAATTAGTCACAGATTTTGGGTCCCGTTGTGATCCGGATGTTTTCGGAACATCGGGGTCCGGTTACAGGGAACTCATCAAAACTCGCAGTTTTGGCCTACTCCAGCCAGTTTTATATGCTAGTAGTCACTGATTTTGGGTCCCGCTGTGATCCGAACGTTTCGGGATTGAACCACTTGGTCCGATTACGGGAACTCGTCCAAACTCGCAGCTTTCGCCTACTCCGGCCTATTTTGTATACTATTACTCACTGATTTTGGGTCCCGGTTTGATCAGGATGTTTCAGGAACTACGGGGTCCGGTTACGGGGAACTCGCCAAAACTCGCAGTTTTGGCCTATTCCGACCAGTTTTGTATGCTATTAGTCACTGATTTTGGGTCCCGTTGTGATCTGAATGCTTCGGGAACCCTAGGGTCCGGTTACGGGGAACTCGTCAAAACTCACAGTTTTGGCCTATTCGGGCCAGTTTTGTATGCCATTAGTCACTGACTTTGGGTCCCGCTGTGATCCGAATGTTTCCGGATTCTCGGGGTCCGGTTACGGGGAACTCGTCAAAACTCACAGTTTTGGCCTAATCTGGCTCGTTCTGTATGCTATTGCTCACTGATTTTGGATCCCGTTGTGATCCGAACGTTTTCGGAACCCTGGGGTCCGGTTACGGGAACTCGTCAAAACTCCCAGTTTTTGCCTACTCCAGCCAGTTTTGTATGCAATTAGTCACTGATTTTGGGTCCCGCTGCGGTCTGAACGCTTCGAGAACCCCGGGGTCCGGTTACGGGGAATTCGTCAAAACTCGCAGTTTTGGCCTGTACTCGCCAGTTTTGTATGCTATTAGTCATTGATTTTGGGTCCTGCTGCGATCCGGACGTTTTGGGAATCCCGTGGTCTGGTTACGGGGAACTCGTAAAAACTCGCAGTTTTGGCCTATTCCAGCCAGTTTTGTATGCTATTAGTCACTGATTTTGGCTCCCGCTGTGATCCAAAGTCCGGTTATGGGGAACTCGTCAAAACTCACAATTTTGGCGTATTCTGGCTAGTTCTGTATGCTATTCCTCACTTATTTTGGATCCCGCTGCGATCCGAACGTTTCGGGAACACCGAGGTCTAGTTACGGGGAACTGGTCAAAACTCGCAGTTTTGGCCTATTTTGGGCACATTTGTATGCTATTAGTCACTGATTTTGGGTCCTCCTGCAATCCAAACGTTTTGGGAACCCCGAGGTCCAGTTACGCAAAACTCGTCAAAAATCGAAGTATTGGCCTATTTCGGCCAGTTTTCTATGCAATTAGTCACTGATATTGGGTCCCGCTGTAATCCGGATGTTTTCGGAACATCGGGGTCCGGTTACAGGGAACTCGTCAAAACTCGCACTTTTGGCCTATTCTGGGTAGTTCTGCAAGCTATTGCTCACTGATTTTGGATCCCGCTGCGATCCGAACGTTTTGGGAACCCCGGGGTCCGGTTACGGGAACTCATCAAAACTCGCAGTTTTGGCCTACTCCAGCCAGTTTTGTACGCTATTAGTCACTGATTTTGGGTCCCGCTGTGATCAGAACGTTTCGACATCGAACCCCTTTGTCCGATTACAGGAACTCGTCAAAACTCGCAGTTTTTGCCAACTCCGGCCAATCTTGTAAGCTATTACACACTGATTTTGGGTCCCGTTGTGATCTGGACGTTTCGGGAACTACGGGGTCCGGTTAGGGGGAACTCGCCAAAACTCGAAGTTTTGGCCTATTCCGACCAGTTTGGTATGCTATTAGTCACTGATTTTGGGTCCCATTGTGATTTGAATGCTTCGGGAACCCTAGGGTCCGGTTACGGGGAACTCGTCAAAACTCACAGTTTTGGCCTATTCGGGCCAGTTTTGTATCCTATTAGTCACGGATTTTGGGTCCTGCCGCGATCCGAACGTTTTGGGAACCTCGGGGTCCGGTTATGGGGAACTCGTCAAAACTCGCAGATTTGGCCTATTTCGGACAGTTTTGTATGCTATTAGTGACTGATTTTTCGTCCCGGTGTGATCCGAATATTTCCGGAACCTCGGGGTCCGGTTAGGAGGAACTCGTCAAAACTCGCAGTTTTGGCCTATTCTGGGTCGTTCTATATGCTGTTGCTTAGTGATTTTGGATCCCGCTGTGATCCGAACAGTTTCGGAACCCTGGGGTCCGGTTACGGGAACTCGTCAAAACTCGTAGTTTTTGCCTACTCCGGCCAGTTTTGTATGCTATTAGTCACTAATTTTGGGGCCCGTTGTGATCTGAACGCTTCGAGAACCCCGGGGTCCGGTTCCGGGTAATTCGTCAAAACTCGCAGTTTTGGCCTATACTGGCCAGTTTTGTATGCTATTAGTCACTCATTTTGGGTCCTGCTGCGATCCGAACGTTTTGGGAACCCCGGGGTCTGGTTACGGGGAACTCTTAAAAACTCGCAGTTTTGGCCTAATCCAGCCAGTTTTGTATGCTATTAGTCACTGATTTTGGGTGCCGGTGTGATCCAAACGTTTCCGGACCCTTGGGGTCCGGTTATGGGGAACTCGTCAAAACTGGCAGTTTTGGCCTATTCTAGCTAGTTCTGTATGCTATTACTCACTGATTTTGGGTCCCGTTGTGATCTGAATGCTTCGGGAACCCTAGGGTCCGGTTACGGGGAACTCGTCAAAACTCACAGTTTTGGCCTATTCGGGCCAGTTTTGTATGCCATTAGTCACTGACTTTGGGTCCCGCTGTGATCCGAATGTTTCCGGATTCTCGGGGTCCGGTTACGGGGAACTCGTCAAAACTCACAGTTTTGGCCTAATCTGGCTCGTTCTGTATGCTATTGCTCACTGATTTTGGATCCCGTTGTGATCCGAACGTTTTCGGAACCCTGGGGTCCGGTTACGGGAACTCGTCAAAACTCCCAGTTTTTGCCTACTCCAGCCAGTTTTGTATGCAATTAGTCACTGATTTTGGGTCCCGCTGCGGTCTGAACGCTTCGAGAACCCCGGGGTCCGGTTACGGGGAATTCGTCAAAACTCGCAGTTTTGGCCTGTACTCGCCAGTTTTGTATGCTATTAGTCATTGATTTTGGGTCCTGCTGCGATCCGGACGTTTTGGGAATCCCGTGGTCTGGTTACGGGGAACTCGTAAAAACTCGCAGTTTTGGCCTATTCCAGCCAGTTTTGTATGCTATTAGTCACTGATTTTGGCTCCCGCTGTGATCCAAAGTCCGGTTATGGGGAACTCGTCAAAACTCACAATTTTGGCGTATTCTGGCTAGTTCTGTATGCTATTCCTCACTTATTTTGGATCCCGCTGCGATCCGAACGTTTCGGGAACACCGAGGTCTAGTTACGGGGAACTGGTCAAAACTCGCAGTTTTGGCCTCTTTTGGGCACATTTGTATGCTATTAGTCACTGATTTTGGGTCCTCCTGCAATCCAAACGTTTTGGGAACCCCGAGGTCCAGTTACGCAAAACTCGTCAAAAATCGAAGTATTGGCCTATTTCGGCCAGTTTTCTATGCAATTAGTCACTGATATTGGGTCCCGCTGTAATCCGGATGTTTTCGGAACATCGGGGTCCGGTTACAGGGAACTCGTCAAAACTCGCACTTTTGGCCTATTCTGGGTAGTTCTGCAAGCTATTGCTCACTGATTTTGGATCCCGCTGCGATCCGAACGTTTTGGGAACCCCGGGGTCCGGTTACGGGAACTCATCAAAACTCGCAGTTTTGGCCTACTCCAGCCAGTTTTGTACGCTATTAGTCACTGATTTTGGGTCCCGCTGTGATCAGAACGTTTCGACATCGAACCCCTTTGTCCGATTACAGGAACTCGTCAAAACTCGCAGTTTTTGCCAACTCCGGCCAATCTTGTAAGCTATTACACACTGATTTTGGGTCCCGTTGTGATCTCGACGTTTCGGGAACTACGGGGTCCGGTTAGGGGGAACTCGCCAAAACTCGAAGTTTTGGCCTATTCCGACCAGTTTGGTATGCTATTAGTCACTGATTTTGGGTCCCATTGTGATTTGAATGCTTCGGGAACCCTAGGGTCCGGTTACGGGGAACTCGTCAAAACTCACAGTTTTGGCCTATTCGGGCCAGTTTTGTATCCTATTAGTCACGGATTTTGGGTCCTGCCGCGATCCGAACGTTTTGGGAACCTCGGGGTCCGGTTATGGGGAACTCGTCAAAACTCGCAGATTTGGCCTATTTCGGACAGTTTTGTATGCTATTAGTGACTGATTTTTCGTCCCGGTGTGATCCGAATATTTCCGGAACCTCGGGGTCCGGTTAGGAGGAACTCGTCAAAACTCGCAGTTTTGGCCTATTCTGGGTCGTTCTATATGCTGTTGCTTAGTGATTTTGGATCCCGCTGTGATCCGAACAGTTTCGGAACCCTGGGGTCCGGTTACGGGAACTCGTCAAAACTCGTAGTTTTTGCCTACTCCGGCCAGTTTTGTATGCTATTAGTCACTAATTTTGGGGCCCGTTGTGATCTGAACGCTTCGAGAACCCCGGGGTCCGGTTCCGGGTAATTCGTCAAAACTCGCAGTTTTGGCCTATACTGGCCAGTTTTGTATGCTATTAGTCACTCATTTTGGGTCCTGCTGCGATCCGAACGTTTTGGGAACCCCGGGGTCTGGTTACGGGGAACTCTTAAAAACTCGCAGTTTTGGCCTAATCCAGCCAGTTTTGTATGCTATTAGTCACTGATTTTGGGTGCCGGTGTGATCCAAACGTTTCCGGACCCTTGGGGTCCGGTTATGGGGAACTCGTCAAAACTGGCAGTTTTGGCCTATTCTAGCTAGTTCTGTATGCTATTACTCACTGATTTTGGATCGCGTTGCGATCTGAACGTTTCGGGAACCCCGAGGTCTAGTTACAGGGAACTCGCAGTTTTGGCCTATTTTGGCCACGTTTGTATGCTATTAGTCACTGATTTTGGGTCCTCCTGCAATCCGAACATTTCGGGAACCCCGGGGTCCAGTTACGCAGAACTCGTCAAAACTCGCAGTTTTGGCCTATTTCGGCCAGTTTTCTATGCAATTAGTCACTGATTTTGGGTCCCGCTGTGATCCGATTTTTTCCAGAACATCGGGGTCCGGTTACAGGGAACTCGTCAAAACTCGCAGTTTTGGCCTATTCTGGCTAGTTCTGCATGCTATTGCTCTCTGATTTTGGATCCCGCTGCGATCCGAACGTTTTGGGAACCCCGGGGTCCGGTTACGGGAACTCATCAAAACTCACACTGTTGGCCTACTCCAGCCAGTTTTGTATGCTATTAGTCACTGATTTTGGGTCCCGCTGTGATCAGAACGTTTCGGCATCGAACTCCTTTGCCCGATTACAGGAACTCGTCAAAACTCGCAGTTTTCGCCTACTCCGGCCAATCTTGTAAGCTATTACTCACTGATTTTGGGTCCCATTGTGATCCGGACGTTTCGAGAACTACGTGGTCCGGTTACGGGGAACTCGCCAAAACTCCCAGTTTTGGCCTATTCCGATCAGTTTTGTATGCTATTAGTCACTGATTTTGGGTCCCATTGTGATTTGAATGCTTCGGAAACCCTAGGGTCCGGTTACGGGGAACTCGTCAAACTCACAGTTTTGGCCTATTCGGGCCAGTTTTGTATCCTATTAGTCATAGATTTTGGGTCCTGCCGCGATCCGAACGTTTTGGGAACCTCGGGGTCCGGTTATGGGGAACTCGTCAAAACTCGCAGATTTGGCCTATTTTGGATAGTTTTGTATGCTATTAGTCACTGATTTTTGGTCCCGCTGTGATCCGAATATTTCTAGAACCTCGGGGTCCGGTTACGAGGAACTCGTACAAACTCGCAGTTTTGGCCTATTCTCGCTCATTCTGTATGCTATTGCTCACTGATTTTGGATCCCGCTGTGAGCCCAACGTTTTCGGAACCCTGGGGTCTGGTTACGGGAACTCGTCAAAACTCATAGTTTTTGCCTACTCCGGCCAGTTTTGTATGCTATTAGTCACTAATTTTGGGTCCCGTTGTGATCTGAACGCTTCGAGAACCCCGGGGTCCGGTTCCGGGTAATTCGTCAAAACTCGCAGTTTTGGCCTATACTGGCCAGTTTTGTATGCTATTAGTCACTGATTTTGGGTCCTGCTGCGATCCGAACGTTTTGGGAACCCCGGGGTCTGGTTACGGGGAACTCTTAAAAACTCGCAGTTTTGGCCTAATCCAGCCAGTTTTGTATGCTATTACTCACTGATTTTGGGTCCCGCTGTGATCGAAACGTTTCCGAACCCTCGGGGTCCGGTTATGGGGAACTCTCGCAGTTTTGGCCTATTCTGGCTAGTTGTGTATGCTATTCCTCACTGATTTTGGATCCCGGTGCGATCCGAACGTTTCGGGAACCCCGAGGTCTAGTTACGGGGAACTAGTCAAAACTCGCAGTTTTGGCCTATTTTTGCCACGTTTGTATGCTATTAGCCACTGATTTTGGGTCCTCCTGCAATCCGAATATTTCGGGAACCCCGCGAACCAGTTACGCAGAACTCGTCAAAACTCGCAGTTTTGGCCTATTTTGGGCAGTTTTCTATGCAATTAGTCATAGATTTTGGGTCCCGTTGTGATCCGGATGTTTCCGGAACATCGGGGTCCGGTTACAGGGAACTCATCAAAACTCGCAGTTTTGGCCTACTCCAGCCAGTTTTATATGCTAGTAGTCACTGATTTTGGGTCCCGCTGTGATCCGAACGTTTCGGGATTGAACCACTTGGTCCGATTACGGGAACTCGTCCAAACTCGCAGCTTTCGCCTACTCCGGCCTATTTTGTATACTATTACTCACTGATTTTGGGTCCCGGTTTGATCAGGATGTTTCAGGAACTACGGGGTCCGGTTACGGGGAACTCGCCAAAACTCGCAGTTTTGGCCTATTCCGACCAGTTTTGTATGCTATTAGTCACTGATTTTGGGTCCCGTTGTGATCTGAATGCTTCGGGAACCCTAGGGTCCGGTTACGGGGAACTCGTCAAAGCTCACAGTTTTGGCCTATTCGGGCCAGTTTTGTATGCCATTAGTCACGGACTTTGGGTCCCGCTGTGATCCGAATGTTTCCGGATTCTCGGGATCCGGTTACGGGGAACTCGTCAAAACTCACAGTTTTGGCCTAATCTGGCTCGTTCTGTATGCTATTGCTCACTGATTTTGGATCCCGTTGTGATCCGAACGTTTTCGGAACCCTGGGGTCCGGTTACGGGAACTCGTCAAAACTCCCAGTTTTTGCCTACTCCAGCCAGTTTTGTATGCAATTAGTCACTGATTTTGGGTCCCGCTGCGGTCTCAACGCTTTGAGAACCCCGGGGTCCGGTTACGGGGAATTCGTCAAAACTCGCAGTTTTTGCCTATACTCGCCAGTTTTGTATGCTATTAGTCATTGATTTTGGGTCCTGCTGCGATCCGAACGTTTTGGGAATCCCGTGGTCTGGTTACGGGGAACTCGTAAAAACTCGCAGTTTTGGCCTATTCCAGCAAGTTTTGTATGCTATTAGTCACTGATTTTGGCTCCCGCTGTGATCCAAAGTCCGGTTATGGGGAACTCGTCAAAACTCACAGTTTTGGCGTATTCTGGCTAGTTCTGTATGCTATTCCTCACTTATTTTGGATCCCGCTGCGATCCGAACGTTTCGGGAACCCCGAGGTCTAGTTACGGGGAACTGGTCAAAACTCGCAGTTTTGGCCTATTTTGGGCACATTTGTATGCTATTAGTCACTGATTTTGGGTCCTCCTGCAATCCAAACGTTTTGGGAACCCCGGGGTCCAGTTACGCAAAACTCGTCAAAACTCGAAGTATTGGCCTATTTCGGCCAGTTTTCTATGCAATTAGTCACTGATATTGGGTCCCGCTGTAATCCGGATGTTTTCGGAACATCGGGGTCCGGTTACAGGGAACTCGTCAAAACTCGCACTTTTGGCCTATTCTAGGTAGTTCTGCAAGCTATTGCTCACTGATTTTGGATCCCGCTGCGATCCGAACGTTTTGGGAACCCCGGGGTCCGGTTACGGAAACTCATCAAAACTCGCAGTTTTGGCCTACTCCAGCCAGTTTTGTACGCTATTAGTCACTGATTTTGGGTCCCGCTGTGATCAGAACGTTTCGACATCGAACCCCTTTGTCCGATTACAGGAACTCGTCAAAACTCGCAGTTTTTGCCAACTCCGGCCAATCTTGTAAGCTATTACACACTGATTTTGGGTCCCGTTGTGATCCGGACGTTTCGGGAACTACGGGGTCCGGTTAGGGGGAACTCGCCAAAACTCGAAGTTTTGGCCTATTCCGACCAGTTTTGTATGCTATTAGTCACTGATTTTGGGTCCCATTGTGATTTGAATGCTTCGGGAACCCTAGGGTCCGGTTACGGGGAACTCGTCAAAACTCACTGTTTTGGCCTATTCGGGCCAGTTTTGTATCCTATTAGTCATGGATTTTGGGTCTTGCCGCGATCCGAACGTTTTGGGAACCTCGGGGTCCGGTTATGGGGAACTCGTCAAAACTCGCAGATTTGGCCTATTTCGGACAGTTTTGTATGCTATTAGTCACTGATTTTTCGTCCCGGTGTGATCCGAATATTTCCGGAACCTCGGGGTCCGGTTAGGAGGAACTCGTCAAAACTCGCAGTTTTGGCCTATTCTGGCTCGTTCTATATGCTGTTGCTTAGTGATTTTGGATCCCGCTGTGATCCGAACATTTTCGGAACCCTGGGGTCCGGTTACGGGAACTCGTCAAAACTCGTAGTTTTTGCCTACTCCGGCCAGTTTTGTATGCTATTAGTCACTAATTTTGGGGCCCGTTGTGATCTGAACGCTTCGAGAACCCCGGGGTCCGGTTCCGGGTAATTCGTCAAAACTCGCAGTTTTGGCCTATACTGGCCAGTTTTGTATGCTATTAGTCACTGATTTTGGGTCCTGCTGCGATCCGAACGTTTTGGGAACCCCGGGGTCTGGTTACGGGGAACTCTTAAAAACTCGCAGTTTTGGCCTAATCCAGCCAGTTTTGTATGCTATTAGTCACTGATTTTGGGTGCCGCTGTGGTCCAAACGTTTCCGGACCCTTGGGGTCCGGTTATGGGGAACTCGTCAAAACTGGCAGTTTTGGCCTATTCTAGCTAGTTCTGTATGCTATTACTCACTGATTTTGGATCGCGTTGCGATGTGAACGTTTCGGGAACCCCGAGGTCTAGTTACAGGGAACTCGCAGTTTTGGCCTATTTTGGCCACGTTTGTATGCTATTAGTCACTGATTTTGGGTCCTCCTGCAATCCGAACATTTCGGGAACCCCGGGGTCCAGTTACGCAGAACTCGTCAAAACTCGCAGTTTTGGCCTATTTCGGCCAGTTTTCTATGCAATTAGTCACTGATTTTGGGTCCCGCTGTGATCCGATTTTTTCCAGAACATCGGGGTCCGGTTACAGGGAACTCGTCAAAACTCGCAGTTTTGGCCTATTCTGGCTAGTTCTGCATGCTATTGCTCTCTGATTTTGGATCCCGCTGCGATCCGAACGTTTTGGGAACCCCGGGGTCCGGTTACGGGAACTCATCAAAACTCACACTGTTGGCCTACACCAGCCAGTTTTGTATGCTATTAGTCACTGATTTTGGGTCCCGCTGTGATCAGAACGTTTCGGCATCGAACCCCTTTGCCCGATTACAGGAACTCGTCAAAACTCGCAGTTTTCGCCTACTCCGGCCAATCTTGTAAGCTATTACTCACTGATTTTGGGTCCCGTTGTGATCCGGACGTTTCGAGAACTACGTGGTCCGGTTACGGGGAACTCGCCAAAACTCCCAGTTTTGGCCTATTCCGATCAGTTTTGTATGCTATTAGTCACTGATTTTGGGTCCCATTGTGATTTGAATGCTTCGGAAACCCTAGGGTCCGGTTACGGGGAACTCGTCAAAACTCACAGTTTTGGCCTATTCGGGCCAGTTTTGTATCCTATTAGTCATAGATTTTGGGTCCTCCGCGATCCGAACGTTTTGGGAACCTCGGGGTCAGGTGATGGGGAACTCGTCAAAACTCGCAGATTTGGCCTATTTTGGACAGTTTTGTATGCTATTAGTCACTGATTTTTGGTCCCGCTGTGATCCGAATATTTCCAGAACCTCGGGGTCCGGTTACGAGGAACTCGTACAAACTCGCAGTTTTGGCCTATTCTCGCTCATTCTGTATGCCATTGCTCACTGATTTTGGATCCCGCTGTGATCCCAACATTTTCGGAACCCTGGGGTCTGGTTACGGGAACTCGTCAAAACTCATAGTTTTTGCCTACTCCGACCAGTTTTGTATGCTATTAGTCACTAATTTTGGGTCCCGTTGTGATCTGAACGCTTCGTGAACCCCGGGGTCCGGTTCCGGGTAATTCGTCAAAACTCGCAGTTTTGGCCTATACTGGCCAGTTTTGTATGCTATTAGTCACTGATTTTGGGTCCTGCTGCGATCCGAACGTTTTGGGAACCCCGGGGTCTGGTTACGGGGAACTCTTAAAAACTCGCAGTTTTGGCCTAATCCAGCCAGTTTTGTATGCTATTACTCACTGATTTTGGGTCCCGCTGTGATCGAAACGTTTCCGAACCCTCGGGGTCCGGTTATGGGGAACTCTCGCAGTTTTGGCCTATTCTGGCTAGTTGTGTATGCTATTCCTCACTGATTTTGGATCCCGGTGCGATCCGAACGTTTCGGGAACCCCGAGGTCTAGTTACGGGGAACTAGTCAAAACTCGCAGTTTTGGCCTATTTTTGCCACGTTTGTATGCTATTAGCCACTGATTTTGGGTCCTCCTGCAATCCGAATATTTCGGGAACCCCGCGAACCAGTTACGCAGAACTCGTCAAAACTCGCAGTTTTGGCCTATTTTGGGCAGTTTTCTATGCAATTAGTCATAGATTTTGGGTCCCGTTGTGATCCGGATGTTTCCGGAACATCGGGGTCCGGTTACAGGGAACTCATCAAAACTCGCAGTTTTGGCCTACTCCAGCCAGTTTTATATGCTAGTAGTCACTGATTTTGGGTCCCGCTGTGATCCGAACGTTTCGGGATTGAACCACTTGGTCCGATTACGGGAACTCGTCCAAACTCGCAGCTTTCGCCTACTCCGGCCTATTTTGTATACTATTACTCACTGATTTTGGGTCCCGGTTTGATCAGGATGTTTCAGGAACTACGGGGTCCGGTTACGGGGAACTCGCCAAAACTCGCAGTTTTGGCCTATTCCGACCAGTTTTGTATGCTATTAGTCACTGATTTTGGGTCCCGTTGTGATCTGAATGCTTCGGGAACCCTAGGGTCCGGTTACGGGGAACTCGTCAAAGCTCACAGTTTTGGCCTATTCGGGCCAGTTTTGTATGCCATTAGTCACGGACTTTGGGTCCCGCTGTGATCCGAATGTTTCCGGATTCTCGGGATCCGGTTACGGGGAACTCGTCAAAACTCACAGTTTTGGCCTAATCTGGCTCGTTCTGTATGCTATTGCTCACTGATTTTGGATCCCGTTGTGATCCGAACGTTTTCGGAACCCTGGGGTCCGGTTACGGGAACTCGTCAAAACTCCCAGTTTTTGCCTACTCCAGCCAGTTTTGTATGCAATTAGTCACTGATTTTGGGTCCCGCTGCGGTCTGAACGCTTTGAGAACCCCGGGGTCCGGTTACGGGGAATTCGTCAAAACTCGCAGTTTTTGCCTATACTCGCCAGTTTTGTATGCTATTAGTCATTGATTTTGGGTCCTGCTGCGATCCGAACGTTTTGGGAATCCCGTGGTCTGGTTACGGGGAACTCGTAAAAACTCGCAGTTTTGGCCTATTCCAGCAAGTTTTGTATGCTATTAGTCACTGATTTTGGCTCCCGCTGTGATCCAAAGTCCGGTTATGGGGAACTCGTCAAAACTCACAGTTTTGGCGTATTCTGGCTAGTTCTGTATGCTATTCCTCACTTATTTTGGATCCCGCTGCGATCCGAACGTTTCGGGAACCCCGAGGTCTAGTTACGGGGAACTGGTCAAAACTCGCAGTTTTGGCCTATTTTGGGCACATTTGTATGCTATTAGTCACTGATTTTGGGTCCTCCTGCAATCCAAACGTTTTGGGAACCCCGGGGTCCAGTTACGCAAAACTCGTCAAAACTCGAAGTATTGGCCTATTTCGGCCAGTTTTCTATGCAATTAGTCACTGATATTGGGTCCCGCTGTAATCCGGATGTTTTCGGAACATCGGGGTCCGGTTACAGGGAACTCGTCAAAACTCGCACTTTTGGCCTATTCTAGGTAGTTCTGCAAGCTATTGCTCACTGATTTTGGATCCCGCTGCGATCCGAACGTTTTGGGAACCCCGGGGTCCGGTTACGGAAACTCATCAAAACTCGCAGTTTTGGCCTACTCCAGCCAGTTTTGTACGCTATTAGTCACTGATTTTGGGTCCCGCTATGATCAGAACGTTTCGACATCGAACCCCTTTGTCCGATTACAGGAACTCGTCAAAACTCGCAGTTTTTGCCAACTCCGGCCAATCTTGTAAGCTATTACACACTGATTTTGGGTCCCGTTGTGATCCGGACGTTTCGGGAACTACGGGGTCCGGTTAGGGGGAACTCGCCAAAACTCGAAGTTTTGGCCTATTCCGACCAGTTTTGTATGCTATTAGTCACTGATTTTGGGTCCCATTGTGATTTGAATGCTTCGGGAACCCTAGGGTCCGGTTACGGGGAACTCGTCAAAACTCACTGTTTTGGCCTATTCGGGCCAGTTTTGTATCCTATTAGTCACGGATTTTGGGTCTTGCCGCGATCCGAACGTTTTGGGAACCTCGGGGTCCGGTTATGGGGAACTCGTCAAAACTCGCAGATTTGGCCTATTTCGGACAGTTTTGTATGCTATTAGTCACTGATTTTTCGTCCCGGTGTGATCCGAATATTTCCGGAACCTCGGGGTCCGGTTAGGAGGAACTCGTCAAAACTCGCAGTTTTGGCCTATTCTGGGTCGTTCTATATGCTGTTGCTTAGTGATTTTGGATCCCGCTGTGATCCGAACATTTTCGGAACCCTGGGGTCCGGTTACGGGAACTCGTCAAAACTCGTAGTTTTTGCCTACTCCGGCCAGTTTTGTATGCTATTAGTCACTAATTTTGGGGCCCGTTGTGATCTGAACGCTTCGAGAACCCCGGGGTCCGGTTCCGGGTAATTCGTCAAAACTCGCAGTTTTGGCCTATACTGGCCAGTTTTGTATGCTATTAGTCACTGATTTTGGGTCCTGCTGCGATCCGAACGTTTTGGGAACCCCGGGGTCTGGTTACGGGGAACTCTTAAAAACTCGCAGTTTTGGCCTAATCCAGCCAGTTTTGTATGCTATTAGTCACTGATTTTGGGTGCCGCTGTGGTCCAAACGTTTCCGGACCCTTGGGGTCCGGTTATGGGGAACTCGTCAAAACTGGCAGTTTTGGCCTATTCTAGCTAGTTCTGTATGCTATTACTCACTGATTTTGGATCGCGTTGCGATGTGAACGTTTCGGGAACCCCGAGGTCTAGTTACAGGGAACTCGCAGTTTTGGCCTATTTTGGCCACGTTTGTATGCTATTAGTCACTGATTTTGGGTCCTCCTGCAATCCGAACATTTCGGGAACCCCGGGGTCCAGTTACGCAGAACTCGTCAAAACTCGCAGTTTTGGCCTATTTCGGCCAGTTTTCTATGCAATTAGTCACTGATTTTGGGTCCCGCTGTGATCCGATTTTTTCCAGAACATCGGGGTCCGGTTACAGGGAACTCGTCAAAACTCGCAGTTTTGGCCTATTCTGGCTAGTTCTGCATGCTATTGCTCTCTGATTTTGGATCCCGCTGCGATCCGAACGTTTTGGGAACCCCGGGGTCCGGTTACGGGAACTCATCAAAACTCACACTGTTGGCCTACACCAGCCAGTTTTGTATGCTATTAGTCACTGATTTTGGGTCCCGCTGTGATCAGAACGTTTCGGCATCGAACCCCTTTGCCCGATTACAGGAACTCGTCAAAACTCGCAGTTTTCGCCTACTCCGGCCAATCTTGTAAGCTATTACTCACTGATTTTGGGTCCCGTTGTGATCCGGACGTTTCGAGAACTACGTGGTCCGGTTACGGGGAACTCGCCAAAACTCCCAGTTTTGGCCTATTCCGATCAGTTTTGTATGCTATTAGTCACTGATTTTGGGTCCCATTGTGATTTGAATGCTTCGGAAACCCTAGGGTCGGTTACGGGGAACTCGTCAAAACTCACAGTTTTGGCCTATTCGGGCCAGTTTTGTATCCTATTAGTCATAGATTTTGGGTCCTCCGCGATCCGAACGTTTTGGGAACCTCGGGGTCAGGTGATGGGGAACTCGTCAAAACTCGCAGATTTGGCCTATTTTGGACAGTTTTGTATGCTATTAGTCACTGATTTTTGGTCCCGCTGTGATCCGAATATTTCCAGAACCTCGGGGTCCGGTTACGAGGAACTCGTACAAACTCGCAGTTTTGGCCTATTCTGGCTCATTCTGTATGCCATTGCTCACTGATTTTGGATCCCGCTGTGATCCCAACATTTTCGGAACCCTGGGGTCTGGTTACGGGAACTCGTCAAAACTCATAGTTTTTGCCTACTCCGGCCAGTTTTGTATGCTATTAGTCACTAATTTTGGGTCCCGTTGTGATCTGAACGCTTCGTGAACCCCGGGGTCCGGTTCCGGGTAATTCGTCAAAACTCGCAGTTTTGGCCTATACTGGCCAGTTTTGTATGCTATTAGTCACTGATTTTGGGTCCTGCTGCGATCCGAACGTTTTGGGAACCCCGGGGTCTGGTTACGGGGAACTCTTAAAAACTCGCAGTTTTGGCCTAATCCAGCCAGTTTTGTATGCTATTACTCACTGATTTTGGGTCCCGCTGTGATCGAAACGTTTCCGAACCCTCGGGGTCCGGTTATGGGGAACTCTCGCAGTTTTGGCCTATTCTGGCTAGTTGTGTATGCTATTCCTCACTGATTTTGGATCCCGGTGCGATCCGAACGTTTCGGGAACCCCGAGGTCTAGTTACGGGGAACTAGTCAAAACTCGCAGTTTTGGCCTATTTTTGCCACGTTTGTATGCTATTAGCCACTGATTTTGGGTCCTCCTGCAATCCGAATATTTCGGGAACCCCGCGAACCAGTTACGCAGAACTCGTCAAAACTCGCAGTTTTGGCCTATTTTGGGCAGTTTTCTATGCAATTAGTCATAGATTTTGGGTCCCGTTGTGATCCGGATGTTTCCGGAACATCGGGGTCCGGTTACAGGGAACTCATCAAAACTCGCAGTTTTGGCCTACTCCAGCCAGTTTTATATGCTAGTAGTCACTGATTTTGGGTCCCGCTGTGATCCGAACGTTTCGGGATTGAACCACTTGGTCCGATTACGGGAACTCGTCCAAACTCGCAGCTTTCGCCTACTCCGGCCTATTTTGTATACTATTACTCACTGATTTTGGGTCCCGGTTTGATCAGGATGTTTCAGGAACTACGGGGTCCGGTTACGGGGAACTCGCCAAAACTCGCAGTTTTGGCCTATTCCGACCAGTTTTGTATGCTATTAGTCACTGATTTTGGGTCCCGTTGTGATCTGAATGCTTCGGGAACCCTAGGGTCCGGTTACGGGGAACTCGTCAAAACTCACAGTTTTGGCCTATTCGGGCCAGTTTTGTATGCCATTAGTCACTGACTTTGGGTCCCGCTGTGATCCGAATGTTTCCGGATTCTCGGGATCCGGTTACGGGGAACTCGTCAAAACTCACAGTTTTGGCCTAATCTGGCTCGTTCTGTATGCTATTGCTCACTGATTTTGGATCCCGTTGTGATCCGAACGTTTTCGGAACCCTGGGGTCCGGTTACGGGAACTCGTCAAAACTCCCAGTTTTTGCCTACTCCAGCCAGTTTTGTATGCAATTAGTCACTGATTTTGGGTCCCGCTGCGGTCTGAACGCTTTGAGAACCCCGGGGTCCGGTTACGGGGAATTCGTCAAAACTCGCAGTTTTTGCCTATACTCGCCAGTTTTGTATGCTATTAGTCATTGATTTTGGGTCCTGCTGCGATCCGAACGTTTTGGGAATCCCGTGGTCTGGTTACGGGGAACTCGTAAAAACTCGCAGTTTTGGCCTATTCCAGCAAGTTTTGTATGCTATTAGTCACTGATTTTGGCTCCCGCTGTGATCCAAAGTCCGGTTATGGGGAACTCGTCAAAACTCACAGTTTTGGCGTATTCTGGCTAGTTCTGTATGCTATTCCTCACTTATTTTGGATCCCGCTGCGATCCGAACGTTTCGGGAACCCCGAGGTCTAGTTACGGGGAACTGGTCAAAACTCGCAGTTTTGGCCTATTTTGGGCACATTTGTATGCTATTAGTCACTGATTTTGGGTCCTCCTGCAATCCAAACGTTTTGGGAACCCCGGGGTCCAGTTACGCAAAACTCGTCAAAACTCGAAGTATTGGCCTATTTCGGCCAGTTTTCTATGCAATTAGTCACTGATATTGGGTCCCGCTGTAATCCGGATGTTTTCGGAACATCGGGGTCCGGTTACAGGGAACTCGTCAAAACTCGCACTTTTGGCCTATTCTAGGTAGTTCTGCAAGCTATTGCTCACTGATTTTGGATCCCGCTGCGATCCGAACGTTTTGGGAACCCCGGGGTCCGGTTACGGAAACTCATCAAAACTCGCAGTTTTGGCCTACTCCAGCCAGTTTTGTACGCTATTAGTCACTGATTTTGGGTCCCGCTGTGATCAGAACGTTTCGACATCGAACCCCTTTGTCCGATTACAGGAACTCGTCAAAACTCGCAGTTTTTGCCAACTCCGGCCAATCTTGTAAGCTATTACACACTGATTTTGGGTCCCGTTGTGATCCGGACGTTTCGGGAACTACGGGGTCCGGTTAGGGGGAACTCGCCAAAACTCGAAGTTTTGGCCTATTCCGACCAGTTTTGTATGCTATTAGTCACTGATTTTGGGTCCCATTGTGATTTGAATGCTTCGGGAACCCTAGGGTCCGGTTACGGGGAACTCGTCAAAACTCACTGTTTTGGCCTATTCGGGCCAGTTTTGTATCCTATTAGTCACGGATTTTGGGTCTTGCCGCGATCCGAACGTTTTGGGAACCTCGGGGTCCGGTTATGGGGAACTCGTCAAAACTCGCAGATTTGGCCTATTTCGGACAGTTTTGTATGCTATTAGTCACTGATTTTTCGTCCCGGTGTGATCCGAATATTTCCGGAACCTCGGGGTCCGGTTAGGAGGAACTCGTCAAAACTCGCAGTTTTGGCCTATTCTGGCTCGTTCTATATGCTGTTGCTTAGTGATTTTGGATCCCGCTGTGATCCGAACATTTTCGGAACCCTGGGGTCCGGTTACGGGAACTCGTCAAAACTCGTAGTTTTTGCCTACTCCGGCCAGTTTTGTATGCTATTAGTCACTAATTTTGGGGCCCGTTGTGATCTGAACGCTTCGAGAACCCCGGGGTCCGGTTCTGGGTAATTCGTCAAAACTCGCAGTTTTGGCCTATACTGGCCAGTTTTGTATGCTATTAGTCACTGATTTTGGGTCCTGCTGCGATCCGAACGTTTTGGGAACCCCGGGGTCTGGTTACGGGGAACTCTTAAAAACTCGCAGTTTTGGCCTAATCCAGCCAGTTTTGTATGCTATTAGTCACTGATTTTGGGTGCCGCTGTGGTCCAAACGTTTCCGGACCCTTGGGGTCCGGTTATGGGGAACTCGTCAAAACTGGCAGTTTTGGCCTATTCTAGCTAGTTCTGTATGCTATTACTCACTGATTTTGGATCGCGTTGCGATGTGAACGTTTCGGGAACCCCGAGGTCTAGTTACAGGGAACTCGCAGTTTTGGCCTATTTTGGCCACGTTTGTATGCTATTACTCACTGATTTTGGGTCCTCCTGCAATCCGAACATTTCGGGAACCCCGGGGTCCAGTTACGCAGAACTCGTCAAAACTCGCAGTTTTGGCCTATTTCGGCCAGTTTTCTATGCAATTAGTCACTGATTTTGGGTCCCGCTGTGATCCGATTTTTTCCAGAACATCGGGGTCCGGTTACAGGGAACTCGTCAAAACTCGCAGTTTTGGCCTATTCTGGCTAGTTCTGCATGCTATTGCTCTCTGATTTTGGATCCCGCTGCGATCCGAACGTTTTGGGAACCCCGGGGTCCGGTTACGGGAACTCATCAAAACTCACACTGTTGGCCTACACCAGCCAGTTTTGTATGCTATTAGTCACTGATTTTGGGTCCCGCTGTGATCAGAACGTTTCGGCATCGAACCCCTTTGCCCGATTACAGGAACTCGTCAAAACTCGCAGTTTTCGCCTACTCCGGCCAATCTTGTAAGCTATTACTCACTGATTTTGGGTCCCGTTGTGATCCGGACGTTTCGAGAACTACGTGGTCCGGTTACGGGGAACTCGCCAAAACTCCCAGTTTTGGCCTATTCCGATCAGTTTTGTATGCTATTAGTCACTGATTTTGGGTCCCATTGTGATTTGAATGCTTCGGAAACCCTAGGGTCCGGTTACGGGGAACTCGTCAAAACTCACAGTTTTGGCCTATTCGGGCCAGTTTTGTATCCTATTAGTCATAGATTTTGGGTCCTCCGCGATCCGAACGTTTTGGGAACCTCGGGGTCAGGTGATGGAGAACTCGTCAAAACTCGCAGATTTGGCCTATTTTGGACAGTTTTGTATGCTATTAGTCACTGATTTTTGGTCCCGCTGTGATCCGAATATTTCCAGAACCTCGGGGTCCGGTTACGAGGAACTCGTACAAACTCGCAGTTTTGGCCTATTCTGGCTCATTCTGTATGCCATTGCTCACTGATTTTGGATCCCGCTGTGATCCCAACATTTTCGGAACCCTGGGGTCTGGTTACGGGAACTCGTCAAAACTCATAGTTTTTGCCTACTCCGGCCAGTTTTGTATGCTATTAGTCACTAATTTTGGGTCCCGTTGTGATCTGAACGCTTCGTGAACCCCGGGGTCCGGTTCCGGGTAATTCGTCAAAACTCGCAGTTTTGGCCTATACTTGCCAGTTTTGTATGCTATTAGTCACTGATTTTGGGTCCTGCTGCGATCCGAACGTTTTGGGAACCCCGGGGTCTGGTTACGGGGAACTCTTAAAAACTCGCAGTTTTGGCCTAATCCAGCCAATTTTGTATGCTATTACTCACTGATTTTGGGTCCCGCTGTGATCGAAACGTTTCCGAACCCTCGGGGTCCGGTTATGGGGAACTCTCGCAGTTTTGGCCTATTCTGGCTAGTTGTGTATGCTATTCCTCACTGATTTTGGATCCCGGTGCGATCCGAACGTTTCGGGAACCCCGAGGTCTAGTTACGGGGAACTAGTCAAAACTCCCAGTTTTGGCCTATTTTTGCCACGTTTGTATGCTATTAGCCACTGATTCTGGGTCCTCCTGCAATCCGAATATTTCGGGAACCCCGCGAACCAGTTACGCAGAACTCGTCAAAACTCGCAGTTTTGGCCTATTTTGGGCAGTTTTCTATGCAATTAGTCACAGATTTTGGGTCCCGTTGTGATCCGGATGTTTCCGGAACATCGGGGTCCGGTTACAGGGAACTCATCAAAACTCGCAGTTTTGGCCTACTCCAGCCAGTTTTGTATGCTAGTAGTCACTGATTTTGGGTCCCGCTGTGATCCGAACGTTTCGGGATTGAACCACTTGGTCCGATTACGGGAACTCGTCCAAACTCGCAGCTTTCGCCTACTCCGGCCTATTTTGTATACTATTACTCACTGATTTTGGGTCCCGGTTTGATCAGGATGTTTCAGGAACTACGGGGTCCGGTTACGGGGAACTCGCCAAAACTCGCAGTTTTGGCCTAGTCCGACCAGTTTTGTATGCTATTAGTCACTGATTTTGGGTCCCGTTGTGATCTGAATGCTTCGGGAACCCTAGGGTCCGGTTACGGGGAACTCGTCAAAACTCACAGTTTTGGCCTATTCGGGCCAGTTTTGTATGCCATTAGTCACTGACTTTGGGTCCCGCTGTGATCCGAATGTTTCCGGATTCTCGGGGTCCGGTTACGGGGAACTCGTCAAAACTCACAGTTTTGGCCTAATCTGGCTCGTTCTGTATGCTATTGCTCACTGATTTTGGATCCCGTTGTGATCCGAACGTTTTCGAAACCCTGGGGTCCGGTTACGGGAACTCGTCAAAACTCCTAGTTTTTGCCAACTCCAGCCAGTTTTTTATGCAATTAGTCACTGATTTTGGGTCCCGCTGCGGTCTGAACGCTTCGAGAACCCCGGGGTCCGGTTACGGGGAATTCGTCAAAACTCGCAGTTTTGGCCTATACTCGCCAGTTTTGTATGCTATTAGTCATTGATTTTGGGTCCTGCTGCGATCCGAACGTTTTGGGAATCCCGTGGTCTGGTTACGGGGAACTCGTAAAAACTCGCAGTTTTGGCCTATTCCAGCCAGTTTTGTATGCTATTAGTCACTGATTTTGGCTCCCGCTGTGATCCAAATGTTTCCGGACCCTCGTGGTCCGGTTATGGGGAACTCGTCAAAACTCACAGTTTTGGCGTATTCTGGCTAGTTCTGTATGCTATTCCTCACTTATTTTGGATCCCGCTGCGATCCGAACGTTTCGGGAACCCCGAGCTCTAGTTACGGGGAACTGGTCAAAACTCGCAGTTTTGGCCTATTTTGGGCACATTTGTATGCTATTAGTCACTGATTTTGGGTCCTCCTGCAATCCAAACGTTTTGGGAACCCCGGGGTCCAGTTACGCAAAACTCGTCAAAACTCGAAGTATTGGCCTATTTCGGCCAGTTTTCTATGCAATTAGTCACTGATATTGGGTCCCGCTGTAATCCGGATGTTTTCGGAACATCGGGGTCCGGTTACAGGGAACTCGTCAAAACTCGCACTTTTGGCCTATTCTGGGTAGTTCTGCAAGCTATTGCTCACTGATTTTGGATCCCGCTGCGATCCGAATGTTTTGGGAACCCCGGGGTCCGGTTACGGGAACTCATCAAAACTCGCAGTTTTGGCCTACTCCAGCCAGTTTTGTACGCTATTAGTCACTGATTTTGGGTCCCGCTGTGATCAGAACGTTTGGGCATCGAACCCCTTTGTCCGATTACAGGAACTCGTCAAAACTCGCAGTTTTTGCCAACTCCGGCCAATCTTGTAAGCTATTACACACTGATTTTGGGTCCCGTTGTGATCCGGACGTTTCGGGAACTACGGGGTCCGGTTAGGGGGAACTCGCCAAAACTCGAAGTTTTGGCCTATTCCGACCAGTTTTGTATGCTATTAGTCACTGATTTTGGGTCCCATTGTGATTTGAATGATTCGGGAACCCTAGGGTCCGGTTACGGGGAACTCGTCAAAACTCACAGTTTTGGCCCATTCGGGCCAGTTTTGTATCCTATTAGTCACGGATTTTGGGTCCTGCCGCGATCCGAACGTTTTGGGAACCTCGGGGTCCGGTTATGGGGAACTCGTCAAAACTCGCAGATTTGGCCTATTTCGGACAGTTTTGTATGCTATTAGTCACTGATTTTTCGTCCCGGTGTGATCCGAATATTTCCGGAACCTCGGGGTTCGGTTACGAGGAACTCGTCAAAACTCGCAGTTTTGGCCTATTCTGGCTCGTTCTATATGCTGTTGCTTAGTGATTTTGGATCCCGCTGTGATCCGAACATTTTCGGAACCCTGGGGTCCGGTTACGGGAACTCGTCAAAACTCGTAGTTTTTGCCTACTCCGGCCAGTTTTGTATGCTATTAGTCACTAATTTTGGGGCCCGTTGTGATCTGAACGCTTCGAGAACCCCGGGGTCCGGTTCCGGGTAATTCGTCAAAACTCGCAGTTTTGGCCTATACTGGCCAGTTTTGTATGCTATTAGTCACTGATTTTGGGTCCTGCTGCGATCCGAACGTTTTGGGAACCCCGGGGTCTGGTTACGGGGAACTCTTAAAAACTCGCAGTTTTGGCCTAATCCAGCCAGTTTTGTATGCTATTAGTCACTGATTTTGGGTGCCGGTGTGATCCAAACGTTTCCGGACCCTTGGGGTCCGGTTATGGGGAACTCGTCAAAACTGGCAGTTTTGGCCTATTCTAGCTAGTTCTGTATGCTATTACTCACTGATTTTGGATCGCTTTGCGATCTGAACGTTTCGGGAACCCTGAGGTCTAGTTACAGGGAACTCGCAGTTTTGGCCTATTTTGGCCACGTTTGTATGCTATTAGTCACTGATTTTGGGTCCTCCTGCAATCCGAACATTTCGGGAACCCCGGGGTCCAGTTACGCAGAACTCGTCAAAACTCGCAGTTTTGGCCTATTTCGGCCAGTTTTCTATGCAATTAGTCACTGATTTTGGGTCCCGCTGTGATCCGATTTTTTCCAGAACATCGGGGTCCGGTTACAGGGAACTCGTCAAAACTCGCACTTTTGGCCTATTCTGGCTAGTTCTGCATGCTATTGCTCTCTGATTTTGGATCCCGCTGCGATCCGAACGTTTTGGGAACCCCGGGGTCCGGTTACGGGAACTCATCAAAACTCACACTGTTGGCCTACTCCAGCCAGTTTTGTATGCTATTAGTCACTGATTTTGGGTCCCGCTGTGATCAGAACGTTTCGGCATCGAACCCCTTTGCCCGATTACAGGAACTCGTCAAAACTCGCAGTTTTCGCCTACTCCGGCCAATCTTGTAAGCTATTACACACTGATTTTGGGTCCCGTTGTGATCCGGACGTTTCGGGAACTACGGGGTCCGGTTAGGGGGAACTCGCCAAAACTCGAAGTTTTGGCCTATTCCGACCAGTTTTGTATGCTATTAGTCACTGATTTTGGGTCCCATTGTGATTTGAATGATTCGGGAACCCTAGGGTCCGGTTACGGGGAACTCGTCAAAACTCACAGTTTTGGCCTATTCGGGCCAGTTTTGTATCCTATTAGTCACGGATTTTGGGTCCTGCCGCGATCCGAACGTTTTGGGAACCTCGGGGTCCGGTTATGGGGAACTCGTCAAAACTCGCAGATTTGGCCTATTTCGGACAGTTTTGTATGCTATTAGTCACTGATTTTTCGTCCCGGTGTGATCCGAATATTTCCGGAACCTCGGGGTCCGGTTACGAGGAACTCGTCAAAACTCGCAGTTTTGGCCTATTCTGGCTCGTTCTATATGCTGTTGCTTAGTGATTTTGGATCCCGCTGTGATCCGAACATTTTCGGAACCCTGGGGTCCGGTTACGGGAACTCGTCAAAACTCGTAGTTTTTGCCTACTCCGGCCAGTTTTGTATGCTATTAGTCACTAATTTTGGGGCCCGTTGTGATCTGAACGCTTCGAGAACCCCGGGGTCCGGTTCCGGGTAATTCGTCAAAACTCGCAGTTTTGGCCTATACTGGCCAGTTTTGTATGCTATTAGTCACTGATTTTGGGTCCTGCTGCGATCCGAACGTTTTGGGAACCCCGGGGTCTGGTTACGGGGAACTCTTAAAAACTCGCAGTTTTGGCCTAATCCAGCCAGTTTTGTATGCTATTAGTCACTGATTTTGGGTGCCGGTGTGATCCAAACGTTTCCGGACCCTTGGGGTCCGGTTATGGGGAACTCGTCAAAACTGGCAGTTTTGGCCTATTCTAGCTAGTTCTGTATGACTCACTGATTTTGGATCGCTTTGCGATCTGAACGTTTCGGGAACCCTGAGGTCTAGTTACAGGGAACTCGCAGTTTTGGCCTATTTTGGCCACGTTTGTATGCTATTAGTCACTGATTTTGGGTCCTCCTGCAATCCGAACATTTCGGGAACCCCGGGGTCCAGTTACGCAGAACTCGTCAAAACTCGCAGTTTTGGCCTATTTCGGCCAGTTTTCTATGCAATTAGTCACTGATTTTGGGTCCCGCTGTGATCCGATTTTTTCCAGAACATCGGGGTCCGGTTACAGGGAACTCGTCAAAACTCGCACTTTTGGCCTATTCTGGCTAGTTCTGCATGCTATTGCTCTCTGATTTTGGATCCCGCTGCGATCCGAACGTTTTGGGAACCCCGGGGTCCGGTTACGGGAACTCATCAAAACTCACACTGTTGGCCTACTCCAGCCAGTTTTGTATGCTATTAGTCACTGATTTTGGGTCCCGCTGTGATCAGAACGTTTCGGCATCGAACCCCTTTGCCCGATTACAGGAACTCGTCAAAACTCGTAGTTTTCGCCTACTCCGGCCAATCTTGTAAGCTATTACACACTGATTTTGGGTCCCGTTGTGATCCGGACGTTTCGGGAACTACGGGGTCCGGTTAGGGGGAACTCGCCAAAACTCGAAGTTTTGGCCTATTCCGACCAGTTTTGTATGCTATTAGTCACTGATTTTGGGTCCCATTGTGATTTGAATGATTCGGGAACCCTAGGGTCCGGTTACGGGGAACTCGTCAAAACTCACAGTTTTGGCCTATTCGGGCCAGTTTTGTATCCTATTAGTCACGGATTTTGGGTCCTGCCGCGATCCGAACGTTTTGGGAACCTCGGGGTCCGGTTATGGGGAACTCGTCAAAACTCGCAGATTTGGCCTATTTCGGACAGTTTTGTATGCTATTAGTCACTGATTTTTCGTCCCGGTGTGATCCGAATATTTCCGGAACCTCGGGGTCCGGTTACGAGGAACTCGTCAAAACTCGCAGTTTTGGCCTATTCTGGCTCGTTCTATATGCTGTTGCTTAGTGATTTTGGATCCCGCTGTGATCCGAACATTTTCGGAACCCTGGGGTCCGGTTACGGGAACTCGTCAAAACTCGTAGTTTTTGCCTACTCCGGCCAGTTTTGTATGCTATTAGTCACTAATTTTGGGGCCCGTTGTGATCTGAACGCTTCGAGAACCCCGGGGTCCGGTTCCGGGTAATTCGTCAAAACTCGCAGTTTTGGCCTATACTGGCCAGTTTTGTATGCTATTAGTCACTGATTTTGGGTCCTGCTGCGATCCGAACGTTTTGGGAACCCCGGGGTCTGGTTACGGGGAACTCTTAAAAACTCGCAGTTTTGGCCTAATCCAGCCAGTTTTGTATGCTATTAGTCACTGATTTTGGGTGCCGGTGTGATCCAAACGTTTCCGGACCCTTGGGGTCCGGTTATGGGGAACTCGTCAAAACTGGCAGTTTTGGCCTATTCTAGCTAGTTCTGTATGCTATTACTCACTGATTTTGGATCGCTTTGCGATCTGAACGTTTCGGGAACCCTGAGGTCTAGTTACAGGGAACTCGCAGTTTTGGCCTATTTTGGCCACGTTTGTATGCTATTAGTCACTGATTTTGGGTCCTCCTGCAATCCGAACATTTCGGGAACCCCGGGGTCCAGTTACGCAGAACTCGTCAAAACTCGCAGTTTTGGCCTATTTCGGCCAGTTTTCTATGCAATTAGTCACTGATTTTGGGTCCCGCTGTGATCCGATTTTTTCCAGAACATCGGGGTCCGGTTACAGGGAACTCGTCAAAACTCGCAGTTTTGGCCTATTCTGGCTAGTTCTGCATGCTATTGCTCTCTGATTTTGGATCCCGCTGCGATCCGAACGTTTTGGGAACCCCGGGGTCCGGTTACGGGAACTCATCAAAACTCACACTGTTGGCCTACTCCAGCCAGTTTTGTATGCTATTAGTCACTGATTTTGGGTCCCGCTGTGATCAGAACGTTTCGGCATCGAACCCCTTTGCCCGATTACAGGAACTCGTCAAAACTCGCAGTTTTCGCCTACTCCGGCCAATCTTGTAAGCTATTACACACTGATTTTGGGTCCCGTTGTGATCCGGACGTTTCGGGAACTACGGGGTCCGGTTAGGGGGAACTCGCCAAAACTCGAAGTTTTGGCCTATTCCG
Source organism: Hordeum vulgare subsp. vulgare (assembly GCF_904849725.1). NCBI lineage: Eukaryota > Viridiplantae > Streptophyta > Magnoliopsida > Poales > Poaceae > Hordeum > Hordeum vulgare. The sequence continues at coordinate 43,030 of NC_058524.1, read as the reverse complement.
ACCAGTTTTGTATGCTATTAGTCACTGATTTTGGGTCCCATTGTGATTTGAATGATTCGGGAACCCTAGGGTCCGGTTACGGGGAACTCGTCAAAACTCACAGTTTTGGCCTATTCGGGCCAGTTTTGTATCCTATTAGTCACGGATTTTGGGTCCTGCCGCGATCCGAACGTTTTGGGAACCTCGGGGTCCGGTTATGGGGAACTCGTCAAAACTCGCAGATTTGGCCTATTTCGGACAGTTTTGTATGCTATTAGTCACTGATTTTTCGTCCCGGTGTGATCCGAATCTTTCCGGAACCTCGGGGTCCGGTTACGAGGAACTCGTCAAAACTCGCAGTTTTGGCCTATTCTGGCTCGTTCTATATGCTGTTGCTTAGTGATTTTGGATCCCGCTGTGATCCGAACATTTTCGGAACCCTGGGGTCCGGTTACGGGAACTCGTCAAAACTCGTAGTTTTTGCCTACTCCGGCCAGTTTTGTATGCTATTAGTCACTAATTTTGGGGCCCGTTGTGATCTGAACGCTTCGAGAACCCCGGGGTCCGGTTCCGGGTAATTCGTCAAAACTCGCAGTTTTGGCCTATACTGGCCAGTTTTGTATGCTATTAGTCACTGATTTTGGGTCCTGCTGCGATCCGAACGTTTTGGGAACCCCGGGGTCTGGTTACGGGGAACTCTTAAAAACTCGCAGTTTTGGCCTAATCCAGCCAGTTTTGTATGCTATTAGTCACTGATTTTGGGTGCCGGTGTGATCCAAACGTTTCCGGACCCTTGGGGTCCGGTTATGGGGAACTCGTCAAAACTGGCAGTTTTGGCCTATTCTAGCTAGTTCTGTATGCTATTACTCACTGATTTTGGATCGCTTTGCGATCTGAACGTTTCGGGAACCCTGAGGTCTAGTTACAGGGAACTCGCAGTTTTGGCCTATTTTGGCCACGTTTGTATGCTATTAGTCACTGATTTTGGGTCCTCCTGCAATCCGAACATTTCGGGAACCCCGGGGTCCAGTTACGCAGAACTCGTCAAAACTCGCAGTTTTGGCCTATTTCGGCCAGTTTTCTATGCAATTAGTCACTGATTTTGGGTCCCGCTGTGATCCGATTTTTTCCAGAACATCGGGGTCCGGTTACAGGGAACTCGTCAAAACTCGCAGTTTTGGCCTATTCTGGCTAGTTCTGCATGCTATTGCTCTCTGATTTTGGATCCCGCTGCGATCCGAACGTTTTGGGAACCCCGGGGTCCGGTTACGGGAACTCATCAAAACTCACACTGTTGGCCTACTCCAGCCAGTTTTGTATGCTATTAGTCACTGATTTTGGGTCCCGCTGTGATCAGAACGTTTCGGCATCGAACCCCTTTGCCCGATTACAGGAACTCGTCAAAACTCGCAGTTTTCGCCTACTCCGGCCAATCTTGTAAGCTATTACACACTGATTTTGGGTCCCGTTGTGATCCGGACGTTTCGGGAACTACGGGGTCCGGTTAGGGGGAACTCGCCAAAACTCGAAGTTTTGGCCTATTCCGACCAGTTTTGTATGCTATTAGTCACTGATTTTGGGTCCCATTGTGATTTGAATGATTCGGGAACCCTAGGGTCCGGTTACGGGGAACTCGTCAAAACTCACAGTTTTGGCCTATTCGGGCCAGTTTTGTATCCTATTAGTCACGGATTTTGGGTCCTGCCGCGATCCGAACGTTTTGGGAACCTCGGGGTCCGGTTATGGGGAACTCGTCAAAACTCGCAGATTTGGCCTATTTCGGACAGTTTTGTATGCTATTAGTCACTGATTTTTCGTCCCGGTGTGATCCGAATCTTTCCGGAACCTCGGGGTCCGGTTACGAGGAACTCGTCAAAACTCGCAGTTTTGGCCTATTCTGGCTCGTTCTATATGCTGTTGCTTAGTGATTTTGGATCCCGCTGTGATCCGAACATTTTCGGAACCCTGGGGTCCGGTTACGGGAACTCGTCAAAACTCGTAGTTTTTGCCTACTCCGGCCAGTTTTGTATGCTATTAGTCACTAATTTTGGGGCCCGTTGTGATCTGAACGCTTCGAGAACCCCGGGGTCCGGTTCCGGGTAATTCGTCAAAACTCGCAGTTTTGGCCTATACTGGCCAGTTTTGTATGCTATTAGTCACTGATTTTGGGTCCTGCTGCGATCCGAACGTTTTGGGAACCCCGGGGTCTGGTTACGGGGAACTCTTAAAAACTCGCAGTTTTGGCCTAATCCAGCCAGTTTTGTATGCTATTAGTCACTGATTTTGGGTGCCGGTGTGATCCAAACGTTTCCGGACCCTTGGGGTCCGGTTATGGGGAACTCGTCAAAACTGGCAGTTTTGGCCTATTCTAGCTAGTTCTGTATGCTATTACTCACTGATTTTGGATCGCTTTGCGATCTGAACGTTTCGGGAACCCTGAGGTCTAGTTACAGGGAACTCGCAGTTTTGGCCTATTTTGGCCACGTTTGTATGCTATTAGTCACTGATTTTGGGTCCTCCTGCAATCCGAACATTTCGGGAACCCCGGGGTCCAGTTACGCAGAACTCGTCAAAACTCGCAGTTTTGGCCTATTTCGGCCAGTTTTCTATGCAATTAGTCACTGATTTTGGGTCCCGCTGTGATCCGATTTTTTCCAGAACATCGGGGTCCGGTTACAGGGAACTCGTCAAAACTCGCAGTTTTGGCCTATTCTGGCTAGTTCTGCATGCTATTGCTCTCTGATTTTGGATCCCGCTGCGATCCGAACGTTTTGGGAACCCCGGGGTCCGGTTACGGGAACTCATCAAAACTCACACTGTTGGCCTACTCCAGCCAGTTTTGTATTCTATTAGTCACTGATTTTGGGTCCCGCTGTGATCAGAACGTTTCGGCATCGAACCCCTTTGCCCGATTACAGGAACTCGTCAAAACTCGCAGTTTTCGCCTACTCCGGCCAATCTTGTAAGCTATTACTCACTGATTTTGGGTCCCGTTGTGATCCGGACGTTTCGAGAACTAAGTGGTCCGGTTACGGGGAACTCGCCAAAACACCCAGTTTTGGCCTATTCCGATCAGTTTTGTATGCTATTAGTCACTGATTTTGGGTCCCATTGTGATTTGAATGCTTCGGAAACCCTAGGGTCCGGTTACGGGGAACTCGTCAAAACTCACAGTTTTGGCCTATTCGGGCCAGTTTTGTATCCTATTAGTCATAGATTTTGGGTCCTGCCGCGATCCGAACGTTTTGGGAACCTCGGGGTCCGGTTATGGGGAACTCGTCAAAACTCGCAGATTTGGCCTATTTTGGACAGTTTTGTATGCTATTAGTCATTGATTTTTGGTCCCGCTGTGATCCGAATATTTCCAGAACCTCGGGGTCCGGTTACGAGGAACTCGTACAAACTCGTAGTTTTGGCCTATTCTGGCTCATTCTGTATGCCATTGCTCACTGATTTTGGATCCCGCTGTGATCCCAACATTTTCGGAACCCTGGGGTCTGGTTACGGGAACTCGTCAAAACTCATAGTTTTTGCCTACTCCGGCCAGTTTTGTATGCTATTAGTCACTAATTTTGGGTCCCGTTGTGATCTGAACGCTTCGAGAACCCCGGGGTCCGGTTCCGGGTAATTCGTCAAAACTCGCAGTTTTGGCCTATACTGGCCAGTTTTGTATGCTATTAGTCACTGATTTTGGGTCCTGCTGCGATCCGAACGTTTTGGGAACCCCGGGGTCTGGTTACGGGGAACTCTTAAAAACTCGCAGTTTTGGCCTAATCCAGCCAATTTTGTATGCTATTACTCACTGATTTTGGGTCCCGCTGTGATCGAAACGTTTCCGAACCCTCGGGGTCCGGTTATGGGGAACTCTCGCAGTTTTGGCCTATTCTGGCTAGTTGTGTATGCTATTCCTCACTGATTTTGGATCCCGGTGCGATCCGAACGTTTCGGGAACCCCGAGGTCTAGTTACGTGGAACTAGTCAAAACTCGCAGTTTTGGCCTATTTTTGCCACGTTTGTATGCTATTAGCCACTGATTTTGGGTCCTCCTGCAATCCGAATATTTCGGGAGCCCCGCGAACCAGTTACACAGAACTCGTCAAAACTCGCAGTTTTGGCCTATTTTGGGCAGTTTTCTATGCAATTAGTCACAGATTTTGGGTCCCGTTGTGATCCGGATGTTTCCGGAACATCGGGGTCCGGTTACAGGGAACTCATCAAAACTCGCAGTTTTGGCCTACTCCAGCCAGTTTTGTATGCTAGTAGTCACTGATTTTGGGTCCCGCTGTGAGCCGAACGTTTCGGGATTGAACCACTTGGTCCGATTACGGGAACTCGTCCAAACTCGCAGCTTTCGCCTACTCCGGCCTATTTTGTATACTATTACTCACTGAATTTGGGTCCCGGTTTGATCAGGATGTTTCAGGAACTACGGGGTCCGGTTACGGGGAACTCGCCAAAACTCGCAGTTTTGGCCTAGTCCGACCAGTTTTGTATGCTATTAGTCACTGATTTTGGGTCCCGTTGTGATCTGAATGCTTCGGGAACCCTAGGGTCCGGTTACGGGGAACTCGTCAAAACTCACAGTTTTGGCCTATTCGGGCCAGTTTTGTATGCCATTAGTCACTGACTTTGGGTCCCGCTGTGATCCGAATGTTTCCGGATTCTCGGGGTCCGGTTACGGGGAACTCGTCAAAACTCACAGTTTTGGCCTAATCTGGCTCGTTCTGTATGCTATTGCTCATTGATTTTGGATCCCGTTGTGATCCGAACGTTTTCGGAACCCTGGGGTCCGGTTACGGGAACTCGTCAAAACTCCCAGTTTTTGCCTAATCCAGCCAGTTTTGTATGCAATTAGTCAGTGATTTTGGGTCCCGCTGCGGTCTGAACGCTTCGAGAACCCCGGGGTCCGGTTACGGGGAATTCGTCAAAACTCGCAGTTTTGGCCTATACTCGCCAGTTTTGTATGCTATTAGTCATTGATTTTGGGTCCTGCTGCGATCCGAACGTTTTGGGAATCCCGTGGTCTGGTTACTGGGAACTCGTACAAACTCGTAGTTTTGGCCTATTCTGGCTCATTCTGTATGCCATTGCTCACTGATTTTGGATCCCGCTGTGATCCCAACATTTTCGGAACCCTGGGGTCTGGTTACGGGAACTCGTCAAAACTCATAGTTTTTGCCTACTCCGGCCAGTTTTGTATGCTATTAGTCACTAATTTTGGGTCCCGTTGTGATCTGAACGCTTCGAGAACCCCGGGGTCCGGTTCCGGGTAATTCGTCAAAACTCGCAGTTTTGGCCTATACTGGCCAGTTTTGTATGCTATTAGTCACTGATTTTGGGTCCTGCTGCGATCCGAACGTTTTGGGAACCCCGGGGTCTGGTTACGGGGAACTCTTAAAAACTCGCAGTTTTGGCCTAATCCAGCCAATTTTGTATGCTATTACTCACTGATTTTGGGTCCCGCTGTGATCGAAACGTTTCCGAACCCTCGGGGTCCGGTTATGGGGAACTCTCGCAGTTTTGGCCTATTCTGGCTAGTTGTGTATGCTATTCCTCACTGATTTTGGATCCCGGTGCGATCCGAACGTTTCGGGAACCCCGAGGTCTAGTTACGTGGAACTAGTCAAAACTCGCAGTTTTGGCCTATTTTTGCCACGTTTGTATGCTATTAGCCACTGATTTTGGGTCCTCCTGCAATCCGAATATTTCGGGAGCCCCGCGAACCAGTTACACAGAACTCGTCAAAACTCGCAGTTTTGGCCTATTTTGGGCAGTTTTCTATGCAATTAGTCACAGATTTTGGGTCCCGTTGTGATCCGGATGTTTCCGGAACATCGGGGTCCGGTTACAGGGAACTCATCAAAACTCGCAGTTTTGGCCTACTCCAGCCAGTTTTGTATGCTAGTAGTCACTGATTTTGGGTCCCGCTGTGAGCCGAACGTTTCGGGATTGAACCACTTGGTCCGATTACGGGAACTCGTCCAAACTCGCAGCTTTCGCCTACTCCGGCCTATTTTGTATACTATTACTCACTGAATTTGGGTCCCGGTTTGATCAGGATGTTTCAGGAACTACGGGGTCCGGTTACGGGGAACTCGCCAAAACTCGCAGTTTTGGCCTAGTCCGACCAGTTTTGTATGCTATTAGTCACTGATTTTGGGTCCCGTTGTGATCTGAATGCTTCGGGAACCCTAGGGTCCGGTTACGGGGAACTCGTCAAAACTCACAGTTTTGGCCTATTCGGGCCAGTTTTGTATGCCATTAGTCACTGACTTTGGGTCCCGCTGTGATCCGAATGTTTCCGGATTCTCGGGGTCCGGTTACGGGGAACTCGTCAAAACTCACAGTTTTGGCCTAATCTGGCTCGTTCTGTATGCTATTGCTCATTGATTTTGGATCCCGTTGTGATCCGAACGTTTTCGGAACCCTGGGGTCCGGTTACGGGAACTCGTCAAAACTCCCAGTTTTTGCCTAATCCAGCCAGTTTTGTATGCAATTAGTCACTGATTTTGGGTCCCGCTGCGGTCTGAACGCTTCGAGAACCCCGGGGTCCGGTTACGGGGAATTCGTCAAAACTCGCAGTTTTGGCCTATACTCGCCAGTTTTGTATGCTATTAGTCATTGATTTTGGGTCCTGCTGCGATCCGAACGTTTTGGGAATCCCGTGGTCTGGTTACTGGGAACTCGTAAAAACTCGCAGTTTTGGCCTATTCCAGCCAGTTTTGTATGCTATTAGTCACTGATTTTGGCTCCCGCTGTGATCCAAATGTTTCCGGACCCTCGTGGTCCGGTTATGGGGAACTCGTCAAAACTCACAGTTTTGGCGTATTCTGGCTAGTTCTGTATGCTATTCCTCACTTATTTCGGATCCCGCTGCGATCCGAACGTTTCGGGAACCCCGAGGTCTAGTTACGGGGAACTGGTCAAAACTCGCAGTTTTGGCCTATTTTGGGCACATTTGTATGCTATTAGTCACTGATTTTGGGTCCTCCTGCAATCCAAACGTTTTAGGAACCCCGGGGTCCAGTTACGCAAAACTCGTCAAAACTCGAAGTATTGGCCTATTTCGGCCAGTTTTCTATGCAATTAGTCACTGATATTGGGTCCCGCTGTAATCCGGATGTTTTCGGAACATCGGGGTCCGGTTACAGGGAACTCGTCAAAACTCGCACTTTTGGCCTATTCTGGGTAGTTCTGCAAGCTATTGCTCACTGATTTTGGATCCCGCTGCGATCCGAACGTTTTGGGAACCCCGGGGTCCGGTTACGGGAACTCATCAAAACTCGCAGTTTTGGCCTACTCCAGCCAGTTTTATACGCTATTAGTCACTGATTTTGGGTCCCGCTGTGATCAGAACGTTTCGGCATCGAACCCCTTTGTCCGATTACAGGAACTCGTCAAAACTCGCAGTTTTTGCCAACTCCGGCCAATCTTGTAAGCTATTACACACTGATTTTGGGTCCCGTTGTGATCCGGACGTTTCGGGAAGTACGGGGTCCGGTTAGGGGGAACTCGCCAAAACTCGAAGTTTTGGCCTATTCCGACTAGTTTTGTATGCTATTAGTCACTGATTTTGGGTCCCATTGTGATTTGAATGCTTCGGGAACCCTAGGGTCCGGTTACGGGGAACTCGTCAAAACTCACAGTTTTGGCCTATTCGGGCCAGTTTTGTATCCTATTAGTCACGGATTTTGGGTCCTGCCGCGATCCGAACGTTTTGGGAACCTCGGGGTCCGGTTATGGGGAACTCGTCAAAACTCGCAGATTTGGCCTATTTCGGACAGTTTTGTATGCTATTAGTCACTGATTTTTCGTCCCGGTGTGATCCGAATATTTCCGGAACCTCGGGGTCCGGTTACGAGGAACTCGTCAAAACTCGCAGTTTTGGCCTATTCTGGCTCGTTCTATATGCTGTTGCTTAGTGATTTTGGATCCCGCTGTGATCCGAACATTTTCGGAACCCTGGGGTCCGGTTACGGGAACTCGTCAAAACTCGTAGTTTTTGCCTACTCCGGCCAGTTTTGTATGCTATTAGTCACTAATTTTGGGGCCCGTTGTGATCTGAACGCTTCGAGAACCCCGGGGTCCGGTTCCGGGTAATTCGTCAAAACTCGCAGTTTTGGCCTATACTGGCCAGTTTTGTATGCTATTAGTCACTGATTTTGGGTCCTGCTGCGATCCGAACGTTTTGGGAACCCCGGGGTCTGGTTACGGGGAACTCTTAAAAACTCGCAGTTTTGGCCTAATCCAGCCAGTTTTGTATGCTATTAGTCACTGATTTTGGGTGCCGGTGTGATCCAAACGTTTCCGGACCCTTGGGGTCCGGTTATGGGGAACTCGTCAAAACTGGCAGTTTTGGCCTATTCTAGCTAGTTCTGTATGCTATTACTCACTGATTTTGGATCGCTTTGCGATCTGAACGTTTCGGGAACCCTGAGGTCTAGTTACAGGGAACTCGCAGTTTTGGCCTATTTTGGCCACGTTTGTATGCTATTAGTCACTGATTTTGGGTCCTCCTGCAATCCGAACATTTCGGGAACCCCGGGGTCCAGTTACGCAGAACTCGTCAAAACTCGCAGTTTTGGCCTATTTCGGCCAGTTTTCTATGCAATTAGTCACTGATTTTGGGTCCCGCTGTGATCCGATTTTTTCCAGAACATCGGGGTCCGGTTACAGGGAACTCGTCAAAACTCGCAGTTTTGGCCTATTCTGGCTAGTTCTGCATGCTATTGCTCTCTGATTTTGGATCCCGCTGCGATCCGAACGTTTTGGGAACCCCGGGGTCCGGTTACGGGAACTCATCAAAACTCACACTGTTGGCCTACTCCAGCCAGTTTTGTATTCTATTAGTCACTGATTTTGGGTCCCGCTGTGATCAGAACGTTTCGGCATCGAACCCCTTTGCCCGATTACAGGAACTCGTCAAAACTCGCAGTTTTCGCCTACTCCGGCCAATCTTGTAAGCTATTACTCACTGATTTTGGGTCCCGTTGTGATCCGGACGTTTCGAGAACTACGTGGTCCGGTTACGGGGAACTCGCCAAAACACCCAGTTTTGGCCTATTCCGATCAGTTTTGTATGCTATTAGTCACTGATTTTGGGTCCCATTGTGATTTGAATGCTTCGGAAACCCTAGGGTCCGGTTACGGGGAACTCGTCAAAACTCACAGTTTTGGCCTATTCGGGCCAGTTTTGTATCCTATTAGTCATAGATTTTGGGTCCTGCCGCGATCCGAACGTTTTGGGAACCTCGGGGTCCGGTTATGGGGAACTCGTCAAAACTCGCAGATTTGGCCTATTTTGGACAGTTTTGTATGCTATTAGTCATTGATTTTTGGTCCCGCTGTGATCCGAATATTTCCAGAACCTCGGGGTCCGGTTACGAGGAACTCGTACAAACTCGTAGTTTTGGCCTATTCTGGCTCATTCTGTATGCCATTGCTCACTGATTTTGGATCCCGCTGTGATCCCAACATTTTCGGAACCCTGGGGTCTGGTTACGGGAACTCGTCAAAACTCATAGTTTTTGCCTACTCCGGCCAGTTTTGTATGCTATTAGTCACTAATTTTGGGTCCCGTTGTGATCTGAACGCTTCGAGAACCCCGGGGTCCGGTTCCGGGTAATTCGTCAAAACTCGCAGTTTTGGCCTATACTGGCCAGTTTTGTATGCTATTAGTCACTGATTTTGGGTCCTGCTGCGATCCGAACGTTTTGGGAACCCCGGGGTCTGGTTACGGGGAACTCTTAAAAACTCGCAGTTTTGGCCTAATCCAGCCAATTTTGTATGCTATTACTCACTGATTTTGGGTCCCGCTGTGATCGAAACGTTTCCGAACCCTCGGGGTCCGGTTATGGGGAACTCTCGCAGTTTTGGCCTATTCTGGCTAGTTGTGTATGCTATTCCTCACTGATTTTGGATCCCGGTGCGATCCGAACGTTTCGGGAACCCCGAGGTCTAGTTACGTGGAACTAGTCAAAACTCGCAGTTTTGGCCTATTTTTGCCACGTTTGTATGCTATTAGCCACTGATTTTGGGTCCTCCTGCAATCCGAATATTTCGGGAGCCCCGCGAACCAGTTACACAGAACTCGTCAAAACTCGCAGTTTTGGCCTATTTTGGGCAGTTTTCTATGCAATTAGTCACAGATTTTGGGTCCCGTTGTGATCCGGATGTTTCCGGAACATCGGGGTCCGGTTACAGGGAACTCATCAAAACTCGCAGTTTTGGCCTACTCCAGCCAGTTTTGTATGCTAGTAGTCACTGATTTTGGGTCCCGCTGTGATCCGAACGTTTCGGGATTGAACCACTTGGTCCGATTACGGGAACTCGTCCAAACTCGCAGCTTTCGCCTACTCCGGCCTATTTTGTATACTATTACTCACTGAATTTGGGTCCCGGTTTGATCAGGATGTTTCAGGAACTACGGGGTCCGGTTACGGGGAACTCGCCAAAACTCGCAGTTTTGGCCTAGTCCGACCAGTTTTGTATGCTATTAGTCACTGATTTTGGGTCCCGTTGTGATCTGAATGCTTCGGGAACCCTAGGGTCCGGTTACGGGGAACTCGTCAAAACTCACAGTTTTGGCCTATTCGGGCCAGTTTTGTATGCCATTAGTCACTGACTTTGGGTCCCGCTGTGATCCGAATGTTTCCGGATTCTCGGGGTCCGGTTACGGGGAACTCGTCAAAACTCACAGTTTTGGCCTAATCTGGCTCGTTCTGTATGCTATTGCTCATTGATTTTGGATCCCGTTGTGATCCGAACGTTTTCGGAACCCTGGGGTCCGGTTACGGGAACTCGTCAAAACTCCCAGTTTTTGCCTAATCCAGCCAGTTTTGTATGCAATTAGTCACTGATTTTGGGTCCCGCTGCGGTCTGAACGCTTCGAGAACCCCGGGGTCCGGTTACGGGGAATTCGTCAAAACTCGCAGTTTTGGCCTATACTCGCCAGTTTTGTATGCTATTAGTCATTGATTTTGGGTCCTGCTGCGATCCGAACGTTTTGGGAATCCCGTGGTCTGGTTACTGGGAACTCGTAAAAACTCGCAGTTTTGGCCTATTCCAGCCAGTTTTGTATGCTATTAGTCACTGATTTTGGCTCCCGCTGTGATCCAAATGTTTCCGGACCCTCGTGGTCCGGTTATGGGGAACTCGTCAAAACTCACAGTTTTGGCGTATTCTGGCTAGTTCTGTATGCTATTCCTCACTTATTTCGGATCCCGCTGCGATCCGAACGTTTCGGGAACCCCGAGGTCTAGTTACGGGGAACTGGTCAAAACTCGCAGTTTTGGCCTATTTTGGGCACATTTGTATGCTATTAGTCACTGATTTTGGGTCCTCCTGCAATCCAAACGTTTTAGGAACCCCGGGGTCCAGTTACGCAAAACTCGTCAAAACTCGAAGTATTGGCCTATTTCGGCCAGTTTTCTATGCAATTAGTCACTGATATTGGGTCCCGCTGTAATCCGGATGTTTTCGGAACATCGGGGTCCGGTTACAGGGAACTCGTCAAAACTCGCACTTTTGGCCTATTCTGGGTAGTTCTGCAAGCTATTGCTCACTGATTTTGGATCCCGCTGCGATCCGAACGTTTTGGGAACCCCGGGGTCCGGTTACGGGAACTCATCAAAACTCGCAGTTTTGGCCTACTCCAGCCAGTTTTATACGCTATTAGTCACTGATTTTGGGTCCCGCTGTGATCAGAACGTTTCGGCATCGAACCCCTTTGTCCGATTACAGGAACTCGTCAAAACTCGCAGTTTTTGCCAACTCCGGCCAATCTTGTAAGCTATTACACACTGATTTTGGGTCCCGTTGTGATCCGGACGTTTCGGGAAGTACGGGGTCCGGTTAGGGGGAACTCGCCAAAACTCGAAGTTTTGGCCTATTCCGACTAGTTTTGTATGCTATTAGTCACTGATTTTGGGTCCCATTGTGATTTGAATGCTTCGGGAACCCTAGGGTCCGGTTACGGGGAACTCGTCAAAACTCACAGTTTTGGCCTATTCGGGCCAGTTTTGTATCCTATTAGTAACGGATTTTGGGTCCTGCCGCGATCCGAACGTTTTGGGAACCTCGGGGTCCGGTTATGGGGAACTCGTCAAAACTCGCAGATTTGGCCTATTTCGGACAGTTTTGTATGCTATTAGTCACTGATTTTTCGTCCCGGTGTGATCCGAATATTTCCGGAACCTCGGGGTCCGGTTACGAGGAACTCGTCAAAACTCGCAGTTTTGGCCTATTCTGGCTCGTTCTATATGCTGTTGCTTAGTGATTTTGGATCCCGCTGTGATCCGAACATTTTCGGAACCCTGGGGTCCGGTTACGGGAACTCGTCAAAACTCGTAGTTTTTGCCTACTCCGGCCAGTTTTGTATGCTATTAGTCACTAATTTTGGGGCCCGTTGTGATCTGAACGCTTCGAGAACCCCGGGGTCCGGTTCCGGGTAATTCGTCAAAACTCGCAGTTTTGGCCTATACTGGCCAGTTTTGTATGCTATTAGTCACTGATTTTGGGTCCTGCTGCGATCCGAACGTTTTGGGAACCCCGGGGTCTGGTTACGGGGAACTCTTAAAAACTCGCATTTTTGGCCTAATCCAGCCAGTTTTGTATGCTATTACTCACTGATTTTGGGTCCCGCTGTGATCCAAACGTTTCCGAACCCTCGGGGTCCGGTTATGGGGAACTCTCGCAGTTTTGTCCTATTCTGGCTAGTTCTGTATGCTATTCCTCACTGATTTTGGATCCCGCTGCGATCCGAACGTTTCGGGAACCCCGAGGTCTAGTTACGGGGAACTAGTCAAAACTCGTAGTTTTGGCCTATTTTGCCACGTTTGTATGCTATTAGCCACTGATTTTGGGTCCTCCTGCAACCCGAATATTTCGGGAACCCCGCGAACCAGTTACGCAGAACTCGTCAAAACTCGCAGTTTTGGCCTATTTTGGCCAGTTTTCTATGCAATTAGTCACAGATTTTGGGTCCCGTTGTGATCCGGATGTTTCCGGAACATCGGGGTCGAGTTACAGGGAACTCGTCAAAACTCGCAGTTTTGGCCTACTCCAGCCAGTTTTGTATGCTAGTAGTCACTGATTTTGGGTCCCGCTGTGATCCGAACGTTTCGGGATTGAACCACTTGGTCCGATTACGGGAACTCGTCCAGACTCGCAGCTTTCGCCTACTCCGGCCTATTTTGTATACTATTACTCACTGATTTTGGGTCCCGGTTTGATCAGGATGTTTCAGGAACTACGAGGTCCGGTTACGGGGAACTCGCCAAAACTCGCAGTTTTGGCCTATTCCGACCAGTTTTGTATGCTATTAGTCACTGATTTTGGGTCCCGTTGTGATCTGAATGCTTCGGGAACCCTAGGGTCCGGTTACGGGGAACTCGTCAAAACTCGCAGTTTTGGCCTATTCGGGCCAGTTTTGTATGCCATTAGTCACTGACTTTGGGTCCCGCTGTGATCCGAATGTTTCCGGATTCTCGGGGTCCGGTTACGGGGAACTCGTCAAAACTCACAGTTTTGGCCTAATCTGGCTCGTTCTGTATGGTATTGCTCACTGTTTTTGGATCCCGTTGTGATCCGAACGTTTTCGGAACCCCGGGGTCCGGTTACGGGAACTCGTCAAAACTCCCAGTTTTTGCCTACTCCAGCCAGTTTTGTATGCAATTAGTCACTGATTTTGGGTCCCGCTGCGGTCTGAACGCTTAGAGAACCCCGGGGTCCGGTTACGGGGAATTCGTCAAAACTCGCAGTTTTGGCCTATGCTGGCCAGTTTTGTATGCTATTAGTCATTGATTTTGGGTCCTGCTGCGATCCGAACGTTTTGGGAATCCCGTGGTCTGGTTACGGGGAACTCGTAAAAACTCGCAGTTTTGGCCTATTCCAGCCAGTTTTGTATGCTATTAGTCACTGATTTTGGCTCCCGCTGTGATCCAAACGTTTCTTGACCCTCGTGGTCCGGTTATGGGGAACTCGTCAAAACTCACAGTTTTGGCGTATTCTGGCTAGTTCTGTATGCTATTCCTCACTTATTTCGGATCCCGCTGCGATCCGAACGTTTCGGGGACCCCGAGGTCTAGTTACGGGGAACTGGTCAAAACTCGCAGTTTTGGCCTATTTTGGGCACATGTGTATGCTATTAGTCACTGATTTTGGGTCCTCCTGCAATCCAAACGTTTTGGGAACCCCGGGGTCCAGTTACGCAAAACTCGTCAAAACTCGAAGTTTTGGCCTATTTCGTCCAGTTTTCTATGCAATTAGTCACTGATATTGGGTCCCGCTGTAATCCGGATGTTTTCGAAACATCGGGGTCCGGTTACAGGGAACTCGTCAAAACTCGCACTTTTGGCCTATTCTGGGTAGTTCTGCAAGCTATTGCTCACTGATTTTGGATCCCGCTGCGATCCGAACGTTTTGGGAACCCCGGGGTCCGGTTACGGGAACTCATCAAAACTCGCAGTTTTGGCCTACTCCAGCCAGTTTTGTACGCTATTAGTCACTGATTTTGGGTCCCGCTGTGATCAGAACGTTTTGGCATCGAACCCCTTTGTCCGATTACAGGAACTCGTCAAAACTCGCAGTTTTTGCCAACTCCGGCCAATCTTGTAAGCTATTACACACTGATTTTGGGTCCCGTTGTGATCCGGACGTTTCGGGAACTACGGGGTCCGGTTAGGGGGAACTCGCCAAAACTCGAAGTTTTGGCCTATTCCGACTAGTTTTGTATGCTATTAGTCACTGATTTTGGGTCCCATTGTGATTTGAATGCTTCGGGAACCCTAGGGTCCGGTTACGGGGAACTCGTCAAAACTCACAGTTTTGGCCTATTCGGGCCAGTTTTGTATCCTATTAGTCACGGATTTTGGGTCCTGCCGCGATCCGAACGTTTTGGGAACCTCGGGGTCCGGTTATGGGGAACTCGTCAAAACTCGCAGATTTGGCCTATTTCGGACAGTTTTGTATGCTATTAGTCACTGATTTTTCGTCCCGGTGTGATCCGAATATTTCCGGAACCTCGGGGTCCGGTTACGAGGAACTCGTCAAAACTCGCAGTTTTGGCCTATTCTGGCTCGTTCTATATGCTGTTGCTTAGTGATTTTGGATCCTGCTGTGATCCGAACATTTTCGGAACCCTGGGGTCCGGTTACGGGAACTCGTCAAAACTCGTAGTTTTTGCCTACTCCGGCCAGTTTTGTATGCTATTAGTCACTAATTTTGGGGCCCGTTGTGATCTGAACGCTTCGAGAACCCCGGGGTCCGGTTCCGGGTAATTCGTCAAAACTCGCAGTTTTGGCCTATACTGGCCAGTTTTGTATGCTATTAGTCACTGATTTTGGGTCCTGCTGCGATCCGAACGTTTTGGGAACCCCGGGGTCTGGTTACGGGGAACTCTTAAAAACTCGCATTTTTGGCCTAATCCAGCCAGTTTTGTATGCTATTACTCACTGATTTTGGGTCCCGCTGTGATCCAAACGTTTCCGAACCCTCGAGGTCCGGTTATGGGGAACTCTCGCAGTTTTGTCCTATTCTGGCTAGTTCTGTATGCTATTCCTCACTGATTTTGGATCCCGCTGCGATCCGAACGTTTCGGGAACCCCGAGGTCTAGTTACGGGGAACTAGTCAAAACTCGTAGTTTTGGCCTATTTTGCCACGTTTGTATGCTATTAGCCACTGATTTTGGGTCCTCCTGCAATCCGAATATTTCGGGAACCCCGCGAACCAGTTACGCAGAACTCGTCAAAACTCGCAGTTTTGGCCTATTTTGGCCAGTTTTCTATGCAATTAGTCACAGATTTTGGGTCCCGTTGTGATCCGGATGTTTCCGGAACATCGGGGTCCAGTTACACGGAACTCGTCAAAACTCGCAGTTTTGGCCTACTCCAGCCAGTTTTGTATGCTAGTAGTCACTGATTTTGGGTCCCGCTGTGATCCGAACGTTTCGGGATTGAACCACTTGGTCCGATTACGGGAACTCGTCCAAACTCGCAGCTTTCGCCTACTCCGGCCTATTTTGTATACTATTACTCACTGATTTTGGGTCCCGGTTTGATCAGGTTGTTTCAGGAACTACGGGGTCCGGTTACGGGGAACTCGCCAAAACTCGCAGTTTTGGCCTATTCCGACCAGTTTTGTATGCTATTAGTCACTGATTTTGGGTCCCGTTGTGATCTGAATGCTTCGGGAACCCTAGGGTCCGGTTACGGGGAACTCATCAAAACTCGCAGTTTTGGCCTATTCGGGCCAGTTTTGTATGCCATTAGTCACTGACTTTGGGTCCCGCTGTGATCCGAATGATTCCGGATTCTCGGGGTCCGGTTACGGGGAACTCGTCAAAACTCACAGTTTTGGCCTAATCTGGCTCGTTCTGTATGCTATTGCTCACTGATTTTGGATCCCGTTGTGATCCGAACGTTTTCTGAACCCCGGGGTCCGGTTACGGGAACTCGTCAAAACTCCCAGTTTTTGCCTACTCCAGCCAGTTTTGTATGCAATTAGTCACTGATTTTGGGTCCCGCTGCGGTCTGAACGCTTCGAGAACCCCGGGGTCCGGTTACGGGGAATTCGTCAAAACTCGCAGTTTTGGCCTATACCGGCCAATTTTGTATGCTATTAGTCATTGATTTTGGGTCCTGCTGCGATCCGAACGTTTTGGGAATCCCGTGGTCTGGTTACGGGGAACTCGTAAAAACTCGCAGTTTTGGCCTATTCCAGCCAGTTTTGTATGCTATTAGTCACTGATTTTGGCTCCCGCTGTGATCCAAACGTTTCTTGACCCTCGTGGTCCGGTTATGGGGAACTCGTCAAAACTCACAGTTTTGGCGTATTCTGGCTAGTTCTGTATGCTATTCCTCACTTATTTCGGATCCCGCTGCGATCCGAACGTTTCGGAAACCCCGAGGTCTAGTTACGGGGAACTGGTCAAAACTCGCAGTTTTGGCCTATTTTGGGCACATGTGTATGCTATTAGTCACTGATTTTGGGTCCTCCTGCAATCCAAACGTTTTGGGAACCCCCGGGTCCAGTTACGCAAAACTCGTCAAAACTCGAAGTTTTGGCCTATTTTGGCCAGTTTTCTATGCAATTAGTCACTGATATTGGGTCCCGCTGTAATCCGGATGTTTTCGAAACATCGGGGTCCGGTTACAGGGAACTCGTCAAAACTCGCACTTTTGGCCTATTCTGGGTAGTTCTGCAAGCTATTGCTCACTGATTTTGGATCCCGCTGCGATCCGAACGTTTTGGGAACCCCGGGGTCCGGTTACGGGAACTCATCAAAACTCGCAGTTTTGGCGTACTCCAGCCAGTTTTGTACGCTATTAGTCACTGATTTTGGGTCCCGCTGTGATCAGAACGTTTTGGCATCGAACCCCTTTGTCCGATTACAGGAACTCGTCAAAACTCGCAGTTTTTGCCAACTCCGGCCAATCTTGTAAGCTATTACACACTGATTTTGGGTCCCGTTGTGATCCGGACGTTTCGGGAACTACGGGGTCCGGTTAGGGGGAACTCGCCAAAACTCGAAGTTTTGGCCTATTCCGACTAGTTTTGTATGCTATTAGTCACTGATTTTGGGTCCCATTGTGATTTGAATGCTTCGGGAACCCTAGGGTCCGGTTACGGGGAACTCGTCAAAACTCACAGTTTTGGCCTATTCGGGCCAGTTTTGTATCCTATTAGTCACGGATTTTGGGTCCTGCCGCGATCCGAACGTTTTGGGAACCTCGGGGTCCGGTTATGGGGAACTCGTCAAAACTCGCAGATTTGGCCTATTTCGGACAGTTTTTTATGCTATTAGTCACTGATTTTTCGTCCCGGTGTGATCCGAATATTTCCGGAACCTCGGGGTCCGGTTACGAGGAACTCGTCAAAACTCGCAGTTTTGGCCTATTCTGGCTCGTTCTATATGCTGTTGCTTAGTGATTTTGGATCCTGCTGTGATCCGAACATTTTCGGAACCCTGGGGTCCGGTTACGGGAACTCGTCAAAACTCGTAGTTTTTGCCTACTCCGGCCAGTTTTGTATGCTATTAGTCACTAATTTTGGGGCCCGTTGTGATCTGAACGCTTCGAGAACCCCGGGGTCCGGTTCCGGGTAATTCGTCAAAACTCGCAGTTTTGGCCTATATTGGCCAGTTTTGTATGCTATTAGTCACTGATTTTGGGTCCTGCTGCGATCCGAACGTTTTGGGAACCCCGGGGTCTGGTTACGGGGAACTCTTAAAAACTCGCATTTTTGGCCTAATCCAGCCAGTTTTGTATGCTATTACTCACTGATTTTGGGTCCCGCTGTGATCCAAACGTTTCCGAACCCTCGAGGTCCGGTTATGGGGAACTCTCGCAGTTTTGTCCTATTCTGGCTAGTTCTGTATGCTATTCCTCACAGATTTTGGATCCCGCTGCGATCCGAACGTTTCGGGAACCCCGAGGTCTAGTTACGGGGAACTAGTCAAAACTCGTAGTTTTGGCCTATTTTGCCACGCTTGTATGCTATTAGCCACTGATTTTGGGTCCTCCTGCAATCCGAATATTTCGGGAACCCCGCGAACCAGTTACGCAGAACTCGTCAAAACTCGCAGTTTTGGCCTATTTTGGCCAGTTTTCTATGCAATTAGTCACAGATTTTGGGTCCCGTTGTGATCCGGATGTTTCCGGAACATCGGGGTCCAGTTACACGGAACTCGTCAAAACTCGCAGTTTTGGCCTACTCCAGCCAGTTTTGTATGCTAGTAGTCACTGATTTTGGGTCCCGCTGTGATCCGAACGTTTCGGGATTGAACCACTTGGTCCGATTACGGGAACTCGTCCAAACTCGCAGCTTTCGCCTACTCCGGCCTATTTTGTATACTATTACTCACTGATTTTGGGTCCCGGTTTGATCAGGTTGTTTCAGGAACTACGGGGTCCGGTTACGGGGAACTCGCCAAAACTCGCAGTTTTGGCCTATTCCGACCAGTTTTGTATGCTATTAGTCACTGATTTTGGGTCCCGTTGTGATCTGAATGCTTCGGGAACCCTAGGGTCCGGTTACGGGGAACTCATCAAAACTCGCAGTTTTGGCCTATTCGGGCCAGTTTTGTATGCCATTAGTCACTGACTTTGGGTCCCGCTGTGATCCGAATGATTCCGGATTCTCGGGGACCGGTTACGGGGAACTCGTCAAAACTCACAGTTTTGGCCTAATCTGGCTCGTTCTGTATGCTATTGCTCACTGATTTTGGATCCCGTTGTGATCCGAACGTTTTCTGAACCCCGGGGTCCGGTTACGGGAACTCGTCAAAACTCCCAGTTTTTGCCTACTCCAGCCAGTTTTGTATGCAATTAGTCACTGATTTTGGGTCCCGCTGCGGTCTGAACGCTTCGAGAACCCCGGGGTCCGGTTACGGGGAATTCGTCAAAACTCGCAGTTTTGGCCTATACCGGCCAGTTTTGTATGCTATTAGTCATTGATTTTGGGTCCTGCTGCGATCCGAACGTTTTGGGAATCCCGTGGTCTGGTTACGGGGAACTCGTAAAAACTCGCAGTTTTGGCCTATTCCAGCCAGTTTTGTATGCTATTAGTCACTGATTTTGGCTCCCGCTGTGATCCAAACGTTTCTTGACCCTCGTGGTCCGGTTATGGGGAACTCGTCAAAACTCACAGTTTTGGCGTATTCTGGCTAGTTCTGTATGCTATTCCTCACTTATTTCGGATCCCGCTGCGATCCGAACGTTTCGGAAACCCCGAGGTCTAGTTACGGGGAACTGGTCAAAACTCGCAGTTTTGGCCTATTTTGGGCACATGTGTATGCTATTAGTCACTGATTTTGGGTCCTCCTGCAATCCAAACGTTTTGGGAACCCCGGGGTCCAGTTACGCAAAACTCGTCAAAACTCGAAGTTTTGGCCTATTTTGGCCAGTTTTCTATGCAATTAGTCACTGATATTGGGTCCCGCTGTAATCCGGATGTTTTCGAAACATCGGGGTCCGGTTACAGGGAACTCGTCAAAACTCGCACTTTTGGCCTATTCTGGGTAGTTCTGCAAGCTATTGCTCACTGATTTTGGATCCCGCTGCGATCCGAACGTTTTGGGAACCCCGGGGTCCGGTTACGGGAACTCATCAAAACTCGCAGTTTTGGCGTACTCCAGCCAGTTTTGTACGCTATTAGTCACTGATTTTGGGTCCCGCTGTGATCAGAACGTTTTGGCATCGAACCCCTTTGTCCGATTACAGGAACTCGTCAAAACTCGCAGTTTTTGCCAACTCCGGCCAATCTTGTAAGCTATTACACACTGATTTTGGGTCCCGTTGTGATCCGGACGTTTCGGGAACTACGGGGTCCGGTTAGGGGGAACTCGCCAAAACTCGAAGTTTTGGCCTATTCCGACTAGTTTTGTATGCTATTAGTCACTGATTTTGGGTCCCATTGTGATTTGAATGCTTCGGGAACCCTAGGGTCCGGTTACGGGGAACTCGTCAAAACTCACAGTTTTGGCCTATTCGGGCCAGTTTTGTATCCTATTAGTCACGGATTTTGGGTCCTGCCGCGATCCGAACGTTTTGGGAACCTCGGGGTCCGGTTATGGGGAACTCGTCAAAACTCGCAGATTTGGCCTATTTCGGACAGTTTTTTATGCTATTAGTCACTGATTTTTCGTCCCGGTGTGATCCGAATATTTCCGGAACCTCGGGGTCCGGTTACGAGGAACTCGTCAAAACTCGCAGTTTTGGCCTATTCTGGCTCGTTCTATATGCTGTTGCTTAGTGATTTTGGATCCTGCTGTGATCCGAACATTTTCGGAACCCTGGGGTCCGGTTACGGGAACTCGTCAAAACTCGTAGTTTTTGCCTACTCCGGCCAGTTTTGTATGCTATTAGTCACTAATTTTGGGGCCCGTTGTGATCTGAACGCTTCGAGAACCCCGGGGTCCGGTTCCGGGTAATTCGTCAAAACTCGCAGTTTTGGCCTATATTGGCCAGTTTTGTATGCTATTAGTCACTGATTTTGGGTCCTGCTGCGATCCGAACGTTTTGGGAACCCCGGGGTCTGGTTACGGGGAACTCTTAAAAACTCGCATTTTTGGCCTAATCCAGCCAGTTTTGTATGCTATTACTCACTGATTTTGGGTCCCGCTGTGATCCAAACGTTTCCGAACCCTCGAGGTCCGGTTATGGGGAACTCTCGCAGTTTTGTCCTATTCTGGCTAGTTCTGTATGCTATTCCTCACTGATTTTGGATCCCGCTGCGATCCGAACGTTTCGGGAACCCCGAGGTCTAGTTACGGGGAACTAGTCAAAACTCGTAGTTTTGGCCTATTTTGCCACGTTTGTATGCTATTAGCCACTGATTTTGGGTCCTCCTGCAATCCGAATATTTCGGGAACCCCGCGAACCAGTTACGCAGAACTCGTCAAAACTCGCAGTTTTGGCCTATTTTGGCCAGTTTTCTATGCAATTAGTCACAGATTTTGGGTCCCGTTGTGATCCGGATGTTTCCGGAACATCGGGGTCCAGTTACACGGAACTCGTCAAAACTCGCAGTTTTGGCCTACTCCAGCCAGTTTTGTATGCTAGTAGTCACTGATTTTGGGTCCCGCTGTGATCCGAACGTTTCGGGATTGAACCACTTGGTCCGATTACGGGAACTCGTCCAAACTCGCAGCTTTCGCCTACTCCGGCCTATTTTGTATACTATTACTCACTGATTTTGGGTCCCGGTTTGATCAGGTTGTTTCAGGAACTACGGGGTCCGGTTACGGGGAACTCGCCAAAACTCGCAGTTTTGGCCTATTCCGACCAGTTTTGTATGCTATTAGTCACTGATTTTGGGTCCCGTTGTGATCTGAATGCTTCGGGAACCCTAGGGTCCGGTTACGGGGAACTCATCAAAACTCGCAGTTTTGGCCTATTCGGGCCAGTTTTGTATGCCATTAGTCACTGACTTTGGGTCCCGCTGTGATCCGAATGATTCCGGATTCTCGGGGACCGGTTACGGGGAACTCGTCAAAACTCACAGTTTTGGCCTAATCTGGCTCGTTCTGTATGCTATTGCTCACTGATTTTGGATCCCGTTGTGATCCGAACGTTTTCTGAACCCCGGGGTCCGGTTACGGGAACTCGTCAAAACTCCCAGTTTTTGCCTACTCCAGCCAGTTTTGTATGCAATTAGTCACTGATTTTGGGTCCCGCTGCGGTCTGAACGCTTCGAGAACCCCGGGGTCCGGTTACGGGGAATTCGTCAAAACTCGCAGTTTTGGCCTATACCGGCCAGTTTTGTATGCTATTAGTCATTGATTTTGGGTCCTGCTGCGATCCGAACGTTTTGGGAATCCCGTGGTCTGGTTACGGGGAACTCGTAAAAACTCGCAGTTTTGGCCTATTCCAGCCAGTTTTGTATGCTATTAGTCACTGATTTTGGCTCCCGCTGTGATCCAAACGTTTCTTGACCCTCGTGGTCCGGTTATGGGGAACTCGTCAAAACTCACAGTTTTGGCGTATTCTGGCTAGTTCTGTATGCTATTCCTCACTTATTTCGGATCCCGCTGCGATCCGAACGTTTCGGAAACCCCGAGGTCTAGTTACGGGGAACTGGTCAAAACTCGCAGTTTTGGCCTATTTTGGGCACATGTGTATGCTATTAGTCACTGATTTTGGGTCCTCCTGCAATCCAAACGTTTTGGGAACCCCGGGGTCCAGTTACGCAAAACTCGTCAAAACTCGAAGTTTTGGCCTATTTTGGCCAGTTTTCTATGCAATTAGTCACTGATATTGGGTCCCGCTGTAATCCGGATGTTTTCGAAACATCGGGGTCCGGTTACAGGGAACTCGTCAAAACTCGCACTTTTGGCCTATTCTGGGTAGTTCTGCAAGCTATTGCTCACTGATTTTGGATCCCGCTGCGATCCGAACGTTTTGGGAACCCCGGGGTCCGGTTACGGGAACTCATCAAAACTCGCAGTTTTGGCGTACTCCAGCCAGTTTTGTACGCTATTAGTCACTGATTTTGGGTCCCGCTGTGATCAGAACGTTTTGGCATCGAACCCCTTTGTCCGATTACAGGAACTCGTCAAAACTCGCAGTTTTTGCCAACTCCGGCCAATCTTGTAAGCTATTACACACTGATTTTGGGTCCCGTTGTGATCCGGACGTTTCGGGAACTACGGGGTCCGGTTAGGGGGAACTCGCCAAAACTCGAAGTTTTGGCCTATTCCGACTAGTTTTGTATGCTATTAGTCACTGATTTTGGGTCCCATTGTGATTTGAATGCTTCGGGAACCCTAGGGTCCGGTTACGGGGAACTCGTCAAAACTCACAGTTTTGGCCTATTCGGGCCAGTTTTGTATCCTATTAGTCACGGATTTTGGGTCCTGCCGCGATCCGAACGTTTTGGGAACCTCGGGGTCCGGTTATGGGGAACTCGTCAAAACTCGCAGATTTGGCCTATTTCGGACAGTTTTGTATGCTATTAGTCACTGATTTTTCGTCCCGGTGTGATCCGAATATTTTCCGGAACCTCGGGGTCCGGTTACGAGGAACTCGTCAAAACTCGCAGTTTTGGCCTATTCTGGCTCGTTCTATATGCTGTTGCTTAGTGATTTTGGATCCTGCTGTGATCCGAACATTTTCGGAACCCTGGGGTCCGGTTACGGGAACTCGTCAAAACTCGTAGTTTTTGCCTACTCCGGCCAGTTTTGTATGCTATTAGTCACTAATTTTGGGGCCCGTTGTGATCTGAACGCTTCGAGAACCCCGGGGTCCGGTTCCGGGTAATTCGTCAAAACTCGCAGTTTTGGCCTATATTGGCCAGTTTTGTATGCTATTAGTCACTGATTTTGGGTCCTGCTGCGATCCGAACGTTTTGGGAACCCCGGGGTCTGGTTACGGGGAACTCTTAAAAACTCGCATTTTTGGCCTAATCCAGCCAGTTTTGTATGCTATTACTCACTGATTTTGGGTCCCGCTGTGATCCAAACGTTTCCGAACCCTCGAGGTCCGGTTATGGGGAACTCTCGCAGTTTTGTCCTATTCTGGCTAGTTCTGTATGCTATTCCTCACTGATTTTGGATCCCGCTGCGATCCGAACGTTTCGGGAACCCCGAGGTCTAGTTACGGGGAACTAGTCAAAACTCGTAGTTTTGGCCTATTTTGCCACGTTTGTATGCTATTAGCCACTGATTTTGGGTCCTCCTGCAATCCGAATATTTCGGGAACCCCGCGAACCAGTTACGCAGAACTCGTCAAAACTCGCAGTTTTGGCCTATTTTGGCCAGTTTTCTATGCAATTAGTCACAGATTTTGGGTCCCGTTGTGATCCGGATGTTTCCGGAACATCGGGGTCCAGTTACACGGAACTCGTCAAAACTCGCAGTTTTGGCCTACTCCAGCCAGTTTTGTATGCTAGTAGTCACTGATTTTGGGTCCCGCTGTGATCCGAACGTTTCGGGATTGAACCACTTGGTCCGATTACGGGAACTCGTCCAAACTCGCAGCTTTCGCCTACTCCGGCCTATTTTGTATACTATTACGCACTGATTTTGGGTCCCGGTTTGATCAGGTTGTTTCAGGAACTACGGGGTCCGGTTACGGGGAACTCGCCAAAACTCGCAGTTTTGGCCTATTCCGACCAGTTTTGTATGCTATTAGTCACTGATTTTGGGTCCCGCTGCGGTCTGAACGCTTCGAGAACCCCGGGGTCCGGTTACGGGGAATTCGTCAAAACTCGCAGTTTTGGGCCTATACCGGCCAGTTTTGTATGCTATTAGTCATTGATTTTGGTCCTGCTGCGATCCGAACGTTTTGGGAATCCCGTGGTCTGGTTACGTGGGAACTCGTAAAAACTCGCAGTTTTGGCCTATTCCAGCCAGTTTTGTATGCTATTAGTCACTGATTTTGGCTCCCGCTGTGATCCAAACGTTTCTTGACCCTCGTGGTCCGGTTATGGGGAACTCGTCAAAACTCACAGTTTTGGCGTATTCTGGCTAGTTCTGTATGCTATTCCTCACTTATTTCGGATCCCGCTGCGATCCGAACGTTTCGGAAACCCCGAGGTCTAGTTACGGGGAACTGGTCAAAACTCGCAGTTTTGGCCTATTTTGGGCACATGTGTATGCTATTAGTCACTGATTTTGGGTCCTCCTGCAATCCCAAACGTTTTGGGAACCCCGGGGTCCAGTTACGCAAAACTCGTCAAAACTCGAAGTTTTGCGCCTATTTTGGCCAGTTTTCTATGCAATTAGTCACTGATATTGGGTCCCGCTGTAATCCGGATGTTTTCGAAACATCGGGGTCCGTTACAGGGAACTCGTCAAAAACTCGCACTTTTGGCCTATTCTGGGTAGTTCTGCAAGCTATTGCTCACTGATTTTGGATCCCGCTGCGATCCGAACGTTTTGGGAACCCCGGGGTCCGGTTACGGGAACTCATCAAAACTCGCAGTTTTGGCGTACTCCAGCCAGTTTTGTACGCTATTAGTCACTGATTTTGGGTCCCGCTGTGATCAGAACGTTTTGGCATCGAACCCCTTTGTCCGATTACAGGAACTCGTCAAACTCGCAGTTTTTGCCAACTCCGGCCAATCTTGTAAGCTATTACACACTGATTTTGGGTCCCGTTGTGATCCGGACGTTTCGGGAACTACGGGGGTCCGGTTAGGGGGAACTCGCCAAAACTCGAAGTTTTGGCCTATTCCGACTAGTTTTGTATGCTATTAGTCACTGATTTTGGGTCCCATTGTGATTTGAATGCTTCGGGAACCCTAGGGTCCGGTTACGGGGAACTCGACAAAACTCACAGTTTTGGCCTATTCGGGCCAGTTTTGTATCCTATTAGTCACGGATTTTGGGTCCTGCCGCGATCCGAACGTTTTGGGAACCTCGGGGTCCGGTTATGGGGAACTCGTCAAAACTCGCAGATTTGGCCTATTTCGGACAGTTTTGTATGCTATTAGTCACTGATTTTTCGTCCCGGTGTGATCCGAATATTACCGGAACCTCGGGGTCCGGTTACGAGGAACTCGTCAAAACTCGCAGTTTTGGCCTATTCTGGCTCGTTCTATATGCTGTTGCTTAGTGATTTTGGATCCTGCTGTGATCCGAACATTTTCGGAACCCTGGGGGTCCGGTTACGGGAACTCGTCAAAACTCGTAGTTTTTTGCCTACTCCGGCCAGTTTGTATGCTATTAGTCACTAATTTTGGGGCCCGTTGTGATCTGAACGCTTCGAGAACCCGGGGGTCCCGGTTCCGGGTAATTCGTCAAAACTCGCAGTTTTGGCCTATATTGGCCAGTTTTGTATGCTATTAGTCACTGATTTTGGGTCCTGCTGCGATCCGAACGTTTTGGGAACCCCGGGGTCTGGTTACGGGGAACTCTTAAAAACTCGCATTTTTGGCCTAATCCAGCCAGTTTTGTATGCTATTACTCACTGATTTTGGGTCCCGCTGTGATCCAAACGTTTCCGAACCTCGAGGTCCGGTTATGGGGAACTCTCGCAGTTTTGTCCTATTCTGGCTAGTTCTGTATGCTATTCCTCACTGATTTTGGATCCCGCTGCGATCCGAACGTTTCGGGAACCCGAGGTCTAGTTACGGGGAACTAGTCAAAACTCGTAGTTTTGGCCTATTTTGCCACGTTTGTATGCTATTAGCCACTGATTTTGGGTCCTCCTGCAATCCGAATATTTCGGGAACCCCGCGAACCAGTTACGCAGAACTCGTCAAAACTCGCAGTTTTGGCCTATTTTGGCCAGTTTTCTATGCAATTAGTCACAGATTTTGGGTCCCGTTGTGATCCGGATGTTTCCGGAACATCGGGGTCCAGTTACACGGAACTCGTCAAAACTCGCAGTTTTGGCCTACTCCAGCCAGTTTTGTATGCTAGTAGTCACTGATTTTGGGTCCCGCTGTGATCCGAACGTTTCGGGATTGAACCACTTGGTCCGATTACGGGAACTCGTCCAAACTCGCAGCTTCGCCTACTCCGGCCTATTTTGTATACTATTACTCACTGATTTTGGGTCCCGGTTTGATCAGGTTGTTTCAGGAACTACGGGGTCCGGTTACGGGGAACTCGCCAAAACTCGCAGTTTTGGCCTATTCCGACCAGTTTTGTATGCTATTAGTCAATGATTTTGGGTCCCGTTGTGATCTGAATGCTTCGGGAACCCTAGGGTCCGGTTACGGGGAACTCGTCAAAACTCGCAGTTTTGGCCTATTCGGGCCAGTTTTGTATGCCATTAGTCACTGACTTTGGGTCCCGCTGTGATCCGAATGATTCCGGATTCTCGGGGTCCGGTTACGGGGAACTCGTCAAAACTCACAGTTTTGGCCTAATCTGGCTCGTTTCTGTATGCTATTGCTCACTGATTTTGGATCCCGTTGTGATCCGAACGTTTTCTGAACCCCGGGGTCCGGTTACGGGAACTCGTCAAAACTCCCAGTTTTTGCCTACTCCAGCCAGTTTTGTATGCAATTAGTCACTGATTTTGGGTCCCGCTGCGGTCTGAACGCTTCGAGAACCCCGGGGTCCGGTTACGGGGAATTCGTCAAAACTCGCAGTTTTGGCCTATACCGGCCAGTTTTGTATGCTATTAGTCATTGATTTTGGGTCCTGCTGCGATCCGAACGTTTTGGGAATCCCGTGGTCTGGTTACGGGGAACTCGTAAAAACTCGCAGTTTTGGCCTATTCCAGCCAGTTTTGTATGCTATTAGTCACTGATTTTTGGCTCCCGCTGTGATCCAAACGTTTCCGGACCCTCGTGGTCCGGTTATGGGGGAACTCGTCAAAACTCACAGTTTTGGCGTATTTCTGGCTAGTTCTGTATGCTATTCCTCACTTATTTTGGATCCCGCTGCGATCCGAACGTTTCGGAAACCCCGAGGTCTAGTTACGGGGAACTGGTCAAAAACTCGCAGTTTTGGCCTATTTTGGGCACATGTGTATGCTATTAGTCACTGATTTTGGGTCCTCCTACAATCCAAACGTTTTGGGAACCCCGGGGTCCAGTTACGCAAAACTCGTCAAAACTCGAAGTATTGGCCTATTTCGGCCAGTTTTCTATGCAATTAGTCACTGATATTGGATCCCGCTGTAATCCGGATGTTTTTGAAACATCGGGGTCCGGTTACACGGAACACGTCAAAACTCGCACTTTGGGCCTATTCTGGGTAGTTCTGCAAGCTATTGCTCACTGATGTTAGGATCCCGCTGCGATCCGAACGTTTTGGGAACCCCGGGGTCCGGTTACGGGAACTCATCAAAACTCGCAGTTTTGGCCTAGTCCAGCCAGTTTTGTACGCTATTAGTCACTGATTTCGGGTCCCGCTGTGATCAGAACGTTTCGGCATCGAACCCCTTTGTCCGATTACAGGAACTCGTCAAAACTAGCAGTTTTTGCCAACTCCGGCCAATCTTGTAAGCTATTACACACTGATTTTGGGTCCCGTTGTGATCCGGACGTTTCGGGAACTACGGGGTCCGGTTAGGGGGAACTCGCCAAAACTCGAAGTTTTGGCCTATTCCGACCAGTTTTGTATGCTATTAGTCACTGATTTTGGTCCCATTGTGATTTGAATGCTTCGGGAACCCTAGGGTCCGGTTACGGGGAACTTGTCAAAACTCACAGTTTTGGCCTATTCGGGCCAGTTTTGTATCCTATTAGTCACGGATTTTTGGGTCCTGCCGCGATCCGAACGTTTTGGGAACCTCGGGGTCCGGTTTATGGGGAACTCGTCAAAACTCGCAGATTTGGCCTATTTCGGACAGTTTTGTATGCTATTAGTCACTGATTTTTCGTCCCGCTGTGATCCGAATATTTCCGGAACCTCGGGGTCCCGGTTACGAGGAACTCGTCAAAACTCGCAGTTTTGGTCTATTCTGGCTCGTTCTATACTGCTGTTGCTTAGTGATTTTGGCTCCCGCTGTGATCCGAACATTTTCGGAACCCTGGGGTCCGGTTACGGGAACTCGTCAAAACTCGTAGTTTTTGCCTACTCCGGCCAATTTTGTATGCTATTAGTCACTAATTTTGGGGCCCGTTGTGATCTGAACGCTTCGAGAACCCCGGGGTCCGGTTCCGGGTAATTCGTCAAAACTCGCAGTTTTGGCCTATACTGGCCAGTTTTGTATGCTATTAGTCACTGATTTTTGGGTCCTGCTGCGATCCGAACGTTTTGGGAACCCCGGGGTCTGGTTACGGGGAACTCTTAAAAACTCGCAGTTTTGGCCTAATCCAGCCAGCTTTGTATGCTATTACTCACTGATTTTGGGTCCCGCTGTGATCCAAACGTTTCCGAACCCTCGGGGTCCGGTTATGGGGAACTCTCGCAGTTTTGTCCTATTCTGGCTAGTTCTGTATGCTATTCCTCACTGATTTTTGGATCCCGCTGCGATCCGAACGTTTCGGGAACCCCGAGGTCTAGTTACGGGGAACTAGTCAAAACTCGTAGTTTTGGCCTATTTTGCCACGTTTGTATGCTATTAGCCACTGATTTTGGGTCCTCCTGCAATCCGAATATTTCGGGAACCCCGCGAACCAGTTACGCAGAACTCGTCAAAACTCGCAGTTTTGGCCTATTTTGGCCAGTTTTCTATGCAATTAGTCACAGATTTTGGGTCCCGTTGTGATCCGGATGTTTCCGGAACATCGGGGTCCAGTTACAGGGAACTCGTCAAAACTCGCAGTTTTGGCCTACTCCAGCCAGTTTTGTATGCTAGTAGTCACTGATTTTGGGTCCCGCTGTGATCCGAATGTTTCGGGATTGAACCACTTGGTCCGATTACGGGAACTCGTCCAAACTCGCAGCTTTCGCCTACTCCGGCCTATTTTGTATACGATTACTCACTGATTTTGGGTCCCGGTTTGATCAGGTTGTTTCAGGAACTACGGGGTCCGGTTACGGGGAACTCGCCAAAACTCGCAGTTCTGGCCTATTCCGACCAGTTTTGTATGCTATTAGTCACTGATTTTGGGTCCCGTTGTGATCTGAATGCTTCGGGAACCCTAGGGTCCGGTTACGGGGAACTCGTCAAAACTCGCAGTTTTGGCCTATTCGGGCCAGTTTTGTATGCCATTAGTCACTGACTTTGGGTCCCGCTGTGATCCGAATGTTTCCGGATTCTCGGGGTCCGGTTACGGGGAACTCGTCAAAACTCACTGTTTTGGCCTAATCTGGCTCGTTCTGTATGCTATTGCTCACTGATTTTGGATCCCGTTGTGATCCGAACGTTTTCGGAACCCCGGGGTCCGGTTACGGGAACTCGTGAAAACTCCCAGTTTTTGCCTACTCCAGCCAGTTTTGTATGCAATTAGTCACTGATTTTGGGTCCCGCTGCGGTCTGAAGCTTCGAGAACCCCGGGGTCCGGTTACGGGGAATTCGTCAAAACTCGTAGTTTTTGGCCTATACCGGCCAGTTTTGTATGCTATTAGTCATTGATTTTGGGTCCTGCTGCGATCCGAACGTTTTGGGAATCCCGTGGTCTGGTTACGGGGAACTCGTAAAAACTCGCAGTTTTGGCCTATTCCAGCCAGTTTTGTATGCTATTAGTCACTGATTTTGGCTCCCGCTGTGATCCAAATGTTTCCGGACCCTCGTGGTCCGGTTATGGGGAACTCGTCAAAACTCACAGTTTTGGCGTATTCTGGCTAGTTCTGTATGCTATTTCTCACTTATTTTGGATCCCGCTTGCGATCCGAACGTTTCGGGAACCCCGAGGTCTAGTTACGGGGAACTGGTCAAAACTCGCAGTTTTGGCCTATTTTGGGCACATGTGTATGCTATTAGTCACTGATTTTGGGTCCTCCTGCAATCCAAACGTTTTGGGAACCCCGGGGTCCAGTTACGCAAAACTCGTCAAAACTCGAAGTATTGGCCTATTTCGGCCAGTTTTCTATGCAATTAGTCACTGATATTGGGTCCCGCTGTAATCCGGATGTTTTCGAAACATCGGGGTCGGGTTACAGGGAACTCGTCAAAACTCGCACTTTTGGCCTATTCTGGGTAGTTCTGCAAGCTATTGCTCACTGATTTTGGATCCCGCTGCGATCCGAACGTTTTGGGAACCCCGGGGTCCGGTTACGGGAACTCATCAAAACTCACAGTTTTGGCCTACTCCAGCCAGTTTTGTACGCTATTAGTCACTGATTTTGGGTCCCGCTGTGATCAGAATGTTTTGGCATCGAACCCCTTTGTCCGATTACAGGAACTCGTCAAAACTCGCAGTTTTTGCCAACTCCGGCCAATCTTGTAAGCTATTACACACTGATTTTGGGTCCCGTTGTGATCCGGACGTTTCGGGAACTACGGGGTCCGGTTAGGGGGAACTCGCCAAAACTCGAAGTTTTGGCCTATTCCGACCAGTTTTGTATGCTATTAGTCACTGATTTTGGGTCCCATTGTGATTTGAATGCTTCGGGAACCCTAGGGTCCGGTTACGGGGAACTCGTCAAAACTCACAGTTTTGGCCTATTCGGGCCAGTTTTGTATCCTATTAGTCACGGATTTTGGGTTCCTGCCGCGATCCGAACGTTTTGGAACCTCGGGGTCCGGTTATGGGGAACTCGTCAAAACTCGCAGATTTGGCCTATTTCGGACAGTTTTGTATGCTATTAGTCACTGATTTTTCGTCCCGCTGTGATCCGAATATTTCCGGAACCTCGGGGTCCGGTTACGAGGAACTCGTCAAAACTCGCAGTTTTGGTCTATTCTGGCTCGTTCTATATGCTGTTGCTTAGTGATTTTGGCTCCCGCTGTGATCCGAACATTTTCGGAACCCTGGGGTCCGGTTACGGGAACTCGTCAAAACTCGTAGTTTTTGCCTACTCCGGCCAATTTGTATGCTATTAGTCACTAATTTTGGGGCCCGTTGTGATCTGAACGCTTCGAGAACCCGGGGTCCGGTTCCGGGTAATTCGTCAAAAACTCGCAGTTTTGGCCTATACTGGCCAGTTTTGTATGCTATTAGTCACTGATTTTGGGTCCTGCTGCGATCCGAACGTTTTGGGAACCCCGGGGTCTGGTTACGGGGAACTCTTAAAAACTCGCAGTTTTGGCCTAATCCAGCCAGCTTTGTATGCTATTACTCACTGATTTTGGGTCCCGCTGTGATCCAAACGTTTCCGAACCCTCGGGGTCCGGTTATGGGGAACTCTCGCAGTTTTGTCCTATTCTGGCTAGTTCTGTATGCTATTCCTCACTGATTTTGGATCCCGCTGCGATCCGAACGTTTCGGGAACCCCGAGGTCTAGTTACGGGGAACTAGTCAAAACTCGTAGTTTTGGCCTATTTTGCCACGTTTGTATGCTATTAGCCACTGATTTTGGGTCCTCCTGCAATCCGAATATTTCGGGAACCCCGCGAACCAGTTACGCAGAACTCGTCAAAACTCGCAGTTTTGGCCTATTTTGGCCAGTTTTCCATGCAATTAGTCACAGATTTTGGGTCCCGTTGTGATTCGGATGTTTCCGGAACATCGGGGTCCAGTTACAGGGAACTCGTCAAAACTCGCAGTTTTGGCCTACTCCAGCCAGTTTTGTATGCTAGTAGTCACTGATTTTGGGTCCCGCTGTGATCCGAACGTTTCGGGATTGAACCACTTGGTCCGATTACGGGAACTCGTCCAAACTCGCAGCTTTCGCCTACTCCGGCCTATTTTGTATACTATTACTCACTGATTTTGGGTCCCGGTTTGATCAGGTTGTTTCAGGAACTACGGGGTCCGGTTACGGGGAACTCGCCAAAACTCGCAGTTTTGGCCTATTCCGACCAGTTTTGTATGCTATTAGTCACTGATTTTGGGTCCCGTTGTGATCTGAATGCTTCGGGAACCCTAGGGTCCGGTTACGGGGAACTCGTCAAAACTCGCAGTTTGGCCTATTCGGGCCAGTTTTGTATGCCATTAGTCACTGACTTTGGGTCCCGCTGTGATCCGAATGTTTCCGGATTCTCGGGGTCCGGTTACGGGGAACTCGTCAAAACTCACAGTTTTGGCCTAATCTGGCTCGTTCTGTATGCTATTGCTCACTGATTTTGGATCCCGTTGTGATCCGAACGTTTTCGGAACCCCGGGGGTCCGGTTACGGGAACTCGTCAAAACTCCCAGTTTTTTGCCTACCTCCAGCCAGTTTTGTATGCAATTAGTCACTGATTTTGGGTCCCGCTGCGGTCTGAAGCTTCGAGAACCCCGGGGTCCGGTTACGGGGAATTCGTCAAAACTCGCAGTTTTGGCCTATACCGGCCAGTTTTGTAGTGCTATTAGTCATTGATTTTGGTCCTGCTGCGATCAGAACGTTTTGGGAATCCCGTGGTCTGGTTACGGGGAACTCGTAAAAACTCGCAGTTTTGGCTATTCCAGCCAGTTTTGTATGCTATTAGTCACTGATTTGGCTCCCGCTGTGATCCAAACGTTTCCGGACCCTCGTGGTCCCGGTTATGGGGAACTCGTCAAAACTCACAGTTTTGGCGTATTCTGGCTAGTTCTGTATGCTATTCCTCACTTATTTTGGATCCCGCTGCGATCCGAACGTTTTCGGGAACCCCGAGGTCTAGTTACGGGGAACTGGTCAAAACTCGCAGTTATGGCCTATTTTGGGCACATGTGTATGCTATTAGTCACTGATTTTGGGTCCTCCTGCAATCCAAACGTTTTGGGAACCCCGGGGTCCAGTTACGCAAAACTCGTCAAAACTCGAAGTATTGGCCTATTTCGGCCAGTTTTCTATGCAATTAGTCACTGATATTGGGTCCCGCTGTAATCCGGATGTTTTCGAAACATCGGGGTCCGGTTACAGGGAACTCGTCAAAACTCGCACTTTTGGCCTATTCTGGGTAGTTCTGCAAGCTATTGCTCACTGATTTTGGATCCCGCTGCGATCCGAACGTTTTGGGAACCCCGGGGTCCGGTTACGGGAACTCATCAAAACTCACAGTTTGGCCTACTCCAGCCAGTTTTGTACGCTATTAGTCACTGATTTGGTCCCGCTGTGATCAGAATGTTTTGGCATCGAACCCCTTTGTCCGATTACAGGAACTCGTCAAAACTCGCAGTTTTTGCCAACTCCGCCAATCTTGTAAGCTATTACACACTGATTTTGGGTCCCGTTGTGATCCGGACGTTTCGGGAACTACGGGGTCCGGTTAGGGGGAACTCGCCAAAACTCGAAGTTTTGGCCTATTCCGACCAGTTTTGTATGCTATTAGTCACTGATTTTGGGTCCCATTGTGATTTGAATGCTTCGGGAACCCTAGGGTCCGGTTACGGGGAACTCGTCAAAACTCACAGTTTTGGCCTATTCGGGCCAGGTTTTGTATCCTATTAGTCACGGATTTTGGGTCCTGCCGCGATCCGAACGTTTGGGAACCTCGGGGTCCGGTTATGGGGAACTCGTCAAAACTCGCAGATTTGGCCTATTTCGGACAGTTTTGTATGCTATTAGTCACTGATTTTTCGTCCCGCTGTGATCCGAATATTTCCGGAACCTCGGGGTCCGGTTACGAGGAACTCGTCAAAACTCGCAGCTTTGGCCTATTCTGGCTCGTTCTATATGCTGTTGCTTAGTGATTTTGGCTCCCGCTGTGATCCGAACATTTTCGGAACCCTGGGGGTCCGGTTACGGGAACTCGTCAAAACTCGTAGTTTTTGCCTACTTCGGCCAGTTTTGTATGCTATTAGTCACTATTTTGGGGCCGTTGTGATCTGAACGCTTCGAGAACCCCGGGGTCCGGTTCCGGGTAATTCGTCAAAACTCGCAGTCTTGGGCCTATACTGGCCAGTTTTGTATGCTATTAGTCACTGATTTTGGGTCCTGCTAGCGATCCGAACGTTTGGGAACCCCGGGGGTCTGGTTACGGGGAACTCTTAAAAACTCGCAGT
This sequence comes from Hordeum vulgare subsp. vulgare, assembly GCF_904849725.1. Taxonomy (NCBI): domain Eukaryota; kingdom Viridiplantae; phylum Streptophyta; class Magnoliopsida; order Poales; family Poaceae; genus Hordeum; species Hordeum vulgare. Next base: position 8,196 of record NC_058524.1, on the reverse strand, counting down.
TTTGGCCTAATCCAGCCAGCTTTGTATGCTATTACTCACTGATTTTGGGTCCCGCTGTGATCCAAACGTTTCCGAACCCTCGGGGTCCGGTTATGGGGAACTCTCGCAGTTTTGTCCTATTCTGGCTAGTTCTGTATGCTATTCCTCACTGATTTTGGATCCCGCTGCGATCCGAACGTTTCGGGAACCCCGAGGTCTAGTTACGGGGAACTAGTCAAAACTCGTAGTTTTGCGCCTATTTTGCCACGTTTGTATGCTATTAGCCACTGATTTTGGGTCCTCCTGCAATCCGAATATTTCGGGAACCCCGCGAACCAGTTACGCAGAACTCGTCAAACTCGCAGTTTTGGCCTATTTTGGCCAGTTTTCTATGCAATTAGTCACAGATTTTGGGTCCCGTTGTGATCCGGATGTTTCCGGAACATCGGGGGTCCAGTTACAGGGAACTCGTCAAAACTCGCAGTTTTGGCCTACTCCAGCCAGTTTTGTATGCTAGTAGTCACTGATTTTGGGTCCCGCTGTGATCCGAACGTTTCGGGATTGAACCACTTGGTCCGATTACGGGAACTCGTCCAAACTCGCAGCTTTCGCCTACTCCGGCCTATTTTGTATACTATTACTCACTGATTTTGGGTCCCCGGTTTGATCAGGTTGTTTCAGGAACTACGGGGGTCCGGTTACGGGGAACTCGCCAAAACTCGCAGTTTTTGGCCTATTCCGACCAGTTTTGTATGCTATTAGTCACTGATTTTGGGTCCCGTTGTGATCTGAATGCTTCGGGAACCTAGGGTCCGGTTACGGGGAACTCGTCAAAACTCGCAGTTTTGGCCTATTCGGGCCAGTTTTGTATGCCATTAGTCACTGACTTTGGGTCCCGCTGTGATCCGAATGTTTCCGGATTCTCGGGTCCGGTTACGGGGAACTCGTCAAAACTCACAGTTTTGGCCTAATCTGGCTCGTTCTGTATGCTATTGCTCACTGATTTTGGATCCCGTTGTGATCCGAACGTTTCGGAAACCCCGGGGTCCGGTTACGGGAACTCGTCAAAACTCCCAGTTTTTGCCTACTCCAGCCAGATTTTGTATGCAATTAGTCACTGATTTTGGGTCCCGCTGCGGTCTGAAGCTTCGAGAACCCCGGGGTCCGGTTACGCGGGAATTCGTCAAAACTCGCAGTTTTGGCCTATACCGGCCAGTTTTGTATGCTATTAGTCATTGATTTTGGGTCCTGCTGCGATCAGAACGTTTTTGGGAATCCCGTGGTCTGGTTACGGGGAACTCGTAAAAACTCGCAGTTTTGGCCTATTCCAGCCAGTTTTGTATGCTATTAGTCACTGATTTTGGCTCCGCTGTGATCCAAACGTTTCCGGACCCTCGTGGTCCGGTTATGGGGAACTCGTCAAAACTCACAGTTTTGGCGTATTCTGGCTAGTTCTGTATGCTATTCCTCACTTATTTTTGGATCCCGCTTGCGATCCGAACGTTTCGGGAACCCCGAGGTCTAGGTTACGGGGAACTGGTCAAAACTCGCAGTTTTGGCCTATTTTGGGCACATGTGTATGCTATTAGTCACTGATTTTGGGTCCTCCTGCAATCCAAACGTTTTGGGAACCCCGGGGTCCAGTTACGCAAAACTCGTCAAAACTCGAAGTATTGGCCTATTTCGGCCAGTTTTCTATGCAATTAGTCACTGATATTGGGTCCCGCTGTAATCCGGATGTTTTCGAAACATCGGGGTCCGGTTACAGGGAACTCGTCAAAACTCGCACTTTTGGCCTATTCTGGGTAGTTCTGCAAGCTATTGCTCACTGATTTTGGATCCCGCTGCGATCCGAACGTTTTGGGAACCCCGGGGTCCGGTTACGGGAAACTCATCAAAACTCACAGTTTTGGCCTACTCCAGCCAGTTTTGTACGCTATTAGTCACTGATTTTGGGGTCCCGCTGTGATCAGAATGTTTTGGCATCGAACCCCTTTGTCCGATTACAGGAACTCGTCAAAACTCGCAGTTTTTGCCAACTCCGGCCAATCTTGTAAGCTATTACACACTGATTTTGGGTCCCGTTGTGATCCGGACGTTTCGGGAACTACGGGGTCCGGTTAGGGGGAACTCGCCAAAACTCGAAGTTTTGGCCTATTCCGACCAGTTTTGTATGCTATTAGTCACTGATTTTGGGTCCCATTGTGATTTGAATGCTTCGGGAACCCTAGGGTCCGGTTACGGGGAACTCGTCAAAACTCACAGTTTTGGCCTATTCGGGCCAGTTTTGTATCCTATTAGTCACGGATTTTGGGTCCTGCCGCGATCCGAACGTTTGGGAACCTCGGGGTCCGGTTATGGGGAACTCGTCAAAACTCGCAGATTTGGCCTATTTCGGACAGTTTTGTATGCTATTAGTCACTGATTTTTCGTCCCGCTGTGATCCGAATATTTCCGGAACCTCGGGGTCCGGTTACGAGGAACTCGTCAAAACTCGCAGTTTTGGCCTATTCTGGCTCGTTCTATATGCTGTTGCTTAGTGATTTTGGATCCCGCTGTGATCCGAACATTTTCGGAACCCTGGGGTCCGGTTACGGGAACTCGTCAAAACTCGTAGTTTTTTGCCTACTCCGGCAGTTTTGTATGCTATTAGTCACTAATTTTGGGGCCCGTTGTGATCTGAACGCTTCGAGAACCCCGGGGTCCGGTTCCGGGTAATTCGTCAAAACTCGCAGTCTTGGCCTATACTGGCCAGTTTTGTATGCTATTAGTCACTGATTTTGGGTCCTGCTGCGATCCGAACGTTTTGGGAACCCCGGGGTCTGGTTACGGGGAACTCTTAAAAACTCGCAGTTTTGGCCTAATCCAGCCAGCTTTGTATGCTATTACTCACTGATTTTGGGTCCCGCTTGTGATCCAAACGTTTCCGAACCCTCGGGGTCCGGTTATGGGGAACTCTCGCAGTTTTGTCCTATTCTGGCTAGTTCTGTATGCTATTCCTCACTGATTTTGGATCCCGCTGCGATCCGAACGTTTCGGGAACCCCGAGGTCTAGTTACGGGGGAACTAGTCAAAACTCGTAGTTTTGGCCTATTTTGCCACGTTTGTATGCTATTAGCCACTGATTTTGGGTCCTCCTGCAATCCGAATATTTCGGGAACCCCGCGAACCAGTTACGCAGAACTCGTCAAAACTCGCAGTTTTGGCCTATTTTGGCCAGTTTTCTATGCAATTAGTCACAGATTTTGGGTCCCGTTGTGATCCGGATGTTTCCGGAACATCGGGGTCCAGTTACAGGGAACTCGTCAAAACTCGCAGTTTTGGCCTACTCCAGCCAGTTTTGTATGCTAGTAGTCACTGATTTTGGGTCCCGCTGTGATCCGAACGTTTCGGGATTGAACCACTTGGTCCGATTACGGGAACTCGTCCAAAACTCGCAGCTTTCGCCTACTCCGGCCTATTTTGTATACTATTACTCACTGATTTTGGGTCCCGGTTTGATCAGGTTGTTTCAGGAACTACGGGGTCCGGTTACGGGGAACTCGCCAAAACTCGCAGTTTTGGCCTATTCCGACCAGTTTTGTATGCTATTAGTCACTGATTTTGGGTCCCGTTGTGATCTGAATGCTTCGGGAACCCTAGGGTCTGGTTACGGGGGAACTCGTCAAAACTCGCAGTTTTGGCCTATTCGGGCCAGTTTTGTATGCCATTAGTCACTGACTTTGGGTCCCGCTGTGATCCGAATGTTTCCGGATTCTCGGGGTCCGGTTACGGGGAACTCGTCAAAACTCACAGTTTTGGCCTAATCTGGCTCGTTCTGTATGCTATTGCTCACTGATTTTGGATCCCGTTGTGATCCGAACGTTTTCGGAACCCCGGGGTCCGGTTACGGGAACTCGTCAAAACTCCCAGTTTTTGCCTACTCCAGCCAGTTTTGTATGCAATTAGTCACTGATTTTGGGTCCCGCTGCGGTCTGAAGCTTCGAGAACCCCGGGGTCCGGTTACGGGGAATTCGTCAAAACTCGCAGTTTTGGCCTATACCGGCCAGTTTTGTATGCTATTAGTCATTGATTTTGGGTCCTGCTGCGATCAGAACGTTTTGGGAATCCCGTGGTCTGGTTACGGGGAACTCGTAAAAACTCGCAGTTTTGGCCCTATTCCAGCCAGTTTTGTATGCTATTAGTCACTGATTTTGGCTCCCGCTGTGATCCAAACGTTTCCGGACCCTCGTGGTCCGGTTATGGGGAACTCGTCAAAACTCACAGTTTTGGCGTATTCTGGCTAGTTCTGTATGCTATTCCTCACTTATTTTGGATCCCGCTGCGATCCGAACGTTTCGGGAACCCCGAGGTCTAGTTACGGGGAACTGGTCAAAACTCGCAGTTTTGGCCTATTTTGGGCACATGTGTATGCTATTAGTCACTGATTTTGGGTCCTCCTGCAATCCAAACGTTTTGGGAACCCCGGGGTCCAGTTACGCAAAACTCGTCAAAACTCGAAGTATTGGCCTATTTCGGCCAGTTTTCTATGCAATTAGTCACTGATATTGGGTCCCGCTGTAATCCGGATGTTTTCGAAACATCGGGGTCCGGTTACACGGGAACTCGTCAAAACTCGCACTTTTGGCCTATTCTGGGTAGTTCTGCAAGCTATTGCTCACTGATTTTGGATCCCGCTGCGATCCGAACGTTTTGGGAACCCGGGGTCCGGTTACGGGAACTCATCAAAACTCACAGTTTTGGCCTACTCCAGCCAGTTTTGTACGCTATTAGTCACTGATTTTGGGTCCCGCTGTGATCAGAATGTTTTGGCATCGAACCCCTTTGGTCCGATTACAGGAACTCGTCAAAACTCGCAGTTTTTGCCAACTCCGGCCAATCTTGTAAGCTATTACACACTGATTTTGGGTCCCGTTGTGATCCGGACGTTTCGGGAACTACGGGGTCCGGTTAGGGGGAACTCGCCAAAACTCGAAGTTTTGGCCTATTCCGACCAGTTTTGTATGCTATTAGTCACTGATTTTGGGTCCCATTGTGATTTGAATGCTTCGGGAACCCTAGGGTCCGGTTACGGGGAACTTGTCAAAACTCACAGTTTTGGCCTATTCGGGCCAGTTTTGTATCCTATTAGTCACGGATTTGGGTCCTGCCGCGATCCGAACGTTTTGGGAACCTCGGGGTCCGGTTATGGGGAACTCGTCAAAACTCGCAGATTTGGCCTATTTCGGACAGTTTTGTATGCTATTAGTCACTGATTTTTCGTCCCCGCTGTGATCCGAATATTTCCGGAACCTCGGGGTCCGGTTACGAGGAACTCGTCAAAACTCGCAGTTTTGGCCTATTCTGGCTCGTTCTATATGCTGTTGCTTAGTGATTTTGGATCCCGCTGTGATCCGAACATTTTCGGACCCTGGGGTCCGGTTACGGGAACTCGTCAAAACTCGTAGTTTTTGCCTACTCCGGCCAGTTTTGTATGCTATTAGTCACTAATTTTGGGGGCCCGTTGTGATCTGAACGCTTCGAGAACCCCGGGGTCCGGTTCCGGGGTGTAATTCGTCAAAACTCGCAGTTTTGGCCTATACTGGCCAGTTTTGTATGCTATTAGTCACTGATTTTGGGTCCTGCTGCGATCCGAACGTTTTGGGAACCCCGGGGTCTGGTTACGGGGAACTCTTAAAAACTCGCAGTTTTGGCCTAATCCAGCCAGTTTTGTATGCTATTACTCACTGATTTTGGGTCCCGCTGTGATCCAAACGTTTCCGAACCCTCGGGGTCCGGATATGGGGAACTCTCGCAGTTTTGTCCTATTCTGGCTAGTTCTGTATGCTATTCCTCACTGATTTTGGATCCCGCTGCGATCCGAACGTTTCGGGAACCCCGAGGTCTAGTTACGGGGAACTAGTCAAAACTCGTAGTTTTGGCCTATTTTGCCACGTTTGTATGCTATTAGCCACTGATTTTGGGTCCTCCTGCAATCCGAATATTTCGGGAACCCCGCGAACCAGTTACGCAGAACTCGTCAAAACTCGCAGTTTTGGCCTATTTTGGCCAGTTTTCTATGCAATTAGTCACAGATTTTGGGTCCCGTTGTGATCCGGATGTTTCCGGAACATCGGGGTCCAGTTACAGGGAACTCGTCAAAACTCGCAGTTTTGGCCTACTCCAGCCAGTTTTGTATGCTAGTAGTCACTGATTTTGGGTCCCGCTGTGATCCGAACGTTTCGGGATTGAACCACTTGGTCCGATTACGGGAACTCGTCCAAACTCGCAGCTTTCGCCTACTCCGGCCTATTTTGTATACTATTACTCACTGATTTTGGGTCCCGGTTTGATCAGGTTGTTTCAGGAACTACGGGGTCCGGTTACGGGGAACTCGCCAAAACTCGCAGTTTTGGCCTATTCCGACCAGTTTTGTATGCTATTAGTCACTGATTTTGGGTCCCGTTGTGATCTGAATGCTTCGGGAACCCTAGGGTCCGGTTACGGGGGAACTCGTCAAAACTCGCAGTTTTGGCCTATTCGGGCCAGTTTTGTATGCCATTAGTCACTGACTTTGGGTCCCGCTGTGATCCGAATGTTTCCGGATTCTCGGGGTCCGGTTACGGGGAACTCGTCAAAACTCACAGTTTTGGCCTAATCTGGCTCGTTCTGTATGCTATTGCTCACTGATTTTGGATCCCGTTGTGATCCGAACGTTTTCGGAACCCCGGGGTCCGGTTACGGGAACTCGTCAAAACTCCAGTTTTTGCCTACTCCAGCCCAGTTTTGTATGCAATTAGTCACTGATTTTGGGTCCCGCTGCGGTCTGAACGCTTCGAGAACCCCGGGGTCCGGTTACGGGGAATTCGTCAAAACTCGCAGTTTTGGCCTATACCGGCCAGTTTTGTATGCTATTAGTCATTGATTTTGGGTCCTGCTGCGATCCGAACGTTTTGGGAATCCCGTGGTCTGGTTACGGGGAACTCGTAAAAACTCGCAGTTTTGGCCTATTCCAGCCAGTTTTGTATGCTATTAGTCACTGATTTTGGCTCCCGCTGTGATCCAAACGTTTCCGGACCCTCGTGGTCCGGTTATGGGGAACTCGTCAAAACTCACAGTTTTGGCGTATTCTGGCTAGTTCTGTATGCTATTCCTCACTTATTTTGGATCCCGCTGCGATCCGAACGTTTCGGGAACCCCGAGGTCTAGTTACGGGGAACTGGTCAAAACTCGCAGTTTTGGTCTATTTTGGGCACATGTGTATGCTATTAGTCACTGATTTTGGGTCCTCCTGCAATCCAAACGTTTTGGGAACCCCGGGGTCCAGTTACACAAAACTCGTCAAAACTCGAAGTATTGGCCTATTTCGGCCAGTTTCTATGCAATTAGTCACCGATATTGGGTCCCGCTGTAATCCGGATGTTTTCGAAACATCGGGGTCCGGTTACACGGAACTCGTCAAAACTCGCACTTTGGGCTTATTCTGGGTAGTTCTGGCAAGCTATTGCTCACTGATTTTGGATCCCGCTGCGATCCGAACGTTTTGGGAACCCCGGGGTCCGGTTACGGGAACTCATCAAAACTCGCAGTTTTGGCCTACTCCAGCCAGTTTTGTACGCTATTAGTCACTGATTTCGGGTCCCGCTGTGATCAGAACGTTTCGGCATCGAACCCCTTTGTCCGATTACAGGAACTCGTCAAAACTAGCAGTTTTTGCCAACTCCGGCCAATCTTGTAAGCTATTACACACTGATTTTGGGTCCCGTTGTGATCCGGACGTTTCGGGAACTACGGGGTCCGGTTAGGGGGAACTCGCCAAAACTCGAAGTTTTGGCCTATTCCGACCAGTTTTGTATGCTATTAGTCACTGATTTTGGGTCCCATTGTGATTTGAATGCTTCGGGAACCCTAGGGTCCGGTTACGGGGAACTCGTCAAAACTCACAGTTTTGGCCTATTCGGGCCAGTTTTGTATCCTATTAGTCACGGATTTTGGGTCCTGCCGCGATCCGAACGTTTTGGGAATCTCGGGGGTCCGGTTATGGGGAACTCGTCAAAACTCGCAGATTTGGCCTATTTCGGACAGTTTTGTATGCTATTAGTCACTGATTTTTCGTCCCGCTGTGATCCGAATATTTCCGGAACCTCGGGGTCCGGTTACGAGGAACTCGTCAAAACTCGCAGTTTTGGCCTATTCTGGCTCGTTCTATATGCTGTTGCTTAGTGATTTTGGATCCCG